>NC_055687.1:29400176-29729898 GCF_017639745.1 Melanotaenia boesemani
GTAACTAGCAAATTTAACCACTATACAGTGTAGATTCTATGACGACTTTACATGATTAAATCTATCATTCAAGAGTCGGTGCATCAAGGGTTTTTACCTGAACTACAAATCATCCATTTTGGGAAGAACTCTAAAATTCAAAATCCACAACGTAGACTATCAGCTAAAACAAATGTTAACTAAACCTGTTTGATGCTATGCCTGCAGAGAAGCTAAGCAGCTTGGTAACCTTGCATTGAGCTGGTGGGCATTGAACTTTCTGTTTACATATCTTGTCGCTATTTACCAAGTATTTTTTATAGTGCTAATTTATGGATCTAAAAGAGATCAGAAAGCTAATTAGCCTTGTCAGGAATATCAGTTATATAAAATATATAATCAAAGATAAAATTAGTTGTGATTTGGTCAATGACTGATTTAAAGTCCATGTCATCACAGGACCGTGTCAGAACTAAATGAAGTCTTATCCAGGCTGCATGGTGGTGTAGCGGTTGGTGCCACTGCCTCACAGCAAGAAGGTCATTGGTTTGAGCCTGGGCTCTCCTGTTTGGGCTAAATTTAAAATGTTTTATTTCCATGGAAATTCTTCACAACATTGTTTGTGTTCTGGCTTTTTGCCGATTGTTACTTGTCATTATTCTCCTAAAATACAAATGCAGCTGACCAGCTGTTGCCACTACACAACTACACATTAGTGTTCTCTACAGCTTCTCGTCCAGTACATGTGGCAGCCATTAATATATTTTGTTGTACTGAAAATAGGTTGCATCACTTTTGTTTTTTTGGTGGTTGTTTATTTAGTTTTACAGCAACAACTATGCAGTTTTTATTAAACACTTTCACAGCATTTGAATAACTTTAACCTTGCACAAGCCTACCTGTTTGAGCCTTTTTCTTTTGTCTTTAAGAGGGAGTTCTTCGTCTGCAATCAGGCCTTCCAGCAACTGCTGCAGAGGGGTCTGCGTACCTATTACCTTCTGCTCCTCAGACTCCACCCTGTTGATCTGTTTAAAAAAGGCTGGCGAGGCGCTGAAATCTGTATCTGAACCTGCATATTTGATCTGATGGAAGACAGAAGAAATTCTGCATTATTGTCCAAACTGTATTTTCATTAATAAAATTAGGATATTATACAAACAATACAGCTCTGAGGTCAAATATAAAACTTTGAAAGCAACAAACAACCACTAGCTGATGGTTTTCTTTCTCTCCCGATTTGAGTAATTTAATCTAATGATTTTTGCTTTGTGCAGCTGCAGCTGGTCCATCAATTATGAATGAGAGTTCCTTCCATGCCATCTTTCATATTTTCCACTCGATAAACGGAAATAAAAATTACTCTAAGTCTGGTTACCCAGGGATCTCAAGTTCTACAAGCTCAGTTCAGGTTTTTCTTTCTGTTTGGTTTTAAACATTTTAGTTTTATATGAAAAGCAGTCATTAGACATAGAGGCTACAACATTTGCATTAACAGCACATGAAGTTCAGCCTTAAGCATCTTCTATACGACTGAAAGATAAAAATTAGGCCTCCATTTGCAGGCCAAACAATCTTCAACAGTGATCCACTATCCATTCTTTATTTTCTGATTTGTTATCCAATATTGAAGACATACACACATTGATGAAGTGAAATTATTGAACTCAAAGCGATAAAACAAAGCTTTCAAAAACACTACTCATCTTTTAATGAAAACGATCAAGAGAGCAGGAACAATATCTTAGAGAAATTTCCACAATTTTAGTCACACACTACTGAGTCCTTACAGAGCAAAGTGAAGCTGTTTTACAAACCCAGACAGTCAAGCTTCAGAATTATAATAAACTTCCAAGACCCTTAATCCCACGACTGTGTGCATTAGTGGAGATTCTTATCAACAAAAACAGTGTTTACTGGATGTAACTTCAGTTCTAGGAGAAGGTGTTTATCTTATTTTGAGGATGACTGTGCAAAATCTGTCATCACACACACACACACACACATCCCCTTATGACTCATGGGGGTGAAAAAAACAAACAAACAAAAAAGTCTGCAAATGACTTTCTTTTGCTTCGGTATAAAATATGATCAACATACACACGTCTGTAGTTATTGTCCTGCAAGCCAACGATTTTTCCATTTTTCTTACCAATTCCCTTGAATGAAATGTGCTGGTATTGCTGATAAACTAGTAGCTGAGTGGCAGTTTGAATGAAACTAGTCACATGAGAAGGAGAAAACCATCAACTTCTCATAACTTTAAGCCTTTAAGAAGCCGTTTGGGCTCTCCAACTCTGGAGAGCAGAGAAATTTTAATGTTGTGGGAAGGTTTTGTTTGAAGAACATTACTTTTTTGAAAAAGAAAAACAGGAAATTAGCCTGAAATGCATTGCACAGGTGAGGCTTATATGAACGGACATTAAGGCCTGGTTGACTCGGCTGCAGGGAACAGATAAGCTCCGATTCCAAAACACTCAGAAAAAGTGTGATTTCTTTGTCTGCTTAGAACACATTACACCACCAAAACTTAATAGAGCAAATAGTTCACTGTTACTGAACAGTTCTTTTATGAACATTATCTACCAGTTGAAAGTTTGGACACATTTTCCCTTTAAATCTAATGGGAAAGTGTGTCCAAACATTTGACTGCCACTGTGTAGTCGAACCTGGAAGTGCTAAATTTGCCAGATGAATGTCCCACGTCATTTGTGTCAAGACTGAAGCCAGCAGCTGATGCAGGAGAAGCTGGGTGGATGTAACTAATGCAAAAAAAAAGCTTATGAGTCAAACAACCAGAATAGAAAATGAGAACGTGACGTCACCACTGCTTTGTCTGCTATTTTGGGAGAACCCGGCTACTGTTTCCATCAACACTTTCAGCCTTCTCACTAGTAAACTGTGTTGAAAACACGTCTAAAACATGAGGAAAAGAAACATCTTTACTGAGATAACAAGAGGGGAAAAGCTGTTACGATGCAAACACTAATTAATAACTGAAATTCTCTTTAACAACATGCAGTTCAGATTTAGATGCGTTGCCACCTGTTTCAGTCTCAGAAGTCTGTGTTTACCTGGTGTTCCCACACCTGTCATGAATTTAAAAACTACCGATCATAAAATGTTCATCATTTCACAGCCAGATGAATGAAGACCTGCATGTCTGCAAACTGTCGGCTGCAAATACACCAACATACTGCAAATATATGCTAATTTAATACTTGTTTTTCTGATATTTTGATTCTGAAATCAAATATATTATCTGTTCATCTGTGTGGATTCATTTCTAATGAATGAATATTTTTGGAGTAGGAAAAGATAAATGTACAAATGTCCATGATTTACTAGTAAATTTAATACATCTTTAAGCAAATGGAGCAGTTGAAATATGAAAGCAAGCAAAAATATGGGGAGGTATACTCATTACATAACCAATAAAATATACAAAAAAAACCCAAACAAACAAACAAAAAAAACCTTTATGGGATTTGAATTCATATCTACCGTGAAAAACAGTCCTGAATGTTGTGACCAAACATCTGGCAGAACAACACTGGGACTCATAATCAGAGAACAACAAACATCAGTCTGTTGGAGGAAAGTGATTTTCTCATCTGCTCATGGGAGTTTCATCCAGATCGGTACCGCTGCATTTGAAATCATGCACAGTAACTCTTTTTACATGAATTCTCATGTGTACCACCTCAACTGTTCTCTTATCCTGTTCATCTAGCTCAGTGGTTACTAATCTTTTCTCCTCAGGGACCCCCTTCATGCATATACTAAAATGCCATGGACCCCTGCTCCACCCTGTGTTTAAACCATGCTGGTTTTAGGCTTTCAAAGGTGAAATTCTCAACCTAAATCATGTATTTTTGTTGAGTCTTGTCCTTTGATAAAGCCAAAGTTAAATGTACAACATACAGCCTCACTTTTATTCAGCAAAATATGGAAAATTTGTGGACATTAATCTCAATGAATTCAAAGCCTCGGAGACCCCCTTGGGGTGTCCCGGAACCCAGGTTGGGAACCACTGATTAGCTGACATGTTGTACATGCAGCCATCTTTACTTCTGCTCACATAAAGTCAAAACTGTCCTTTATGTCCAACCCACTGTAAGCCAGAATCACCGTGAAAAGTTTCTGCAGAAGTCCGCTGTTCTCTGGGATGCGTTTATCCAACATATTCACTGCACCGAGACGGAAAAGGAGGATGAAAATCTGCTGCTTAATTTCCTTTTTGTGTGCTGATCGTGAAGCTGCTGCTGCAGCCGAGGACACAACTCGGTAAAAAATGATAAGATGAAATACTCCTCAGAAATTGAGAATAAGACGGAGATAAAAAAAAAAAAAAGAAGAGATGTAACAGAACGCAGGTTCCCCTAAAACGGTGAATCAATCCCGCAGTTCTGTGCGTGGTGACGTCAGTGCGCATTCTCTGTAGACCTTTCTTGCAAACTGCCACCGCTTATCAGTTAATCAACAAGAAGATGGACTGACCTGAGCTCGTTTGAGGTGTGACAGATGCTCCTCAACCTGGCGGCGTAGTTTAGCGTTAACTTGGAAGATGGCGTTGTGGTGCTCCATCATGAAGGTCACCAGTTTGGTTGCAAGTAACTCGTCCAGGTCCATGTCGTCTGCCGAGCCCAGAACGCAGTGAGAGAACATCTGCACCATCTGAGACATGATCGCAGTGGGAGATGGACAGGAGGATAATTAACTCTATTGATTAAATATACACAATCAGAACGTCTACAGCCAAAATAAACAGTGTTAGTCGTTTCGTAAATGTTGATTTTTGTCGTTTACAGGCTTTTGTAGCAAGCACAACTTTCAGCCTTCACTTCGTGACTTGGGCCTCATTGTTACACATGTAAACTTTAGGAGCCACAAAGTAAGCAAACACAAACTGTTCGAAAGGCTGAAATTGAACTTTATTACTTATAAATAATAATATGCTATTTATTCTGGACCACAGCTGCCTATGAAATCATATTTCTTTTAAGTACATAACAAAAATACAAGAATGACTCCTGAAATATTCCCAGATGCAAGTTTCACCTTCCTTTAATTTACACTGGTTCTATTTGTGGCTTCTGGTAACGAAATCTACGTTCTTAGGGGTCGTGATACTTAGGAGTGCCAGACACCTGGCACCTATAGCAGGAATGTTTGCAGTGACTGTGAAGTTCATCCTTTGGGACTAGACTGTATTTTATTTTCATGAATAACCTTTTCCTTTATCCACAGCATGCCAAATGTGTTGGGATGAGCAGAAATGTGAAAAACAACCAAACACAATAACTTTCTAACTCTCAACTTCAATCTAACTTGTCAGAAGGTGGACACATTTCTTTCCACGTAAAGGTTAATGAGTGGATTTATCTTTTGGTCACACATGTAAATGAATTTATTTTCAGTAATAACTGCTTCAGGGATTCTCTGATGACAGCTTTAGCTTTTCTTCAATGTGAATACTGAATTCTGTGACAGCCGTATGTGTTTTGACAATATTCCATCCTAACATGTTGGCTAACTGAAAACAAGTAAGTTTGTTAATCTGACTGTTCCTTTTATCAGATCATGCTGGGATGTGGGATGTTACCTAAACAACTGAACTCAGTAAGCCACAGAAGCAGAAAAATGGATATAGTGAATAAACCGTAGTAATGAGTACCAGTGTGCGGGTAGCAATAGTGTCATTAAGTGGAGGCAGCTGGGGATTCTGGCAGACACGGGCCATGAGACGCAGTAAAAGCTGGAGGCGTCTTCGGTTGGGTGGTGGCAGCAGGAGGCAGCTGACTTGTAGTGCCTCAGTGGCTACATCCTTCTCCTGCAGCAGACCTGCAATGATTTAATGAGAGAAGAGTTCTGCTCTCTGAGGTCAAAGCACAAGGCAAAGATTAAATGAACATCAGCAAATATTTATCTATTGCTGTGTTCAAATATTGTAGTGGGTTCACTAAAATATTTAGCATTAACATTCACTTACTGAGAATGTTGACAAAGACCTCATATAGATGGAAAGTCAGCAGCGGCTCTTTGAGTCTCTGGAAATAATCTGCTACTGTCCTCAGAACATCTCTTTCGAAACCAGGGTACACCGGTTGTCTGCTTTCATTGCCATTAGGCCCTGAGGGAAAAGTCAAATGAAGGTTTATTGCTCATCACAAGGATTGTTAAATAAATATACAAAGTAAAAAATTCTGGACAGGTAAATGATAATGGTGGAGGTCAGCCAAAGGGTAATACATGTTAGAAAACTAAATGCATGCAACCACTTTTCCAGCATGATTAAAAATGATGACTTCAAAGAGAAATGATAAATTAAGGTATATACTTGCTTTAATGTTTTATAGAAGTTTAAAGCAAAGTTCACACTACAAGATCTCCAGTGTTGCATAGTTGCACAGTTCAGATCACACTGTGAGCTTCCCCTGTGATCTGGACCTAAACAACAAAGCAGGTTTAACATGTCCAGGGTTTCTTTACGTGGTCTGGGTCAGCTAATCTTGCCAAGCCCAATATGATTGATGTAGTTTGGTGAGTTTGATATGCTGATCACAGCATGATACGACCTGGTAAAAAGTGAACTAGCTTCTTGATACTAGAAATCCCGTGCTGAACCCTGAAGTTACCTCGATAAACCACTAACCCCTCTTCACAGTATTGGCCCCAGGAGCTTTGAAGTCCTGGTGGATTCACACTTCACAAGTGATAAGCAGCAGGGAGTCAAATTTAACCGAGACATCAGCAGTTCCAGCTGTCTTCCAGACATGTCTCAGCCATCATTAAAGTTACACAGGGATATGAGCTTCTCCACAGCCTCTTTGTAACTCCTCACTCAAACTTCTTCCTCCACTGACTGTCCAGAATATCAAGTACTAGGTCGGAGACTGACTTTCCCCACAACATTTGTGATATGAAAAAATTGGCTTTTTAAACTTTATAGTGTGAACTTGGCTTTATTATCTCCTACAGATGTTTTACTCCAATGCTCTTTTTGTGTCTACAGATGTTGAAGAAGTCCTAAACAAAAATTGATCTCTTTTTATTTCATGACAATGATTTAAATCAGCAAAATAAATAAATAAATACTCACATTTAGCAAGACATTTCATCGCTGATACCACCCAATAAGGCATGTCCTCTGGAAAAGCATAGACAATAAATTAATCCTATCATTTTAGGTAAAAAAAAAGAGAGGTAAAATGCCCCTCTGGATGTGAACCAATGCACCTTACCGGCTTTGTTCTCCAGTACAACTACGCCTGTTTTATTAACACTGACGACATTGTGAACAATGTGCTTGCCGTTCACATGTGCTGGGTTTAAAACGCCATCCAAGGTCTTCAAACCCAGAACTCTCTGTAAACTAAAACAGCAGAGTTGGTGTCAAAGCATATAGACAAGCAACAACCTGCATGAATTACTGAAGCGTCTTACAAGTCACAGAAAATAAAAACATACTGTGCGATTGTCATCGACTTCCAGATGTGGTCCACCTGCTTTGGAGTTACTTCTTTCCTGCGGATGAGCTTGCATTCGTGAACATCTCCAATAGCAACGCTGTGTCTTTTATTCCACAGATCTGAAGTCTGAGTGAAATGAAGACAATAAATTACAAACGGAATCCTCACTTGTTAAGCCTGCATGTAGATTCCCTTCACTTTAATTTAATATTATTTGTATAGTGAAAATTCACAACAGCAACATCTCCGGACACTTCAGCTCAGCTCAGTACAATTCATTCCACTCCAACTATAGTCCAATAAATTCCACATTAGTTCAGTTTACAATAACTGTGTTCATATAAGTCAATTCATAAAAACTACACACTATATGTTGTTTTTAGAAGGTATTAGACACTGCACGCTTCTTTCACTGGAAAGCACAAGACTAGCTGTTGACTACCGATGTTATATTCAACTCCACCTCCATCTCATGAACCGGAAAAGCTGCAAGCATTGTTTTAACACTTCACGCGACCACACCAACCCAGGCCTCATTACATCATCTGTGCATCTCGAGCTTTTCAGGGGAATTTTCTACATCTATCACTGCCTTAAAAGGGTTTCTATGGTATTGTCAATCATAGGTTTTTGAGAGATTAGATTAATTCAGAAAACAGATTAAATAAAAACCATCACATTAAAATGATCTTAGATTAGATCACACTTAGTTTAGATACATTTAGCTATATATTCACACAGCGACAAACACACACTTAATACATTCACAGACATACATATACACAGACACACGCACACTTTAGACAGGAATAAATAATTCTACTGACAAGTGTAGAGTGTGAAAGCCACCCCATGAATTATTACAGGAAGTGGAATTCCACATATTTAATGCTGCAGCACCTACACAAGTGGTGTGAACCAGTTGGAGCAGCAGTCATATATCTCTTCACTGATGTCCCCCTCAGAAGTGTCTTGGTATTAAAAGTAATTCCAGATATTCATATAAACTCATGACCATACCATCAGGACTAAAAAATCCCACAGCCATTGAACCGATGCAACACTGCTAAGCTTTCTACAAACAAGATGAAAAGCTAAAAATGTCCATGTCCAGGGCCAAAAATTTTAATACAACTTAATAAACACAGCGACACAATCCCTTTCCTGGTTGCAAAGGACCCCCTTTTCATCTACATTTCAAATTTGAACAAAGAGCTGGAAACTTTAACAGTGATTTAAACACTGACAAATGAAAACCGCAACACGGAGTTGAGAGCATCCTTTATTAAACACTGAGTCAAGGATGAGACAAGAGATAATGAAGTAATGAAGGCTTGTTTACACTTCCCCTCACATGCATCCTACACAGACAGCAAACGAAGCTCTTTTTGAATCCATCAATGTTTTGATGCAGTGAATCGATCTCACAGCAGTCGTGTCAAAGCGACTCTGTGTTTCACGACACAGGACACCGTTTCTCAGAGTGCAACATTAAAAACATTCCCCTGTAGACTGTACTGCACTGGTCCATATAAAATATCCCTGTAATTTCACCATGCTCTGTATAACCTTGCGAGCAGAATCATATAATAGGCAGCAACAGCCAGTAACTGAAATAGTAAAATTACAGATTATCAGTGTCATTTGCTCCCTTTTAATTTGCATATGTATGCCTATTCATAACAAAAACACAGGAGAGGTTGGAGCTCCATTGGTTCCTTCTTACCATGACAGCAGACTTGATAGGTGCAACATTTTCCTGTTGCGGCAGCTCCTCGTAATCATCCCAGCGGATGAGTCTGGGCAGGTCACTGCTGTCTTTCAACAGAGGTCGTGTCGGAAGAGATTTGAGAGGACTCAGTGTGGGAAACCTGGTGAGAAAGACAATAGCTCTTAGTTCAGCTATTTGGGGGGAAAACATAAAAAAATAGAAGCTGCACTCTGTTTAACTGTGTACATTAATTGTCTTCTTGTGTCTTGTGTAAGGATTTGGTGCTCACTGAACATGGTGGAGCCCACGATCTTAGCATTAGCTGCTAATGTAAGACGTAATAAGCTGCTAAAATCGTTTACAAGTGAAGGTAATGAATGAAAAAAAGTTATATTAGTGATATTAGAAGTGACACAGGCAAACTTTCAATTGTGTACACATGCTAATTTCTCGCTGAGCATCTGCAAGTCACGTGAGAGTTGGGTTACTGTTGTCATCAGAAAAGAAAACATAAAAAAAGTCGACCTCCGAGTTTTATGAGTTGATATTGGAATTAATTAAATTTGAACTGCTTCAAATCGTTTAATCCATTTTTAAACCTGCCTATATTTAACCCATAAGAGCCCGACGTAACATATATGTTACATTCAGTTTCTGAGACATTTTGCTTCAATTTATGGTATAAACTTTGCTCAAAATCCTGTTGAACACAATCTGGTACTTGTCTTCTGTCCCCTAATAGATACCCAGAAGCAGAAAACCATATTTAAAAAATTTGTCTTTTCTTACCATTTTTTCATGGGTCGGGCCTTAACGGATTAAAAAACAAAACAAAAACACAAACAAAAAAAAAATAAAAACAAACAAAACATTCTTTTTCTTTAAATAATCATCCTGTACTATCAAAGTGTCAAAGACTGAGTTATTTTGCACCTGTACAGGTGACTGTTGTCTTCAAAGTCCTCTGTCCCATGGCGTCCTTTGATGTCTTCTATCACATGGGCCTTGAGGAACTTCCTGAGCAGCTGCAGTGTTTGGTAGCGAGTAACTTCAGGTCCAAAGTTGTAGTTGTGTCTCAGCAACTCGTGCAGATAATCCACAGCCTCGGATCCTGTGAAACTGCTGTCATAGCAACGGAAGTGCGCCCAGTGCCTTCGTAATGGCATGCCTCCACGAAAAAGTTTAATGGTTTCATTCCACTGCATCAAAGGGAGACATAAACATAGCACTTGAAGAATGTGGTTAAAAAAGAAAAATAAATAAAAAACCAGACAAAAACAATACCAGATGACATGGAAAAAAAAACAAAACAAAACAAAACAAAACAAACAAACAAAAAAAAACATAACCCAACATCTCATGGCTAGCATATTTAGTGGGTGTTTATTTGTAATCAGTTCAGCCTCATAAGATCCAAATGGTTGGGGCTATGCCTATAAAAAGTATTTGTGAGTGCACATTAAAGCCTTGTGCTGAATCTAATCTGCTGTGTCAGAACTGTGATGAATTCGATGTTGGGGAAGAAGTCCCACTGAGGCAGATCTGATGAAAAGAGCAGGTGATGAGCTACAGGGAGGTGGCATTAGGGTTGTTCCAATGAAATGATGATGAGCACAGCGCCTAATGTTCCTCCATATTCACAGTGTAAATAGGAAACTTATTAATTTAGACTGGAGGAAGAGTAATTAGTAACTTATTTGAAGTTTGGGGATTTGTTGCTACTTCATTATGGGTTTTGAATGCTGAGTTCACCATAATATCTAGTGGGCAAGTTTAAAACCGGTAAAAGCCAAGAAGCTGGCCTTGTCTCTGTTGAGGGGAAAAGGAACAGGGTTAATATATGATTGAAAGAAGATGAAAGAAAGAAGGTTGATGCCTTAGAGAAAGCAAAGGAGAAAATTAGCTTCCATCCCCTGGGACCTTATTGCGGAGTAACATGGAAAGTTTTCTCAGCTTTTAATAGTTTTCTCTTGATGAACAATGAGGTTAACCTCGTAACATAAATTTTGTCTTAGCTAAAGTGTATCTGTAATGATTGTTTATGATAATCAGCTTAAAAATACAATACTACTACAATATACAACAGTTGAAACAGACAGATGGAAGCTTGTATGAAAGACCTCAACTGTACCTCAACAGATTAGGCTAAAGACAAGGAAGGTTTAAATGCAGACTGGTCAGTAAGACACAAAGCAGCTGGTAGAAATAATAAAATTAGAGACTGTGAATCAAATTTTGTGGCTTTTGTCTTCCCATTGTGCAGTAAAGCTGATTTCATAAGTAACACCTGTCACAAGAAGTCAGAAAAGAAAAGAAATCAAAATACAACTACAGTCTGGTATAAAGCACATATGCAAGATGTTACATAAACAACAACAAAACATACTATTTAATTTGCTTATGAACAATAGATATAAGAACATAAAAAACTTTAGAGTTCAAGGCTGAACTTGTATGAAAGAAAGAAAATATTTGTTATGTGTAATAACATAACAATACGCATGGTTATATAAATACAATTAATGTAGTTTTAAGCTTGTATATCACAAGGCAATATAATAAATTAAGTTCAGTATTGAAAAATATATCTAAATGGCATCAGGCAAGTAGTTACAATAAAGCCTGCGGTATTATGAAAGTAAGCCGAATATATTCATATGAATCGTAGCTATTTTTGAAAAATTATCATCTAAAGGGTCGACTTTTAAATTAGCAAATAACTTAAATAACTAATTCTATCTATGGTAGATAGTAGGGAGTAAAGTGGTACATGGATGACTCCGTAACAGAGCTTGAAATGCCCATAAGTCACCTAAACTGTGATAAACTGATGACTGCTGAACGGTTACTATCAAGTTAAGCTTTTTATGGTCACATTCCTTAAATTACAGACTCACCAGCTTCGTCGCCCGGTACGGCCCAGGTCCGATAACTTCACCTTCCATTGTGAGAGCGAAAACTCGCATTAAGCGTGTGAAAACATGGAATCAAAAACTTTAAAAAACTACTCGCGAAGGAATGCAGAAAACAAGCGTATCTGACCCCTACACAGAGACGTTGCTGCCAACTTTGAATCTTGTGCGTCACGTCATTTGGACGACGTGATTTGACAGCGCTCTGATCACGTGACCTGCAGCGGCTGTCCCTTCGAAGCAGGAGCACTCACACACGCGCGCGCGCGCACACACACAAACACACACAGTACAGCTGAGCACAAACAAAATTAGTATAATGTAGAATATTTTCTTTAACACATTTTTCTTAGATGGTGTTAATTGAACTGCAGAAGAATATACTTGCACCTTAATGCTACGAAAATGAAAATTTCTACTTGGGAAACTGTGTAGGCTACCCATGAAGGTCCTTAACACCCTCCTGCTTCACCGGCATCGGAATCTGGCATTGCACCCCCATTGGACACACATACACACACACACACACACACACACATATATATATATATGTATATATATATATATACTCTGCCATGCTCTGTTAACGCTATTTGATATTATAGGGCTTGTGAGTGAGACAGATTTTGCCCACACGTGCATGTAAAATTCATTATTATCGCATCCCATGTGTTATTTGTTTAAGACCAATAGAAATTTACGCAGGAATTAAAGTAAAGCAGTAGCAAAGGCAGTATATATATATACATATATATATATATATATATATATATGTGTGTGTGTGTGTGTGTGTGTGTGTGTATATATATATATATGTATGATCAAAAATGATCAAATCAAAATTAATCAAAAAGCCCTGCTGGAATGACCTAATGTTATATTATGACTTGTGTCATAACAGAAAATCTAAAAAAGTATTTTTATGCACTTTATGTGCAGCAGCTTGTTGCAAACACATATTTCCCTGCTGATCTGTGTAAAACAACAAAAACAACACATTTTGTCATAAAATATCATTTTTGCACCAGATGAGATTCCCATTCATTCATTCATTCATTCATTCATTCATTTTCTGTACCGTTTAATCCAATTAAGGGTCACGGGGAAGCTGGAGCCTATCCCAGCAACTAACAGGCGAGAGACAGGGTACACCTTGTACAGGTTGACAGTCCACCGCAGGACCAACAAGTAAGTACAGAACAATGGAAAAATAAATAAATAAATAAATGACAGGCCTAAAAACCAGATAACAGCATCTAAAAGTGATGTTCTTAAGAAATAGGAGAAAAAGAACTTGATAGATTTAGGAAAATCAAAAGACTGAGAGGCACTTAGTACCAGTTCAAAAACAAACAAACAAACAAACAAACAAACAAACAAACAAACAAACAAACAAACAAACAAACAAACAAACAAACAAACAAACAAACAAACAAGAACAAAATAAAAAGGAAAGGAAATGAAAGAAATAAAGTTCTTCATTTGCTGTAAGGAATATGCACACTAGAAAAATAACACCATAAAACTTATTTTTAATGAAACATCAGACAGTTATATTGTCCCCCAGTTGGCAGAGTCTTGCAGACTGAGACAGTGTAGCCTATGAAATGCTATAATTTCTTATGTGTTTAAAACAGGAGCACCTTGTGTTCTGAACTGTTAATCAAATTCCTCTTAAACTCTGACTAGAATGGTGGTATTTTAAATGAAGAAAGGCATGTAATTGCAGAGATGAACTTCATCTGATCCGAGTAAGACTCTATGATAAATAACTGAGGCTATTCAAAGTTACACAGAAGATGACTGCCCCATCTATAAACATGCTGTCCAAAAACGACAGCAAAATTAAACAGAAGCACCACGGGACACATATACATATATATATATATATATATATATATATATATATATATATATATATATATATATATATATATATATATATAGTTTATATATAAACTACACATCAACCATTACACCCAAACCATGTCAGATTTCTGCTGATGCTAACATCGTACCACAAAGGTTCGATAGTTTTGTCCATCAGGTGATAATTGCACTTCTGCTTCTTTTAATCCATCAGCTGCTGCAATGAGCCAAAGTGTCTGATCAGCGGGGTCAGGGCAACTCTGCTTAAAATACCCTGACTGGCCGTGACAGATAACAAAGTGGCACAGTGAAATGAACTCCAACAGTAAAAATACTCTATTAAAATTTATGAGAAAAATCAGCTACCAAAGAATTTTGAACAATTATAACTAAAACAGCTTGAATAAAGATGGTGCAGCATGGCATAATTATTCAGGCTGTTCATTCAAAGTCACTCATGATCTTAACTTTTGTCTTTCTACTCATTATATATTAAAGACAGGCACTGTCAAAGAGCTGACACCACCCTCACCACCAGGGAGATTAGAACATTTTCTGGTCATTAGGTGTCTGTAGGATTTGAAGTAGGTTTAGATGCTCAAAACCACAGCTGAGCCTAATTACCTGAAAAATCTTTACAAACTGTGCCAACATTATATATGAGACAGCCCAGCTTGTTCATTCAAGCCAGGTTTTAATCCATTCGATAAATGTCATTCCTTACCTTCCCTGGCTTTTCCGTTTTACTTTTTCATGATAAGGTCACAGCAATAATGAGAACAATACTGAAGGTTTTACTAACAAGATGGAGAACAAAGGCAGCAATCAGCAGAAACGTCAAGTCAAGGTTGGCCATCATATACAACGAACAAAACATGCATATTTTTATAGAGGAAAAAAAAAACTAAATTGTATACCAGAGAAAGACTAGACTGACTAGACAGGCTGTAACAGGCTGCAAGTATTTAAAATGCAACTTTAAGCTGAGCTGTATGACACTCATAAGGTTGCACAAAGGTAAAGCTTAATTAAGCTAAATTTATGCAAGACAATAACATCAGGAGGTTGATGAGCCGAAGTGAAAAGCTAAAACATGTATATTTTTTTAACTATTGCATAAATATTCAATCCCATCTGCCAATATTTGAGGAAGGAGCAAACCACTTACTACACCTAAAGGGTCCATGGCATGTTTTCCGTGTTTCCTTAAAGCTTATCCCTGTTACATCACTTTATTATCACCTTAAACAACACCCAAAAGCTACAGACATTTTAGCAATAGTAATCTTTTGTATTTCTATGCAGATGGAAGTTAAGGCCAACCTATCTTAAAAGACCCAAAGAGAATGCAAGAGAATATTTGCAGTTTTTCCATGTTATGGATGTAGATTATGTGCACAGGTTGAAATAATTCTGGGAACATTAGATACAAATCATAACAATTTGTTCTCCTTATAGAGATCAAATTATCTTTTCAAGCTAATGTGATTTAAACTGGTGGACTTTTTTGTAAAATACAGTTTTGTTTCTCTCAACACAAAATGTTAAAAATGCATCTGAGACAAGACAGTCCCTTTATTTCCTCATGCAGTTTTTAAAGAAGTACATTTAAACAAACATCACATCATGGCTTGTTCTTTCTTAGCACTTAAAAAACCTCTAAAATAATTTCTCAGATCATGTCTAACTGACATGACAAAATAATAAACATTTATTTCTACTTCAAACCAAACAGTTTTGAATATGTTTCAGGATAATACCAAATATATATTAGTAACTGTGACACCCTTACAACACCCTCTAATTATAACTCCATAAGATGAGCACACAGCTGAATGAAAATAGATGTAATTGGTTTACTTTATTACTTGGAAAATAAAAGGAAAAATGGATTTTGCAGGGAAAAGATCAGTTAGACAAAGTGTGTAATTATAATGTGTGGAGTAGCTCTATAATTGGTGAAAATGTAAATTCAAACAACTGTTTGCCACTAGGAAAAAGACCAAGCAATAAGCTGTTTGCAGCATCATATCTTTATTTATAAATGAAGGGCATTTTATGGTGGCTCCAACCTCCTTAAAAAGGCTTTGTTTCTCATATGAACTTGCATTAAGTAGTTTATGTGAGTAGAAAATTGGAGCTGCGGTATAAAATACATTTAAACCAACATTTACATAAAAACGAAAGCAAAGTTTTTTTTTCTTAAGAAAACTACTGATAAAATGCCAAATGCCTTTTCAAAACTTTGGGCACGGCCTCACAAGCTCGACAATGTGAGCTAACTTTAATTGTGTTTCTATTGAGCTATTTTCAACTCTGCTTACCTTACTTACTCTCAGACCCGTGGCTTTTTAGTATGACTTACAGGTGTTAGAGGAAGCAGAGGGACCATTACAACCAGAGACGTGCTGTCGTTGCACAGCACTCACTTTTCTTGAGTGCTCCTGTGGTGACACAACATGGACCAAAGAGGAGGTATTCATGGCATGGCATCAGCAAGGGAACCTTTTGACATGAGCTTGAAATGAAAATCAGTATAATGCCTTAAACCAGTCTGAGCTGCTCCTTGTATTTTAAGGTCATGGCATCTTTGGAGGTCTATTTTGAATTCAACAGGTCAATTCGAAAAAAAAAATAAAAAATAAAAAAATCTTAAATACCACATGTCGGAATAAAAAAAAAAAAAAAACAGAAATACAAGAATCCTGCCATTTGATCTCTTGCTGTGCTGTGATAGCAAAAACACTGGGACCAGATGAAAACTGCAAATGCATAAGGTCGTTTTAACTCTGCTACCCACAGCCTGGTCAAAATCATTAATCCCTGCTCCTTGGTAACATGGCTTTATTAGATGGTATTTATCCAATCTCATTTTATTTAGCGCCTATTGGATTATTTGTCCCTGAAAGTAAATCACATCGGTATTGCAAAAGCACCCTTTTTAAACCTGTGCGTTCTTATAACCTTTATTATGTGATGACAGAGCAAACTGAGTGGAAAGACAAATCGGTTCAGGTTGAAAGATCACCACTAAACATACAGGCTCACTTTAAGCATGCCATAAAAACACTAGAAAATCCCAGCTTTATTAAGAAGCCTGTAAAATGTCTGTAGCTTTAATGAGCCTCAAGGCCCACTGAGGATAATATAGACCATGAAAATATTGTTTTTTTTTAACTCTTTGCAGGGCTGGAACCCTTTCTAACTTTAACTTGCTATCAGCCTCATGAATACCATTTCCTGTTCAAAGAGCATGTTTTGCTATTTTGTACTTTAAATTAAATGTTACAAAGTCCAGTAAATGCTGCTCTGTTAAAGGCAACTAACATTTTTCAGTATGTTTGACTTCTTTTAGACACATTAAGTGAGACAAAGCACAAGATTTCTGACTATAATAAGTAGTTAAGTTATGTAAACAAGCAACATGAAAAGAAATGTTCATAAAGTGAATGAGCCATGCACAGTACATAGATTGTCCAGAAACTAAATACCATATAACACTGTGTAGATCCCTTTTATGTTGCAAAAATAACATTGACCCATAAAGGCCCATAACTGGGGGTGTTGATAGGATGAGTAAGTAGATTCTTTGGGTACTGGTGGTTTGTAATGTGGTGCTTCTGGGAATTAAACTTGTTCAGGACCAGACTTCTGTGTCTTGTAGATGCCTAATAAGACTGGGATGTGGGGAGTTTGGAGGTTTGTTTTAATGCCTCTGGCTCTTTCTTGTGTTTTAAAGCTGCTCCGAATAGGTTTTGTTCTAATTTTAGGGGAAGCATTGTCCTGCTGGAGGAAGCTGCTGCTGTTCAAGAGAGCAGTTGTTCAGGGGCAGCGTACTTGGGGGTTTGTGTTTGGTCTGTTTATACGGGTGGTACTTACTAAAATAACATGTTTAGCATACTCAAATAAACAAAGCCATTGGTTTGTTCTGACAACGGTTTTGATGCTAGAGTAATCAGCATGGCCATGTGGCCAGTCAGCAGTTCCCAACCTTGTAAAGAGACAATTACTCACAGTATGCTAAACTACAAAATGATTATTATTGGTGTCTTACAATCATAACAGGTAAAACAATTAAAACTTTGCCTGTGCCGTCAACAAAATAAAAAAAAGTTAGCTCTGTTTAAAATCCCTTGTTTAATTCACACACTTCAGTGGGGGTTGATCCTGCTATTCAAGGGTCTTCCAAGAGTGATGTATGTGGGGTGAAGGGTTAAAGATATAGGACAGAAGAGGGACGGGAACGTGGTGGTGAAGTGTGCACTTAGCCATCTGAGGGATTCCAAGTGGGCGCTGTGGTGCTGTGTGCAGGATGAGGGCGGGTTACAAGCTTCATTGGGGTCATAAGGTGGGCACCCTCCGTTAACGGTTTTTTGGTGATAGGCCCACAACACCTCCAGGGAGCTCATCGGCAACACCTAGCATCCCAGGTGTCCCCCCCCCCCCCCCCCCCCCTTCAGCATCTTAGGCGTTGATGTTATCTAGGGACCCAGGAGGAATCTCTCCTCTTCAGCCAGAGTCACCAACTTGCCTGTTTATCTGCACTTCACAGGGCTTTGATGGCTTGGTAATTGACTTTCCCACAAAGCCGTCGCAGCCAACTTCTACTGGGCAGACCATGGCTTTCTCAGCATCAGCTGCAGTTCAACATACTTAAGGCTCTTGAGGTCTCCTCTACAGCATCTTCCCAAGTTAAAAATAATCTCAAATATTTTTCTATTTTTTGAGAAGATTTAAGCTTTTTGGCAGGACTTTATCACTTTAGAGATTACAGAAAGTAAAGTAGATCTTCAGCACTGGCCTGGAGCAGCTCTGATTGCTGCAGATTCATATTGGATTTTCCCCAGATTTTTGGTCCAGTGTAGCTTCTGGCTGTAAATGATATGGTATCTATGATGAGAGCTTGTTGAACTATTGTTAGTGGGTTATATCAGCAGAGGCAGCTCTTGGTGTAAGACAAGTAAAACTGTATTTCATCAGTTGCTTTAACCTTACATGCATAAAGAAAGGAGAGCCTGATTAGGAGTTTTTTTTTTTCTTTTTTGAGCGATTTCTCCATGTTACAGTGGAAATCTTATCTTATCTTATATCTATCTTAATGTTTCTAAGGAATACTGAAATAAAAAACCACATTTATTTTAATTCTAAAGTTTCTGTAGAATAGTTTCAGACTTTATTATCACGTACAAAAGAGGTTCAAAGTCCGCAAAAAGGGACTTCTACTAATTGTGGAGCAATTTCAGAATAATTTTAATGTTCTTCAACATAAAATGGAAAAGACTAAATATTGTAATATATACATGAAACAATATCAACTTTTTTGAAGAATCTGGGGTAGCAGTATTCCATGGATCAAAAAGGAACCAAATATTAACACACCCATCTCAAGAACTTGGAGACATCTCTGTGTATAAGTAACACAATGAAAAATCAGTAACATGATCATCAGCCTCTCTGGCAGCACTTCATCTTAAAACAAGGCTGTTTCTGTCATGGAAATTGCTGCATGGGCTCAGAAACACTTCTGTAGATCATTGTCTGTGAACACAGTTTGTTTTTAACAAATCCAGGTTATAGCTCTATCATGTAAAGCGGAAACCAGATTTGAACATGACCCTAAAATGCTACTGTCTTCGCTGGGACAAAGCTACTGTAAAATACACTGCGGTAATTTGGAACCATGCTACACGGTAAGAGAACTTAAAATTCAAAATTCCCTTTGGAAACCATTGAGGCTTTGTTGTTCATACTAAAAAGTTCAAAGGTTATCATTCAGCTTGTCATCAGTGCACAGTTCAAAAGCCTGCATGTCTGGTGCTATGAGGGT
The DNA here is from genome assembly GCF_017639745.1 of Melanotaenia boesemani. Taxonomy (NCBI): domain Eukaryota; kingdom Metazoa; phylum Chordata; class Actinopteri; order Atheriniformes; family Melanotaeniidae; genus Melanotaenia; species Melanotaenia boesemani. The sequence goes on from NC_055687.1 coordinate 29,419,944, forward strand.
GCATTGGTCTCTATGGAACTGGAAATTGGAAAGACACCATAAGTACCATGAAAAGCATACAGGTTTTAGAGTGTGGATGATCCCACTCAGGAAGGGCCTTGAAAATTTGAGTATGACAATGCTAAACCACAAACTACTGTACTGCCTGCAGTGCAGACATTTCACTAACTGAAAACGTTTGGGGTGAGTACAGCATACAGCCTAAGGGAAGAAGCCTAAGGGCTGTTAAGCAGCTAGAATTGTATATCAGAAACATACAGGACAACTTCCCAAAGGTCCAGCAACTGGTCCGGCAACTGGTCTTCTCAGCTCTCAGATGTTTACTGCAACACAGCGGTAGACCTGGCTTAACTTTTGTAAAGAAGTGTTGATGCCATCCAGAGATAGGGACTCGAGTCTGGGACTCAGACTTGACTGAGATTGTTGCTGAATTAGGAATGTATATTTATTAGGCCGGCAAGTATTGGATCTAAAGGAATTAAAATATAGATGTTTTTAAATTCAATTTTAACATGTTTTAGTTTAATATTTTCTGTACTCATCTCACAGAGTTATTTCAAGCCCTTAAAAAAAATAAGATTTTTCTGATGCACTAGTGAAGGAATCACTAACTGTGGACCCTTTGAGCCGGTGTCCTGCAGATTTTACATATTTACCTGCTGCGATACACCTGAGACAAATAAGCAGCTTGTGCAGAGCTTGGCAACAAGCTGTCATTTGGATTAGAGGCCTGCTCCAAAAAGGAGGTTCAACTAACTCTGGGTCTAAAAGGAAACTCGCAGTTAGGAGGAAGAGGATGGTGAGGAGACAAAGTCTTCTAAGGCCAACAGTAGATCTCTACCCATCGCACACTTATGAAATTATGATTTCAAACGTGTGAGGACTTTTCTAATGACTCGACATAGCATTATCTTTCAAAAATGTTCTCTGTTACCAACAATAATTAAAGGTCCAATTTACAAGAAACATTTTAAAAAAATTTACAACGCAAAGTACCAATATCGCTGTGAAGTCATCTTCTGTTTATGGCGGTGTGCGTGTTGGGTATGTACAGCAGGAGAACCCAAGTGACTGCAAAACAGTAGCTACTGTTTCATGAGATATAGATAAGGAAATTATATCACATATGTTTGAGTTCTAAAATATCTTCTCCCTACATAAATTGTAGAGAGAAGATATTACCAATCCCATTCGCTTTGACACACATCATTGTGTATTAATTCAGCTTCTAAATCTCCAGAATCTCATTGGTAAATCCATTCTCTCAACTCAGAGTTAACATACTGTTGACATAAACTGCTTTCTGAAACAGGCCCCAGGTGTGTTGCTGCAGGGAAACGTCAAAAACCTGCAGGACATGTGGTGATCCTGCACTAAAGTTCAGCACATTGACCCTGCTCTATACGTTCAGGAATAAATGCTATGAAGTGTAGTATTAGCATTTTAATTTCTCTGTGAGTCAAGATGGATTTCAGTTCACATTAAAAACTTTTAGATGAGTTATGTTAAGAACATATTTACTAATCGGAATAAATTTCCATGTTCCTCTCCAGGTTTTCCAAATTCAGCAAAGCAAATAAATGGTCCAGAGGAGCGGGACAGAGCATTTGTCAGTTTAAGCTACAGATCAGTGCTGTTACTGAATGCTAGTAGATAAAGGGTGAGTACAGATTTTAAATTCCTTGGATATTATAATGCAGTCTTCTAAACAGACCAGACAGCAAGCGTCACATAGCAGATTTCTCATTACAACTGAAAGTGACTTGAGACTTGACTTGGACTTGCAATAAAGAGCTTGTGTACATCTCCATCAAATTAAAGATAAGCTAATATTTTAGATGAAATAGAAAATGTCTCACTGCCAACATTCTTTATATAGCTTATGTTCTGTGTTCTATTATGAATACAATGTTTGTTTGTGAGATTTTAGAGTCATTGCATTCTGTTTTATGTATATTTCACACAGTGTGTGGCTGTTGCATCATTATAAAGCATTATCACAAGCTCCTCATTGGAGAGGACTTAAAAGAAAAAGAACAAAAAAAGAAAAAGAAAATTTCCAGGATGTGTATTGAATGTGACGTTTATTGGAATTTGAAAAATACCAAGAGGCTTAGTGACATGTAGCACAACTCAGTTCATTAATCAGAGTCCAAAACACATGGTTAAAAGAAGAAGCAAAATGTAGTTACAGGCCAAGAGCAAAATGGGACTGAGGGACCTCTCTATTTAAGCAAAGTGACAGCCTTATTCCCCACCTCTTCAAAACAGGCAAAAAGAAAAAGAGCTAACTCAGATCTAAACCTTGCGACTAGATGTAGGATATAATATCTATCTATCTAAAAACGACAACATACAGACACTATACACTGGCATCAGAAAAGTCTGGTAATACATCTAAAAAATAAAAACATTTTAAATTTCCACAGTATTTAAAAAACTAACAGGAATTTGTGTTTAAAAGTACAGTATACAGAAAAAGTAGTACCTCTAGTAGCGATCTGTCTCCCTTGCTCTCTCTCTCGCTGAATATACTGTTTAGTAAATAAAATAAAATGCATACAGAAGTGCACATTTTACTTTTGCTTTTTTAGATTGAAAGGAGGATTGATTAAAGGCTTTGTCTGTGTAAGTAATGATGGGTCTTGGCTACCAAAGTTATTGCCAAACTCCATTTAAGTGGCCAGACCTCATTAAGTTCAGACAAATAAAAAAAACAAACGCATGAACTGCCTGCACTCCATATCTGTGAGCTAATGAAATTACATGCCACATTATCAAGAGTAAAATTAAACAAGCACAACCACAGAATTTTGAGCAGCTTGAAAATCTTAAGTTCAGGAAGTGAGGACACAAATGCATTTTTCAAAACTCCTAATTATCAGCATCTTCACTTACCAAACAACTGAAGGATCAAAAGAGTATAATTAATATTGAGATGGCTTAGGATGGATTAGGCTCAGGCCAATCAATGAACTGGATTTTCTTTTTCTTTGTGGACAGTGCTTGTTTGGTGGAATGTAGCCACTAGCAAACAATTGTTCTGACTGCATGATATTGTCCTATTGTAAGGGGGAGTGGTGGACTAGTGGTTAGAGCAGCGGACCTGGAGGACCCAGGTTCAAGTCTCTAGACTTGCAACATAGGTTAACCAATCTGCGTCTCTGAACAAGGCTCTTAACCCCCAACCTCTCGCTGGGTGCAGTAATATGGCAGCCCACTTCTAGGAAGGGTAAAATACAATGAAAAAATTTCTCAACTGGGTTAAATAAAGTATGATATTGTTCAGATGGTTTCGTCTGCTTGTGTAAAGTGCAGTTTGAAACCAAACCAAACCAAAAGAATGTGCTCATTTTTTCAGAAGGGTTAGGGTTAAGAGTGCCCTGGACTACCCTGTTGTGAATGCACCCTAAAATCCTGACCAGCCTGTAGTCAGGATGTCCCCCTGGTTAGCATGCGGTCTCCTCAATTCTGGCAGGCTGAGCATGTTTTTTGTATTTTGCGCTGCATACATCGACATGCACCCATTCATACTTTACACCACTGTTACTGATCCTTACTTAATGTTTCTTTTTGCTAAATAAAATATATTTTTCTAAGCTTCCGACTCACGTTTGCCTCCATTCTTTGCTGCAGCATTGAGCCAGGCTGTAGCAATATGAAGAGTGATGTAACACGCTGAAAATAATATATTTTGTACTGTTTTTATATAAAGGTTTAAACTAACTATAATGATGATGATAAGGATTATTATTAATATTGACAAAGCTGATTGAATATGAGTTCTTTCATTTTATCCATATTCCCATTGGAAAATTATTTTCCTGTAATTTTCAAACAATATAGCCCTTCAGTTCCAAGTGTCTGAACCGTGTTATGAATCTCCCACAGAGTGCAAAGGCTTTTTTTCCATGTATTAAACCTGATTTAATAGGGATCAACATTTTTGGACCATGGTACTGTGTATTTGTTAATAAAGTTTTTTTTATTTTCCTCTGTGTCCTAAATTTATGTCTTGTGTATTTGGTTTCTTGAATTACAGCACTGCAGTAAGGTATCAAGGATAAAATGACAACACGATGACGGTTACATTATAGGAAAGCTGACCTTATGCAAGTAAAAAAAAGAAAAAAACTTTGATCACAAAGAAGCATGGCTGAGAATACAACATATCTCCTCTCCCTTCTTCTCCTTGGAGATAATTTTCTGTGTCAGCTCATGTCATCTTAACAGTTTAATTCATCATTCAAGAAGACGAGAAGTTGTCTGATGGAAGATGGAAGTGCCTGAATGGTTAAAAGGTGAGTTATACTGATTTTCTGTGTAGAGGCAAGAGGCTTTTTTAAAGACAGACAGCCTTAAATCTGGGTTCCCAGGTCAACAAACATACAATATCCTAAAATGAAATCGAGACACAAAGAAAAACTTAAGATGAAAGATGTTATATACTGGAACTTTAAGTATCTATCTATCTATCTATCTATCTATCTATCTATCTATCTATCTATCTATCTATCTATCTATCTATCTATCTATCTATCTATCTATCTATCTATCTATCTATCTATCTATCTATCTATCTATCTAGATAGCTAGCTAGCTACACTAGCTAATGTGTGTTTTAGAGACAAACACTATACAATAGCTTTCCATTTATATCACTGTTTATTACAGGTACTATATGACTTTCATACAGTAATTTATTAGTGCAAGTACATTAAACATTTATTATCCCCTGGATAACGGCAGTGTTGAGCATATTGAATCTGAGATGTAAATGGAATTCAACATTCAATATCTCTAATCAGTTCTTATTTTTTCCAGGCAGGAGAAGATGTGAGTCCAGGTCACGTCTTCTCCTGACTATATATTCATAACACACTTTGTCCTCAGCGAAGGCTTTTAAGTGCAAAAACTTCAAACTGAATCATGTCCTCATTTTCTTTTTGAATATCAGCCTACTTAGAATCAATGGGCCACAGATTTGATTCACAGTGTATTGAATTTTATAGGTCAAACTCCCTCTATGTTGTAATGAAGAAGCATTAGCTGCTGACACTTGAAAAGAAAGATGTGATCGGCCCATTTACGGGAAAGATATCTTTTTAAAGTAAATCAGATCAAGAGCGGCTGTGCAAAACCTTTTCAAAACAGTCTGTGTAAACTTTTGATAACGAGATATACATGCAGAGCGCAAGTATCAATGTTTTCCAGTCTACTGCTGCTTTGAGAGTGAAGTAAGCAGAAAAATTCAATGTGTGGAATAGCCACTTCCACTTATCCAGTAAAATTACCCATTTTAGACAGACAGTCAAACCTATGACCTTGTGAGTCTGATGCTGACTTCTGACTGTTAATGAAGGTCCACAGTGTTTAATAAAAGATTATCACCACTGAATGGCATGCAGTGTAGAGTATTTCTGAGGATGAAGGTTATTAGCCTACCTGAAATCACTCTGTTTCCTCTTGCTTCATCATCATCATCATCAGCATTTTGATTTTATCTGTGTTTTCCATAAAAACAAAAAAACTTTGGGGGAACAACTCAGCACTTAGTATTTGAACATGATAAACTCAAAGCATTGTTTCTTTATGTTAGCATACAACTGTACAATTTAATGCTATAGGAGACACAGTTTTAGGTCACAAGTTGACACAACTTTTAGGTCTTTATGCAATATCTTTGACCTGCCTTTGTCAACATATCAAATTTTTTTGGTTGGAAGTTGTTGGAGGTAGGATGGGACTTTCAACAAAGACACTAGGGTTTCTATGGTGCGACAAAACACAGATTATTTTAGGGTTAATCTTTTAAAAATAAAATGTCACATTTTGTCAACCCGCAATGTCCCAATCAGCAGTGATCAGGGTCCACAAATGTTAAATCTTCATCCTTCAAACGCCACTATGGACATGCCAGTATCTTTATGAAATATCACGATCAACGGCAACGTTGCATTAAATTTTAAATAAGTTGTTGCCTGTTTTTCTGTCTTGATTACCCTACTTACAAAGTGAATGGTGGATAACATTATAAAAACTTTATAGACTTACTTGATTGATACACATTTAATGATCAGAGTGAATGGTGGATAATATTTCTTGCAATAAAAACGATTTAGGAAACTATTTGTGGGCTTTGTTTGAAACAAAATGTTGCATTGTCCTCTGGACAAGCTGTAAGAGCTGCACCAGCCCTCTGAAATGATACCTTGTGTCACGTAACATAACGTTAAGCAACCATCTCCCTTCTCTCCACTGATCCGGTCTAATACAAAAGCTGCAGCCGACTGAGCTGCAGGTTCTGTGTTAGAGCCGGTTAAATATCGCCGCTGGAGACACGCCAGATCACATCTGTGACAGGGCGTCGCTATGAAAGCAGCCTGCAGGCTTATTTAACGATGTAAGAAACTATCTGTGGACTTTGACTGTTTGAAACAAAATGTCGCATCACCCTTTTGGACACACACAAGTTGTAAGAGCTGCACCCGCCCTCTGAAATGATATGTTGCGTCACGTAACATAACTGCGGCCAACCGAGCTGCAGGTTCTGCGTCAGAGCCGGTTACCTTGGCAACGCGTCACAACAAAATAGTCCACTCAGCTGCTTCTTATGAAAAACTTAGGATTTTGATGGTAAAAACAACATTAACGCATTAATAATTTATTTAATATTTTTTTCTTTTGTAAGTGGCTAAAGTATAAGTGGGATAATACCCTTTGCTGTGTCCATTATCATAAATTAATGGACGACGTGGAGGCGTGTGCCAGAAATGCCTCATAGTTAACTTCTTCAGTGCGTGCCTGATTATCAGGCTGTTTTTGTCCTGATTTTGCCTAAGTTATAGACAGGCAACATTTAGGCAAATAGTGTCAGAAAATGAAAAATTCCTATTTGCATTTAAGTTAGGATCCTTGCTTGAACCAGCGTATTTAAATATCCTCATAATAACCAGTAGAAAATCTTTTTCCCTCAAATGTTCAATTTCACTGCAATTTAGTTTAAGGCGTGAGATTATAGAGGTGATTAAAGAAATATTGAGTTTGTAAAGCTAAATATTTGCATCTTCATATTTGTACACATGCAAGCATTGTTGTATGTTGTTAAATAGTACAAGGCCTAATCAGAATGGAGAATACTTCTATTGAAGTACTTATAGCTCAGTACTAAAAAAAAAAAAATTCTGCACTTACAGTAACTGATTAGATTTTGGAGCACAGTAATCCTGGCATGGGCCTCTTTCTGCTCTCAAAGAAAGGTGAAATTATTCATGGAAACATTTCTTTAAGGTTCATGCATCACAAGGTCCTTAATGTGCCTGTGAGAGAGACCATTGGTAGTATTGACGTGTTTTTACGAATTTAATATTTGAAAGTTTTATCCAGAAATAAATGCATGACAGTAATAAAACTCAGATTGGATGTGGGATTCAGAACAGGATTGTTAAAACCCAGAGAACACAGCAGCATAAGCCTTGACTGTTGACAGAGATTTTTTCATTGAACTGAAAAATAAAGAAAAAAAAAGGAGATTATCAGAGCAGGTTGTATTTTTCCAGTTTTCATCTACACACACTTTGTGAGTATGTGTATATTTTCACTTCTTGGGTAACAGATGTGAGACCTAACATAGTTTTGTAGCCCATCCACGCCAAGGTTGGACATGTTGTTCATTCTAAGATGCTTTTCTGCCCACCACAGTTATGGCCTGTCAGCTTTTTACCACGCTGCTTCTTCTCATATGACCTCTCTTTCAAAAACAGTTTGTGTCTCAACTACAGCTCAGTGGATTTTTTTTTCTGCATGTTGTTTTATCTCATACGCAGTAAGCTCAAGATACTGCAATGTCAAAATACTCAAACCAACCTGTCATCCCCATTAGTCAGGTTCCTATCAAAGTTTAAGATCAAAACCTCTCACCTAGTCTGAATTTTAATGTTAAAGTTTGTTGAAGCTTCATCTGTTGCATTCTGCACAGCTGCCATGTGAATAACTGACTGAAAGAATTAGCAGGTAAGCATTTCTTGCTACACTGATCACGAAGAGGACATTTAGTGTTTGTACTCACCATTTGCTTTGACACATTTTTTGGATTTGTAGGTCTCTAAATGTTCATACACTGAACACGTGTATCTCTTTTCAAGTGTTTATGTACATCTTTGACGTGTAGTAGCAGAAACCAAGATTAAAAGACAATTCAATTGTGGCACCATAAGTGATAAAAAAAATAAGTGGGTATTACATCTAAGGCTCTATACAAAACACCTCTTAGCTCCAAATATTTCAGCCATCAACAGTTCTGAGTCCAAGTAATTTGTTAGCAAAGTATGAAGACCAATGAATCATGGCGACTTGAGGGAGTATGGTGCTGCAGGGTTTTACATTTATAGCACAGTCTTATTACAACTATAATTCCCTTATGAGACTGTGCTCATGCGCGATTTTTAGACACATTTATTTTTTATTAAAAACCATTAAGTACAATTAGGACCTTCTTAATTGAAACCCTTCTTCTTTCTAGCGGATGCTTGTTGTCATGGAGACGGCGCAGGTTTACCAGATCAACATCTGGTTCAGAGTCAAATTATGTCTAATCAGGCTGACTCTCTCTTTGCCAGCCTGCAGTCTATTTTTTTGCCTCACTGCTGCACAACAACCTCTTTAATCACTCTTAAACCACTAAACTGAGCTAATTGATAGACTGAAATTGACTCATTGGGCAGTATTATTAATTTTTTTTAGCTTAACTTTAGCTTTTTGCATTAATATTCATTACCTGACCTTTAATGATTTGTAAGTTCCTGATAAACTTCTGTTGTTACCATGCAGCAGAGGTTTATTTTTTAATTCAAACAAAGGCAGATTTCAAGGTAGTGTTAGTCTTTAAAGCTTTACTTGATCCTGTCATATTGACTTGGCAAGTTAGACCACATGTTTCCTCTTAAATGCAGCAATACATACTCTTTGTGTTCTTAATAGTAAGAAAGTCACATTACAGAATATGCTTTGGCCTTCTTCTGAGATTTTACAGTGTTTTGATGACCCCTGCTGGTTAAACACCTGGTATTGAAAATAGCAGTGCTCATGACATGCAATGATTCATGTGAAAAAAACTGATATGCATATTTATTCACCATAGATGCACAAACAAAATCAGGATGTAGATAATTATGGAATATAAGATTTTCCAGAAATGCAGTCTTGTCAGTTGGAATACAAAAGGTATATGTAAATCCAATTAACCACATTTTGTAAAAACAACTGAAAGGTCGATTAAAATGCAGACATTATATAAGGTTAGTTTTTTCTTATTATAATGGAGTATGTCTTGCCTAGTAGGACAAAAGAAAAAGATCATCTGATTTTTAGAGCTGTCCAGTTTGATGGATTCAGTAATAATCAATAACAAAAACTACAAACAGCAAACCAACCTCTTCACAAGTCTTTTGGACATTATTCATTTCAGTGAGGAGAACACCATCCCCAACAGGATAGTAAGGATTTTTCCCTACTAACACAACCTGGATCACCAGTGACTTGAATGAGCTGCTGAGTCTTCATGAGCAGAAAAAAGCCTTCAGGGTTGATGTTTGGAGCTTGTTGGGGAGTTTACTGAAAGAACTGAGCTAAGAGAGGTCAGGAAGGGAGTAATAGGAAAGCTGGACTGGAAGCTGCAGAAGAACGATGTGTGGAATATGTTATCAGGGATGAAACACATCACATGCTTTAAGGAGAAATGGCTTGAGACTGATGGAAGCCTGGACAGAGCCAATGGGCTTAACAACAGCCAACAGCCACTAACTTACTAGTGCACCTTGCATGCACTCACCATTTGTGGCCCTACATTCTAGCTTCTGAAACTGTCTCTGCCACCTGTTTGTCTCTATCTATCATCTAAAGAGGTAGCTGAAGAGACAAAACAAGGCTGGAGATGGTGTTAGCCCTGTGTTTCCTGAACACCTATATGGACTGATTATGTGTAATCCTTCAACAACTTAACAACCTTTGCCTGGGCACCAGGACCGCTGTTAGGCATCTGGATGCCCCAAGCAAAATTAATTTGTAGTGCCACATTTATGATGTCAGATTAATCTGTATGATGTCACGGTTTGAATGGAATAAAAAAAATTCTTATTTACCCAAGGGAAGTTTCAATATTGTAGTAGGATTTATTTATCCATCCATTCATCCATCCATCCATCCATCCATCCATCCATCCATCCATCCATCCATCCATCCGTTTGCTTTTATCCAGAGTCGGGTCGCAGGGGCAGCTGCCTAAGCAGGGAAACTCAGATTTCCCTCTCCCCGGCCACATTCACCAGCTCATCCAGGGGGATCCCGAAGTGTTCCCAGGCCAGTCGAGAGATGAAGTCCGTCCAGCTTGTCCTGGGTCTTCCCTGGGGCCTCTTTCCGGTGGGACGTGCCCGGAACACCTCACCAGGGAGGCGACCAGGAGGCATCCTAACCAGATGCCCGAGCCACCTCATCTGGCTCATCTCGATGCGGAGGATTCATTCATTCATTCATTCATTCATTCATTCATTCATTCATTCATTCGTTCATTCATTTAAAAAAAAGGTTTATTTTCTGGAGAGTGAAGACTGCTGGCACAAATGATCTCTGGAACTTTTCTGTCTTGCTTTGGAGTAGAAGAAGTCTCATTGAACTTACTGTTGTTCACTTAATACGCTCCTTTCCATCTTACAGTAAGTTGTCCACAACATTATGCTAAAAACAAACAAAAACAAACAAACAAACAAAAAAGAACTAAATACAAAACATACACTTCAGTCACTTATATACAACAAACTTAAAGTAAATGTCAACCCTTGGGTAGTGTTGTGCACTACTGTAAACAATATACTACTGTAACAATACATACATCTGTTTGGCCACATATTTTTATCGATATCCCATCGGATACCCTCCCTTGCGATGAAGCAAGAAATGATCTTCTCGAGTGGTGAATCCACCCTCTGCAGGACTCTGCTGTGATCTCATTGCATCCTGCATCCATGGCTGCTAGCAGAGCCATTTGAGTATGTGAACGTACACCTTCCACCTCCAGGGAGAGAAAAACAGGATATAGTGAAAGCTGAGGGTCAGCTGAGAGCAGTTGTTCAATTTAAGAGATATTCCAGTAAAATATTACAAAGAAATTTTTAAAATATGCTTGACTTATTCATATGTAATGACTCAAGCAATGAAATGAGGACTATTAGTTTTATGAGGATTGACTATTCTGCAGTTATAAGTATAATTAATTTAGACTGATGTGACCAAAGTAATTGATAATGTGATGAAATAGCAGAGTATTGTATGAAAGCAAATGCTACATGACCAAAAGTTTGCAATTTTAATCAATGCAATAAGAATCTAGTGTTGAGCATTGTTATTGCTATCAAGCATTGTTGTTAGTTCCCTAAGCCCTTGCCTCCTTATTACATCATTCAAAGGGATGCACTTAGGAAATATGCCAGGCAAAAGTTGATGTAATGCCTGAGGGCAACACGGTGCAATGGCGTTAAGGGCCCTAAGACCCATCAACATTTGTTACGAATGCTGGATATCTTCTGCAAATCTGTAGTGGACAGTATTGTTTTTATTTATTCATTTCCTTTCCTTTATTCCCCCTGCTGTTGCTGTTGGGACAGCAGCAGCATCAAACCCCATCACTCATAAAAACTAATGATAATCAAACAACTAAATATTCTCAGTTTGAACCTTTCTGCAATATGGACAGTACAAGTAATTTCTGACTTGGTCATTTTTTGTGGTATTTCTAGTATATTTATATAAAGTTTCCCACAGTTCATTTATTCAGTTAGCTATAGCTGAAGCTGGGCCTTATGAGCGACTGGTGACCTGACCAGGGTGTACCCTGCCTCTCTCTTTGTAATGTCTGGAATATGCTCCCGCTTCCAAATGACCCTGATTTAGAATAAGTGGTACTGAAAATGTGTGGATGGATTCATAACTGAAACTGAGTTGGGAGAAGAAGGTTAAACGGCTTTAGTTAACATGCAGCTCTCTCTGGTGCCCAAATATGGTACAACACTGAAACATTCTTTCTTCTTTCTTTCTTTCTTTTAATTTTACTTTTAGGAAGTGTAATGAATGCTAATACTGTTGGCAGTCTTGATCTCCCTACATAAAAGCTCTTTGATTCTAACCTTTTTGATATAAACATACACATTTGGTATCTTCTGTTTCAGGATGCCTTTTTTTTAATACTTAACATATACTGAGAGATTTAAACTATGCAGCTCATGTGGGCCTATATTAAATTAGATTGCATCAGCTTTAGCTAATGTCAGCTCGGACATGCTACATGCTGTTTAGCTTACCAATGTGCTTCCTTTTCTTTGATAAACATGTTTATATAAGATATGTTGCACTGCCTCACAACAAGAGAGTATGCTTTGAAAGTGTTTATTAATTGTAATACATGGTCATTGATTAAATAAATAACTTATACAATACATAAATTCTCTAAGGCACTTGTGCCTGGGATTTTTGGATGGATGGTACACAAATGGATGGTGCAGTTGGATGTCATGACCACACAAACCGTTGCAACCTGTTCTTCCAGTCACAGCTCTGTTTTCCTTTTCTTAGCTAGTCAAGGCTAGCTTACTGATTCCTATGATCAGCTGATGTGGCTGTAAGGATTTTGTAACAATCCCAGTTGCACTATGCCATTGATGGAGACCTGTAATCATGATATGAATGATATTATTTCACTTTGTTTCATTTAAACTCTTTGGCCAAGGTTCAACTCAAAGTTCTCGTAACTGTGTAATGTTTTGCTGTGAGACTGGGTTGGATTGGCACTGAATAAGTTCATAAGAAAGATAAAAGTGTTTCTGTTTTTACCAGTTTCTGGACGTGAGAATTAGTCAGATAAGGACAGCATCACAGTTGTTTCTGTTAATTTTTCTACCCAATCTCTTATTAAACAGGTAAAACCAGCGGTTCTGAAGTATTTCTTAAAATTATATTTTTATTTTAATACATTTGTCCCAGTGTTTTGATCCACTCATGGTCTCAAAATACAAGTTGTGCCCATGTTTGAATTGGTTTGTGTACAAGAGATAAGTGATAACTACAGTGACAGAGATTTAGCAAAAGAAAAAAAAATATTCAAAAACTCCACTTACGAACAATTAGCTCTAAAGGAATGTTTATATGACATATTCTATAGCTTAAATCTGATAAACTAAATGGTAGAAAACAGAAACATTCAACCATAAATGCCTTAAAATGATTTAATGATAATTGTAATTTTCAGCAGGTCCCACCTGATGGCAGCATTGCTTGAACATTTGTGCAAAACACATCATGAAGACCACACAGAAATGACAAGCTTACTCAGTTCACTCAAATGTGCTGAATTAAACCAGATCCATTAAATTAAGACATTAAAATGTCTTAGAATAACAAGATTTGTCGATTAAGAATTAGAATACAATCATATATTAACTGATATAATTATATAAGTGTATTTGTGTACCTGTCTGGTCATCCAGTTTCCTTTTTCTATTCTTTTTTTTCCATTATATGAGCTTATTTTTTTAGTGTTTTGTCATTTACAATTACTTATACCTTGAAAACATTAACACTATATATATATATATATATATATATATATATATATATATATATATATATATATATATATATATAGAGAGAGAGAGAGAGAGAGAGAGAGAGAGAGAGAGAGAGAGAAAACACTGTCACATGCTTTCTCACACCATCAGTCAATAAAGATTAACTCATAAACAAAGTTCCCAGGCTGTTTTTATTCCTTGAGGAGTACTCATTTACTTATTTCCTGTTGACTTGTTTTTGAAGAGTGGTCTTTGTTTCTTCCAGATTAAAATTCTGTGTAGAAAAAAAAAAGAAAAAAAACCCAGTGGAGTGTAATAAGATAAATAAAAGTAGCCCTGCATGGCCAGCCGGGAGCTGTAAAGCATCGTTTGTGTTTCATTATTTATGGTGAAGCCATACAAGTTTTCTTACAGACCTGTCTTTTCTCCATGTTACTGAGAATTATGCACAGCCGGTAGTAGAGGTACCATGCTTCACTGCTCACTAAATCGACAATTCCCGCATGGATGGGCATCGTTCTCAAGCACAATATGCCAGGGCTCGTTTTGATGACATCATCACTGCTGTCACTCTCAAAGTGGATTGACCCCTCAGGGTGCAAAGGGGTCTCGGACTGCTGCACAGCTATATCTAGTCGTCCGTTGCCCAACACAGCAGTATCCCCAATCAGAAGTCCCTGCAGTGTTGCTTTGCAGCTGCAGATTATACTTGATGACTTCATCTTAATCACATTCAGTTTCATTTTCTTTTATCTGTGCAGCGGCCATGCCACAGTGGTTGCGAAATGCTCCACAAATGGGTTCACACAAGCTTCTTCTGCCTTGACACACAGGCGCACAAAAACACATAAAGCACACGAGCTAACACATCTCCTTTTGTTTAATTTGAAAGAAAACTTTCAGCCCAAATGCCCCGTGATTAACATGACTTTTAATTGACTGAGACTTTTAATCAAACTAATAACTACACAGTGAATTTGCTTTTTAGTGTTTGAGCAATCACACTTGCCTTAAAAAAAAAAAAAAACAAAAAAAACAAAAAAGAAAAAGAAACAAGTTTAAGACCCTGGAGATTATTTTCCTCTTTTGTTTTATTTTCTTTTTGCATGAGATGTTAATAATGAGTACAGATCTAATTTTACGTTATTTGGTTTGTTCTAACTTTTTAGTACCTTGTTTTCTGACTATAAAGACAGTTCATATGCCAAGAAGAGTGAAAAAAAAGGAATTAAAAAGAATTGCCTAAGTTGAAACACATCTCATTTATGGAGCCATTCAGATTAGATGTTAGATATGGGCTTTTTACCACACATATCAGCTTAGTGTTGAATTATCCAGTCATCCCGGCTTCATCTTCTCCTTCTTTAACTTCAAATCATTCTGCATTTGTAAGTTCTTGGAACTGGATAGTCAAATATCTTCCTGTGTTGCTGCTGAAAACAAATTCTCATCAGCAGTTCACTTAAGATTCACATAAGAAATAACTAAACTAATATTACTTAACCAGTACTTTAACTAATGTTCCTGACAAAGAAATCAGACTTTTTGTAAACACAAAAATTTACTTTAATTTTTTCTTGCTGTAAGTTGACAGTTTTCCAATTTACACTGAATACACAACTGTAAAATAAATAAAATAAAATAAATTAAATTAATATAAAATAAAATAAAATGCCATTCCAAAAACACAGGTATAACTTTGACTGGAAAGGGAAAAGTTCTTATAGTCTCTGAAAACTTAAAATGTAGAGGAGTGGAAAGAACTACCCTACAGCATATGGATTTTATTTTGTCAGGGACTTAGTTTAACTGTTTACTGACTATTAGGGTGTATTCACACTGGTGCTGGTAGGTCCACTTCTGTGTTGTTTGTATACTTCTGGAACTGTAGTTTTCCTATACTGATATTAAGGTTGTAAAATAAATTTCAAAGCTTGAACATCTTTGTATGTCTTAACAAAATGGGTCATGTCGAAGTTTTCCATAATGTGAAGTTATATTTGTGAAGTCAGCTATGTTTATTAGATTTGTATTACACAGATTGAGAAGTCTGGCAGGCCTTTCCGGTACTGTTCCTAAATGGTTTTACTCCTATCTCACAGATCAGCAATTTTTTTTAAGTATGGATACATGCTCATCAGGAATCCATGAAATCAAATGTGGGGTTCCCCAAAGTTCAATTTTAGGCCCAGTACTTTTTAATTTGCACGTGTGTCCTCTTGGGGATGTCATCAGGAGACTGATTTTCACAGCTACGCTGATGATACACAGCTCTACATTGCCATGTCTCCTGATGACTTAGAGCCAGTTAATGTCCTTTTAAACTGTAATTTAGATATAAAGTCATGGATGGCAGAGAATTTCCTACAGCTTAACCAGGACAAAACTGAAGTTTTAATTACTGGTCATGAAGACAAGAGAGAGATCATTTTAGTGAAATTACAAAATTTTAATCCTTCTCAGTGTGTGACAAATTTTGGTGTCCTTCATGACCCCAAACTGGATTTTATTACACATATATAAGAAATTTCTCGAAGACAGGATTTTTTCACCATAAAAACATTGCCGGAGTCTGTCTTACTCTTGCCTGCACAAAGATGCTGCTGCATGCTTTTATAGCCAGTAGAATAGATCATTGTAATGCTTTGTTCTCTGGTCTTCCCAAAAAGTCTTTTTCAAATATAGAACTGCTTCAGAACTCAGAGGCACATGTTCTGGAGGACCCGAGGGCTGGAATACATCACACCAGTTTTAAAATTGTTTGATTAACTCCCTGGGCTTTGGGTGTGATGGGGTTTGCTTTGGGTGTGAGTGTGTGTGTGTGTGTGTGTGTGTGTGTGTGTGTGTGTGTGTGTGTGTGTGTGTGTGTGAGAGAGAGAGAGAGAGAGAGAGAGAGAGAGAGAGACAGAAAGAGTAGGTGTAGTTTTTGTATGCATTTTATTATGTAAATCACTTTGTGCTACTTAAGTATAAAAAGTGTTTTATAAATAAATAATTTGATTTTAGGTGGTGGCCACAGACCATTTTCCTGTCTTCATCCTTTCTGGCTGATTTTTGGTCACGTTTGCATTTTGCCATTGCTCTCACCACTAGAGGTAACATGAGGCGTGTCTGCAGCCCACAGAAGTTACTCAGGTAGTGCAGCTCATCCAGGATGACACATCAATGTGTACTGTGGCAAGAAGGTTTTCTGTGTCTCCCACCACAGTGTTGAGAGCTTGGAGGTGATACCAGGAGATATGGAGGAGGCCGGAGGAGGATAACAACCCAGCAACAGGACCGCTATCTGCTCCTTTGTGCAAGGCGGAACAGGAGGTGCACTGCCAGAGCCCTACAAAATTACCTCTAGCAGGCCACTAATGTGCATGTTTCTGCTCAAACTGTCAGAAACAGACTGTATGACGGTGGTATGAGGGCCTGACGTCCATAAGTGGGGCCTGTGCTCACAGCTCAACTCCAGGCAGCCCGGTTTGCATTTGCCAGAGGACAGCAGGATTGTCAGATTTGTGCCCTGTGCTCTTCAAAGATGAGAGCCAGTTCACATTGAGCCCATGAGGCAGAAGTGAAAGTCCGAAGACATCATGGAGAACGTTCTGCTGCCTGCAACATCCTCCAGCATGATTGGTTTGGCAGTGGGCCAGTCAGGTGAGGCCTACCCTTGGAGGGCCACACAGACCTCCATGTGCTAGCCGGAGGTACTTTGACTGCCATTAGGTACCAGGATAAGATCCTCAGAGCCATTGTTGGCTGCAGTGGGACCTGGGCTCCACACTAGTTGGGCCTGTGATCTGATATTTCCACTTTTATTTTGAGTATGATTCTGAATCCAGACCTCCTTGACTTAATGATTTTGTTTACTATAAATCATTCTTAATTTGTCTTGTTCTCAACACATTCCACTAAATAATTAATAAAGATTTTCAACTGGAATATTTCTTTTATCAAGATCAAGTGTCATTTAAGTGTTTTTTTCATTTTTTGAGCAGTGTCTAGGATGAAATGTTCAGGATATATATATATATATATATATATATCCTGAACATTTTATCCTTCTTTGTCATATATATATTAGGGCTAGGCAGGTTAATGTGTTATTCGCTCGTTAAGTTTTTTTTCTGCTCACTGACTTTGATGACAGAAACATGGCGTCCTTGTATCCCTTCCCTGCCGCAGCGGTGCATCTGATGTAATCAGGAGAGAGCGGGTTTATTAACATGAAGAGACGTTTTCTGTCTGGAACTTAAGAAAGAAAAAACCCATGCAACACCCATGCAGATGGGCAGAACATCTTGATTTTTGGACCGGAAACTTCTCACAAAAGACAATGAGAAACTTATTATTTATGCGGTTTTAATTTAGGCAAGACAGCAAAGGCAAAGGTAAAACATGTTTTTCTGACTGCTACAAACGTAAAGCATAAATTGGGTCTTCTTCTGACTCTGGTTCGGTGAATCTTGGTCATAGCGAAATGAAACTTCCAGCTGTGGAATCTGTGAGATGTGTACTTTCAGTAGAGGAGTCGTTTGTTTGTTTTCATGGGGAGACATCATCTGGGTTTACATATTTTTCAGACTTTGTGTACCTGGTTTTTTAATTATTGTTGTCTTAACTGTGTTTGTTGGTGATAGGAATGGTTTTACTAAGCTGTTAGCTGAGATTCTGGACTTTCTGTGGATAACACACATGTTTATAGTTACATTTACAGATCTGATGCTACACCCAGAAACGAGATGTTAACCCCTTAACTCCCGGTAGTGGAGGCTGCAGGTGAAGCTAAACAGTTGAGCTAAGAATGAAAGGTTGGAGAATTTATAGGCCAAAAATCTGGATAATGAAGCACTAAAGCTGCATGGATGGAAGTTATTGTGCATATTGTGAATATTTCTCTCTCCTCACCATCTAGAAGCTGTGAGATTCTAATCCTGCTTTCTGTCTGTTCACCTGATGCTGATGTTCATCACATATTGTTCCTTCTGTGTTTAGAAGGAAGCAGCTTCACAGCTTTAAATTCATCCTGCTGACTTTTTACCTTTTAGTTAGTAAATCCTGAACATTTCATCCTTCTTTCTTATAAATATTTCTTTTTATAAATATATATGAAGAAACATTTTAATGGTTGCTGTTTAAAGAGAAAACTGCTGCTAAACCTGTTTATGTGTTTAGTACAGGGGTCTGCAGCCTTTCCAATCCAAAGAGCCATTTTTCCTTCAGCCAGCTAAATAAAACTACTTTGGAGCTGCAAAGACTTTTCAAAAAGGCAACTTAATATATATATTTTAATGAAGAGCCACCATAGGAGATTTGTTATTTTTGAAGAACCACACTTTTACTTCCATTCTTAGGTTTTAAAATAAAGAAAAACATAAAACCTTTATTAAAAGAGGATAGACAGACTTTCGTGGAAAATGATGTAAGGTAAAAAAAAAGAAGAAAAAAAGTCTCTGGTTTTCAACCTAATGATTTAAAAAATACTTTAGCCACATATTTAGAGGCATTTGTGGAAGGTCCAGAGAGCCACTTGCATTTCCAGAGTGAGTGTGAGTGTGAATGATTGTTAGTCTCTCTGTGTTGGCCCTGCGATGGGTGTACCCTACCTCTTGCCTGTTAATTGGTGGGAGGGGCTCCAGCTTCACCACAGCCCTGAGTTGGACTAAACGGTGTAGAAATTAGATATACTGTATATACATAAAAAAATTTGTTGTGGGGCTGAGGGCAGGTATCAAATTGTAAACAAAACACATTTCTGATTGTCTAAGTGGTGCAGATGTCTCAGAAACTCATATATCAAATAAG
This sequence comes from Melanotaenia boesemani, assembly GCF_017639745.1. Taxonomy (NCBI): domain Eukaryota; kingdom Metazoa; phylum Chordata; class Actinopteri; order Atheriniformes; family Melanotaeniidae; genus Melanotaenia; species Melanotaenia boesemani. The sequence goes on from NC_055687.1 coordinate 29,439,350, forward strand.
ATATATGATGTTATTGAGTAAATAATACTTATTAAAAGTACACCCTATTTAATTCACACCTAAAATACATCATGTATTTTGAGTTAGCCATATCATCATGCAAATTCTGGCAGTACAAAACCACAGGCTGTTTATTAAGATGTGGAAAATGTGTCATTCTATATGTGCTGCTGCATTAAACTCATATTATCCTGAGGTTTAATATTTATTCATACTTGTTAACACATAGTTTAAACACATTTCAGTGATTTCCTTCAAGCTAAAATAACACACTTACTAGTTAATTTTTTATCAGCAATTTTTATTTTTTTGTATTTATTTATTTATTTCATACATGGCTATGCACAACATCAAATTACAACAGAACAACAACATCAAAACACTTCTTGTTGCACCACCATGATAGAAAAGGAGCAGGAAGAAGTTAAACTTATAATACCCACCCCTGTCTTAAACAAAAACTCACTTATAAATGTTCTGTCAGCTAATTACATGACAATCAACAAATCAATACTGAAAATCCTTAACATACACATTACAATCCACACAATTTCCAACATTCGAGTTCATACAAACTAAACATTCTGTTTTTATACATAATTTTAAACAGAAAGATATTTACACACATCTTTAATTCAATGTGTAACGAATTCCACAATTTGACACCACATATTGAAATACACATCTGTTTTAAAGTAGTCCTTGCAAACTGCGGTTTAAAATGAAATTTTCTCCTATTATCCTGGTCTTCTGAAATAAAAACAAACAACTTCTGCAAACTTTCCGGTAATACTTTGCTTCTTGCCTTATACATAACTAATAATGTTTGTAACTCAACTAAATCTTTAACTTTCATAAGTCTTGACTTCATAAATGAAACCATCACTTCATTTTAATGAGTAAAAATCTATAAACTAAAGTCCAAAAAGTGATGTAGTAAGATCACTTGTGTTTGTCTGACCACTGAACACAAAGCAGCCCAGTCAGCACAGAAGTGAGCTGGGACTCTTCACTGGTCTGTCAACAGTTTGACCTTGCTCTAACTCCAGACACACTTAGAGAAACATGGTTTTCTCAGACATGGCAGCGAGCCAAAATAAATAACCTGCCCTCAGAGTGTCGGCAGAACCGCAAGAAATCCAAAACCAGGACCCGGCCCAGCGGCACTCACTCACAGGGCTATCAGCGAATGACTTGCTGAAATTTTAATTGTCCGAATGCATCATGTGGTTTGGAAACAAAATCAAATCAGGACGGATCATCCTTCCTCTTTGACGCCCATCCAAAGGAGAGTAGCATTTTTGATTAGGGTTTCATTTATTTATTTTAGGCGGCTCTGATTTCAAGGTCGGGTTACACCAACTTGGGGGACAAACAGATGACATTGTATGGATAGGTAATTCAAGAGTCTGCATGCTTCGATCCTCACAGATAAGAGGGAGATAAGAGACAGGTGTCTTGTAGAATAGAGGGCATCCATCTAGAAATTCAATCGCCAAAGCTCAGTCAAAAATGGCTTTCATGAAATAAAGAGATTGATATCAAATCCTGCCTTCAGTTAAGATCAGAGTTCCACATGTGCAGGCACATCTTCAAAAAATTATTTTCTTTTTATTACACTTGTAATTTCAATTAGACCATTTATTGATATCAACAAACTTTATCAATATTTTTTTCATTTTTAAAAAAAATAATATAATTTACTAAGAAACAAATATGTGTAAGTGAGTGTTTCACTATCATCAGTGTGCGTCTGCAGGTGTGTTTTCTCATGTCCAGCCTTGCCATCGTATCACTTGTCTGATGTCACCACACCAGTCAGGTATTACATCTTCAAGCTGTGATTAAAGAAAGGCCAGCGTGGCCAGAAACAGCTCAGTACGTCAGTTAATGTCGTCACTGAAGTCCAGTGAAAACTTCAAGCATCACATATGAGCAAATTATCAGTGGAAACCTACATAAACAAAAAAGAAAATTGTATAATTTAGTGGACAATATGATTCACTTAAGAGAATTTAAATGCATAAAGTTACCACACGCTTCCTTTTTTTCCTCTTTCAAGCATCACAGCTCTGAGTCCTTTGGGCTTTTTGCTGTTGAAGGTGCTGAAGGTGCATCTTTGGACACTCCAGAGGGCTTGGTGAGTGATGGGATGGTGCAATGGTGAGCAAATATTGGAAAAAGGGTGATGAACATTCTGACATTCAAGGTAAGGACATATAGTCAGAGTGGGGGAAAAAAATAAAAAACAAGAATCAATGTTATTCTACTCTGCAACCAATGAGGGCCAAATGAAGTGAGACTTAATGCAGAGTCACTTCATCTTTTTAGAGCAGACTCTTGACAAACTAATGTCTCTACAGTAGCTTCAATGAAAACAGATTAAACTATTTGGCAAATGTACATAAAGTACAAAAATTTAACTATTTTAACAATTTTCAAGAGTGTGATTAATAATGTCATTTATTAATTCATAAACCAGTCTCTTAAGGGATAAATGGTGGTGGAATTTAAGTGTGCCAGTTTTCAGGTTATTAATGGTTTAGATGTTTAATAATTGGGCAGTAAATATTCATTACAAGCCTTCATATCATGACAGAAAGGCTATGTGTTGCCAATTAAAAATGCATAAGGAGTAATGGGATTTTATGAATAACTTAGAAGATGCCTCTCCAATGCTACAGCAGGGCAAGAGCAACACAATACAAATACAGTGTGACACTTTGAACACAAAACATACACACACACTCACATTAAAGCATATGTAAATACATATAAGCAAGTTAACTAGATTAGTTTTAGCTTTACAGCCTTTTTGTGCAGTTCAGTTTCATGCAGTGTGATGGCTAAGCCAAGTGCACCATAAATGGCCAGTAGATGTCAGGTTTGGATAGGAGAAGGTGTTTGTGACGGCTACCTCATTTGAAGACTCCCATGTACAAGTACAACATACATGGTTCAACCCATGTGGATTTTATATGTACCATTTCAAAGCATTGGCAAAATTTGAACTTTCAGCATGAAAAAATATGATATACATAACTTAAAAAAAAAACAAAACAAAAAACACTTAGGTCCATTTTCTTCTTCACGCTACGACCATTAAAGATTTTTTAGAGTAGGTTTAGCAGTTGTGCAGTATTGCAGGAGTCAGTATAGATTTAGCATTTCTGCCTAATGATGCTTCAGCAGGCTTGAATCTTGCTGACACAGATGCACAATTTGAGAGCGCCGTCTGACAGGTGGTGATGGTCTTGTTTTACTGCATCACCTGTAGACACCTATGCCTCCTAATGGATGCTGCAGCTACTGTACATGACTTCCTTTTTGCTATTTACTGCAATGTATTTACGATTTAATATTTTATCAGGTAACCAAAGTAATTGTGTACTGGTGTAGCCAGTGTGTAGGGACATTTTACATGTTTTAATGATTTTCATAGTCTCTCACAATGTCAAGGGTCACATTTCATAGTTGAGTTTTATTTGTTCTAAAAGATATGTAGCCCAATCATCTGTTCATCTATTGTTAATTAAGAAAATGAGAAAGTTCTGCTCAGTGTCTTTCTTTTGTGTTTGGATTGCATTGCTTAGTGTAAGATGAGCTGCTGTGCTGTGTCACGTGCCATGTAAATCGAAGGGATGAGATGTTATAGTAAAATAAACAGGAGGCATTTTTCCACCAAGAGTTTGTTGTTTAAGTGCACATGTACAGTACAGTAGCTTTGCAGTGGTTATTCTCTTTAATGTGCATTAGAATTCAACCCATGTCTTAACTGTTTGTCATAATCTTGTGATACTTTCTGGCTAAAATCAGCTGTGGCTGTTGGTGAATACATTCACATTTTCACTCCACCTGACGCAGACTTACCAAACTTTATTAATAATCTGAGATGTGAAGTGAAGCGTAAGTCAAACTGAATGCTTTAACTCGACTGTGACTGTAATCATCTTGTACTATCATCTTGTTCTATTCATCTCTGAAAAGTGCAGCATTTTATCCAAATAAGTCTGTTGACAAGCATGTTTTTGTGGCAGGGAAGTGCTTTTCCAGCCCACTCAGCTGTCATGTGCACATGCTTCACAGTCAAAATGGTTTCCTTTCCCAGCATTTTGAAAGACATTTCTATGGCCTCCTTGACTTAGGGGCTAACACTGATGACTGTGATTGGATAGAAAAGATAAAAACCAACCAAGTGTTGTCCTGCGTCCTTTTTTGTGTTACCCACAACCTGAACACAAGCTCTGAAAATGCCAGAAACCTGAGTTATCTTGTAATCAGAAAAATACCTGCCATTGTGTTTTGAATTGCCTGACATGATGGGAGCCATAATGCACAGGATGTTGAATATGAATAAAATATGAATCATTTTAATAAATTTAATGATCAATTCTGTTTTTTTTTACAGCACATTGGCATCCCCCCTCCCCTTTTGCTGTCTCCAATAAAAGTTTCATTCAAATTTAACACAGTCCACCAGAATGTGTAATAGTTACATTGATCCACAAATCAAAGTGCATCAGTTTTACAATAAAGGCTCAAAGTCTATGAAATTACAACACTTCCTTAACTACAATACTGTTATACTCTTAAGTTTAAATGGATAGACTGAATGCAAGAAAACCACGTTTCAGCCTCTTCTGACACATTATTATCCAGCAGCTGTTTGATTTTCTTTTACCTCATAACAACCATGGTCTGTTAGGGTCGACCCAACAAATAATCACAATGCTATTATTAGATATTGATAAGAATATTGTTAGGGTTGGTGGTAAAATCCCTCTTGCTAGCAGTTACAGGTTCTCATGACTGACCTCATCATCTTCCTGTAGATTTAAGGAAACAGTCCAACATCTTCCTCACCACTCCTACAAAAACAAAACAAAAAAAAAAAAAAAAAAATGAAGAAAAAAGGGAGAGAGAGAGGGAGCGAGAGAGAGAGAGAGAGAGAGAGAGAGAGAGAGAGAGAGAGAGAGAGAGAGAGAGAAAACCCCTTGTTGTATGAGCAGATTCTTCCTTATGTGCATATTCAGCCTGTCAGTGTCAAAGCTGGCATCTTTGACACCACTCTCACCTTTGTTTTGACGTCCTGTACCACATAGACCAATGCAAATTATTTTTTGAAACGTGCAGTTTTGTTATTGCAAGATTTCATAAAAAAATACATCATGGAAAAATCAAACGTACAAACTGATTTATCGTCTTAGAAGAAACAAAAAACATGTAGTCAAGGAAACTACTGATTTCTGTTGGATAACTGCCATATTTGCATTAATAAAGTGTAAAGCAGCTTTTTTTTAAGTCATGCAAAAGCCATTTGAGGATATGAAGATCATGATCAGTGTAAAAGAAGGTTATTGTGTTAACCACCTGTATGAAGGTTTAGATTTTAGAGCAGTCAGTTCAGAGCTGCTGGCTTAGTCTCCTCTCCAAACCACAGTGTTATTCTTGGAGCAGGTAGTGCATCTGCTTAGTTGAACAGCTTGTTTTGCTTGGCTGCTGAAAACAAACATCGACTGATCCAGAAACCTATTGCCAGTATTCGTCCATTCTTAGACTGTTTCATTGCAGTAACGTTCAATTGAACATAACTCGTCCATAATAGTTTTCTTTTTTTATCCGTCATTTTTTTCTTTGCATTTTCTTTTGGACCATGCTTTCTCTGTCGCCAAGTGTTCCCTGGGTTCAGCAGGAATGTTGTATCTGTGCTGCACACTACGGACAGTCATGGAGCCCCGGAGGAAACAGGCGCACATATATATCACTTGACTGTGTGTCAGGACGATTACTGGATAAAGATCACAATATGACACTTTTCCTTTTCTGTGCTGGCTCAGTGAACAGAGAGAAAGCTCCTGCAGCTCAGCATGCCCCTGTCCAGGATATTGATCAGACATAAGACCTCTCAAGCCTGTCAGGGGAAAATCATTCTGCTTTCTTTTACATCATGCTCATTCTCACTGTGGGAGGATGTTTATCCTGTTCTAATGATTAGATATTTCAAACACACTATTTTGATGTTCATACCGTGATGTATATTCTATGTTATCAGCTTGTTTACATCTCAGCGTCAATATAATGATTTTTTTTCTTTATTTTTAATGCCATTTTTGTTTCTTTTCAACCAAGATTAACTTTCACCTTGTCATATGATTTAGGATAGTTTTGTGAGGAAAATGCAAGGTTTAAGAAGATGATCCTTTCCAGTTACACTGCATGTTGTTGGTGCCTAAACCTAACAAATATAATGTACATGAACAAAAGGAAAAATAAATAAATAAATAAATAAATAAATAAATAAATAAAGGAAATGATGATGTCACTCAAACTCTCGGGAGACTGGAACAATGGTATGCAAACTGATAATAAACCACATGGTCCATTATGTCTGTGTCCTTTGGTTCTGCTGGATCTCAGTCCCTGTGTCCCAATTCTGGGTCTGCACACTTCGAAGTGAGCAGACTATGTAGGCTACAGAGTGTCCTCCGTAGTCTACACACTTCGAAGTCTGCTTAACGTTCGTGAAATGGGACAGCCTACCTTGTCAACAAGAATTTCCCATAGCAACAACACAGGATGTTGAATCACTTAAACCTCTGAAATTACTCGTACTTCAGTGGAAGCTGAACACGGAGTGGCAACACCAACAGTAAAAAAAAAAAAAAAAAACACGATTTGAGGCTCTGTTGTTTTCCAGTCGGTACACACTTCATTAACCCCTTAAAAGTCCTTAAATATCAAATATTACCGAATTTTAACGTCACCATTTAACAAACATGCTTTAAATGTACTTGGTTTTGTAACGTATATACTAAAGCGGAGTTAAAAAGAAGCGTACTTTTTTTAATATAAAACTTTATTTAAACTTAATACGACTCTTCTGAGGTTGCTGATTGGCCACCGTCTTGTGTGTAATGAATCCTGGGAGAAAAGAGACCGTGAAGGATGCATCACCAACAGCCTTGTTAGAGGCTAAACGAAGTACGGATTTGAAGGGTGGATTCGGAGGGTCCTTTAAATTTTGTGAATTGGGACAGTATTTCACGCGCCGCGATGACGTATGTGGCTGATGAATCCGCACTTTGAAGTATGCAGACCCTGAATTTCGGGCACACCTAGTGCTGCTTTTGATTTTGTAGATCACAGAATCCTGTAGCACAAGCTGAGAAATTAGGTTGGACTTTCTGGAGCAGTTCAGGTTCTATGTGGAAGGCCGGATGAATTTTGTTATGAGTTGCTTGGACTTGCGGAGTCCCAGAAGGAGCAGTTTTTGGACCTCTTCTGTTCAACTTGTATATGCTCTCTTTGGGTCAAATATAACAGAACTTTAACATCAATTATCACAGTTATGCAGACGATACACAACTTTATGTGTCTTTGTCACCGGAAAACTGCAGCCCAATAGACTCATCAAAGCAGTCACTTAGACAGCTGTTTACCAACTCCAAAACATCAACAGAATTAGTAGTTTTGTCTTCCAAAAAGACCAGAAGAAACTCATCCAAGCATTCATCTCCAGTAGACTGAATTATTCCAAGTCAGAGTCCAGACTAAACATGGGGAAGCAGCATTTAAGGCCCATTTATGCTCCCTTACATACATAAATAGCGATGTTTATTTCAAACATTGCCATGTGAGTTTTATGTTGCCATGGTTGTTAAGTCCATTCCTCCACTAGTGGGCAGTGCTAAGTTCAGAGTTTACTCCCGCGAGTCGATGTCAGTTTCAGACACAGTTTGTCAGCGGTAATGCTTCACTATAAAGTTGTTTCCAACTGCCCAACAAGCTCTAAACACTCGCATATATTCTTTCTTTAAAAGCTTGCACAATTTCTACAGTTGTTGTGCTCATCTTTATTCTTCTGCTTTTTCTTTTTCCTTCCTGATCTTCTTCTTCTCTTGTTTGTTTCTTTCACATGGTTTCATGTCAGCTATTCTGCTCATCACTGCCCCCGTGATTTCCGGTGGTATGGCTCCATCTTCTGCGTCAAGTGATGGATAGCTAAGTTGCCTTAAAATGGACCAAATTACGTGAGTAAATGATGCAGGAGACAGACGGAACTGTCCGTCCGTCTATGTATCCATTTTCTGTGTCAAATATAAAAGGGCCTTAAAGCAAACATGCAAGACCCACTCTAAATAAATGAATAAATATATAAATATGCCACTGTTCAACCTTCTGTAGGGTGGACCAGAGAAGCAGGCTAGACTAGATGGATCAGGGTTTTGGGGTTTTCCTTGCAGACCTGAAAATGGCCATTTATATCTGTTAAGCTGTTATTTGTTTGCTTTGCAAAATTATATGCTATGCTTTCCAAGAAAACAAACAAAAACATTAAGTTTTTATTGAGAACTTTACCTTTTTGCTATGATTTAAGCTCCCATGACAAGTATTTTAATCCAAAGATTTACATGCCAGTTATAGTAATGACTTCATTGCCTGAGTCTACAGCCACAGTCAATCACATATATGATAATTCTGTTTTGGTAATATAGGGAAATAGGGAAACACATATTACACACCCTACTGAGATTTGCTATTATTCCTTTCTCACAATCTTTTTATTTTGAGTGCTGAGGGGGAACAGGAGCTCTGTGACACTTAATCTTCTTTTCCTCTCTAGAATGGCCAGAAACAAATCAATAATGTGAGCAAAAGCATTTTTATATATGCAGTTATTAGGTCATAAGCTACAGTATGTCACACTTCATTGTGGCAACAGCTGAGGCCTCCAGTGGGGCCAGCTCTACCCCAGCCTTATCCCTGTCCCTGCAGGGACATTATGAGAATCATAAATAATACGTGCTAATGAGATATGAATTGATTACGTGGGGAAAAGCTTGACGCTCTCAATCCATCACCCTAAATGATGTTTAACAATAGATTACCAGCCAATAATTCCTCCAATATGAGATTAAATGAAATAGCAGTGCAGTTTTCAGCAGACTACCGCTACCTCCCTCTCCTCCCATTTTCCAGCGCCTGGAAATAAATCTGCTCAATTACTGTACCACCAATCCGTTTTTCACCACTAAGGACATTATTATTTAATTTAGAGCTTGTTCATGCATCATAGATTATTTCATTTTACTCAGTCAATACGGAGAAGTGCAGTATTTTATTTTATCCACTGGGGCTTATGGTGGAGTGAGGTTTTAATAGAGTATACTTGTCTCAGAAAGAGTAGCTCACTGTAAGTGGGGAGTAGCATGGGTGTAGTTGGAAAAACTAAGATAAAGATATATGTACATATACATTAATGCTCACATATTCAGTTTTCTTTAGATGTATATTTGCTCCATGCTTTCCTCAGGCACCTGACAGACAATGAGAAAATGGTTCTTCTTCAAACCTGTGATCAATTGAAACTACATTAGCTGTGCCTATAAGATGATTTGGAACATCACTTCAATCCCAAAGAACAATGAAAATTGGATAACACACATGCTCACTGGGCCCTAACTTAGCTGCAAATCATGTTAAGGTTTTCAGTGAAGCCAAAGTTGTGATTGGTTATTTCTCCTTTAACTGCATCAAGTTGTACCTCTGAGGGTTTACTTGAGATGATCTGTGTTAATGTGTTCTCTTATCGCTTTTCTATGGCTCAAAGACACGCAGGGCTAGAAACAAACATCGTAGAGAGAGGGAATACTTGGAATTTAATTCTTGATAAAAGCTTTCGATGATTGGTCGGTGTCTTAACAAGGACTCCAACATTTTGCATTTGTACACCTGACTGTGCACCTGACTGACTTATTTCCTGCCCTTTAGGTACCTGCAACTTTGTTTTGAATGCAAAAAGAGAATTTAAAGACAGGCTTTAGTGGCAGTGGGAGCATCTTTATCTAAGCTGAGCAATGTTAAGAGATAAAGAATGGTTCACTGATCCAATGACTTTACTTCTCCTGGGTGACCAGTCTCTATAACTGCTCCTGTCCCATCATGTAAAAGACAGCTGAACTGCTGTGTAACTCTGAAATTGGCTTTTAGAAGTTCTACATTATACCATGTCCTAATAAGTTAAATCAAAGACCTTACACTTCTAAAGGGTTTAATTACCAGCCAGTCAGGAACAGGCTTCAATTATCATATCAATTTCACCAATACTTTGTATGCATCACTCTCCCTTCTCACTTCTTTACTTTAGCTTCAATGCTACTACAACACATTAATGGATTGACATGAAATTTGTTGGAAATTTTCAAATTACCTTAAAGTTACATTGAAACTTTCTTTTGATCTGTTTCCATCCTAATTAGAAAAAATAAAAAAACTTTTGCATTACTTACTGTTTTTTATTTTTATTTTCCATTGGCTGTAACTATGACAACATGCAACATGTGTACATGTGTAATTGTGTTGAGTGAGCACGACTGAACTAACTGTAATTCTGACGTCCTGTAGTGTGTTGGTTGACGCCTAAAAAGGCACCTCAGGTTAAACTATAATTATACCATGCCAAAATGGAACTGCTCCAACACAAACATTGTTTTCACATTAAAAAAAAAAATCTTTTTAAATGCATGTATACCTGCTAAATCAAGGTAACTTACTCATTTCCAACTGCTAGAGCATGTTTGCTTTAACTCCTGAGGTTAAATATTTTGTTGAAACAAATGCAAAAGAATACTAATTACAATATTTTACTCGGTGTTAAATCAAATGTCACTGCATTTTTCTTGCTTATGAATTGACAATTATCTACAAAAAGCTTAGCTCCTCCTCAGCTACTGCTATTGCTCCCACATTTCTTTACAGTAGTCCAGAATAGGCTCGAAAAAAACCCTGTCACAGAAAAACATTAAATAGTCATGAAAACCCAAGCCATTCACTTACATCCTTATGCAAGATTCTCTGTGCCTTTTTATGTGCTAGTGGACATAAAATAATTTCAAACCAGTACACAGTGGCTCTGGATTTTGTGAAGTGGCCACCATGGATATTGGAGGAATTGCAGGGTGGACCTACAGAGACAACAGTTGTACGGAAGAGTCAACTTCGAGTCTTTTAATATTCACTGAAGCTGTAAAGAAACATTTAAATGACATATTTGCTCTGAGTTTCTCTTTGCTGATCTTTTATTTGCTGCTTTGTTGCTGTGAGGCAGGCTGACATGGTTAAGGTATAGCAGCTACTTGGTAAAAGTTAGGAAAACATCATGGCTTGTGTTAAAACAAGATAAAGCACCAAATACATCTTATGTTTTCTTATCATTTCTCTAAGACTAAGGAAAAACTTTGAGATTTTAAATTTTTTTTATTTTTTAAATTTTTTTAGTCCATCACCATATTTTCTCCTTATTGCTTGAAAGAGGAGGCGGAGGCAAGGGATGCAATTGCCACTAGATTTCTGTAAATTCTACACACTGCTTCTTTAACACATTAGTACTGCTGTGGTTCAGAGGTATATTAGTCATTATTTGTAGATTTATGCATCACTTTTTGATTAATTTGTGATTATCTTTGGTAAATGACATCATAAATCTGCAGCTTTTAAGTACCAACTCCTCTCTGATTCCTTCATCTTTCATCTGTAAGTCATAGCAGTGTTTGCTGAGTTCTTTAATACTTTTGCTTTACAGCATCCTTTCTCCTCCTCTTCTATCCTGTCTTCCATTCAGTCCTCCTCTCCCCGTGTCTTTGCTGCTTGCGTGGGCTCCTGTGGGTAAGGAGTTGAGTGGGCTTGTCTAGTGGTTGAAGTCAGGGCTGGATTGGGAAAAGGTGGCTGTCACAGTGTCTGATTAATGACCCGTCGGTTGCGTGTCCAGCCACATTAGGTCTCCATGTATCTACCAGCGTCCACACGGGGCGAGGGGCTTTGTTCTGGGAGGAAATGGTGTCAGTGGCCCACAGCCGTTTGCCTATAAAAAGATAAAGATTTACTGTCATCAAAGGGCAGATTAAAGCCCACAATGGTGACATTGATTTTTTTTTTTAAACCAAAAAAATTCACATTTTGGGAAAACCCATTCCAGGACTAGAGGGAGATATGATCAGCTTATTTGGAAAGGATAATATGGAATCTTCTCTCAGAATGAACTTTGAAAGAAGTAAATTGTAAATATTGATTTCTGAAATGAAGTGTCAATCTTGGTTGGGCCAAGATTATTCCTATCATCTGGCTCAACCCCCAGCAAACGATGAATTCAAAACTGCTGACAAAGTGGAGTGTATAGGATTTCTGTTAGGAGCAGTCGGCAGCGCTTTACCGCTTGGCCGGCCTGAGCCCCTGCCGGTAATGGCTGTTCAATTTTATCAGATAACAGAGGAGATCTCATCAGAGGCGAAAAATGAAATGAACTGTGACTCCGAATCAGGATCCCTGCTCTTATCCCAGCAAAAATCATCGGCGCGGGGCCCAGGGCTTTCCATTATTTCAGGTCACTTCATTACGGCCCTGCACACAGGACCCAATTGCTACAAACAAAGCAGGCCCTTCCTGTCTCACCCAGGGGTCGAATGTGAGGGGCAGTTTGATAGGCTCTTGACGTGTCCAGGGTTATCCTATTACCACTTAAGAGGGTTTCTGAAAGGCAGCAAATCTCACCCACTTGTTTGTTATCCTTTCTCACCCTTTTATATCATGAGAGGTTTTATTGCTCACCTTATTTCTCATAGTGGAAAATAATTCATCTCCTCCTGTTAAGGTTCTAAATGGATTTTCTTTCTTTTGTTCTTTGCTTTTGTTCCACGACTTCTTTATTGCCATGTGGATAATAAAGACAAGCTAAACTGAGCTGTACAAATTTAGCATTGCATTGTGAGATGGGAATATTATACCTGCTTAATGTTAACGTAAAGTTTCTCCATCACTACTTACTACCCTAAACCCTAAAGGAAGCTAAAGTTTGGATAAATGAACAAGGATATTATACCCTGCATAATTATCCAGGATATAATATTCCTTAGTAGTGTGTGTTGTCTATATTTTTTACTTGCAATAATAAATGAAATAAGCTGTTATTGCCTAGAAATTTGTAGCTTTGTGAGTAATTACAGTTTTTGCTCCAGCCTCTATGGGCTCAGTATTGATCTCCTGGAGGATGGTGGTCGATACACATGGGGGCGCAGGGGCATTTGATAGCTATAGGAGAAAAAATGACACTGGTCTAAACAGGGAGATTTATAGTTGTGTGATAAGGTGAACTAAAGGTAGGGGCGTAAAGACTGAAAGTTCCCAACATTCCTTGACTTCAATGCCAGCATTCAGATGTTAAAAGGCAGTTTTTGAGACGTGCACTTGGTTGAAAATGGGTCCAGCACAGGAGGAGAAAAGTAATGTCACAAAGTTAAAGCAGCTTAGAGCAGATTAATAATTCAGTGATATGGTGGCGATTTCAAACATGCTTTCAAAACCTTTCTATCCCTCTCAGGTCTTTCTCTGTCTTTCTGTGTTCATCTTTCCAAAACAGTTTCAAGTGCTTCAACAACTGAGAATTACCTGATTCCTACTTTCCCTAAACCACCAAATCTATACATTGACCCCTGAGAGCTTGAGTTACATTGTCCCAGTACAGGCGGCTTTTTAATGTCATTGATACATTACATCTTTTACTCAGTGTATCTTTTCAGTAATACACAGATACTTTGTGCAGAGGCCACATGTGGAGTCATCAGTGGAAGTTTGACTAAAGAAATAATAGAAACATTATTTTCCACGTTTTCATTAAGTTCTATTAAGAAATACTGTATGTAGTTATGGCAAGCTTGTGGTACAATCTGTGTTTCTTTTAGGTTAGGGATTGTGTTTTATGTTATATTTTCTTTCTTGTTCTTTTAGGTATGTTGATCATAGCTTCTTACTGTGTTTTAAAAATGATTATTTGTGTCCCTGTAGATCTAATAAAAAATATATTTATTGCAAACACACAGGCCTCACCTTTTATAGAAAGATGTTTCCATGAATCAAAGTTTAGACCTGCATATAATAAGCGTTCCTCCAAATAAACCAATTGTTCTTGTCTTGTTTTAACTCAAGAAATCAAAGGGAATTTTACAAACACATAGAAATAACCAATATCAGAGCCACGGTGGAGTTAATGTGAATGGGGTCAGATTAGCACTTTTCTCCTAAATCATTGAGCAAATTTAGGGTTTTGTTTGATTTATGGGAAAATGGGTGAAGACAGAAAATCAAGTTAAGGAGAAGTTTTAAAACAATTTAATTTCAGGTACAATGACTATGTCATAGAGAGGGTTTAAGGAAGGACGTGTTGGTGATTAAGCCATTGCTGCTGTTATTGGATTTATATAAAACACGCCCCTTTCACACTGTTCAGCTAAGCATGTTAGTAGATGGTCAGTGAAGTCAAAACATGATTTTCTTTGTTTTTTTATCAGGGTCTTTGTCAAATAAGGGCACATAAAAATCAAAGTGAAAACACATTAAAAATCATATTGTTTCAGTGTAGTTTTACATGATATTAGTACCTTATGCTCTATGACATGACATATTTTTCACCAGAAAATGAACCCATAAACATGTACCAAAAGTTTGTATTTTATTATCACCCTTAAAAAGGAAGAAGAAAAAGAAAAAAAAGAGTTATTGAAAAACTTTAATTTGATTGAATTAATGTTTAGTTGACATGTACTAACCAACGTGAAGCGAATTGCTGCCACTGGAGGAAAAAAGCAGTTATCACGTTATAAATAGTATTACTAAAAGAGAAGAATGAGAAATATAACATATAACATATTTATTGTTGTAATATTAAAATATTTCATTAAGCTGGCTATTTTTATTTAAGAGAAATACTTCAGCAGTTTCACTTTAATTCTTTATTTTGCTCATTTAGCTGATTTCTTTAAGTAATTTGTTCATTGCACATTGTTATGTGACAGGCGCAACACTGTATGTATAGCAAGCAGTGAGACGGTGTGTATGCATGTTCCTCGTGGTCAAAATGAACCAATGGTTATGCCGCTACTTCTAGAAATGTTAAATTAAGAAAATATATGCACCTTGTGGAAAAATAAACTTGCCAAATAAAAAGACAAAGTCCTATCTGGTTTAAGGGTGCAGCATTATCTCAGTGTCATCTAAGGTGTTTATTAACAGAACAATAAGGAAAACCTCGTAGTGTCTCAAGTCAGCATGAGGTGGAACTTACTTAAGTTTTGTATATTAGCCATTTTTCTGGTCTACCGTCAGGGGTGAAGCTATGTGTGGGCCTGAATGTGAACAGGCCCACACATATTGACAGATTACCCACCCAGCAAGATTCATGATTTTTTTTTAAATACATATATTCGGATCAGGCTGTACTCAAAGAGGTTGGTCATCACGAGTCATTTATAGGCTCAGAAAATGAGGAAAAGCATCACAACAACATTGGGGAAAATTTTGGCTGTTAAAAGTAACAATGATTTAAAAGCTTTGTGGAACAGTGTTCTAGACAGGCAGATATCAGAGTTAGTGATGAGAGCATCGGCCTCTTTTTCACCTGAATCTGCCACTTTTGGCCACAAAGACATTTTATAGGTATCAAGTAACTTGTATGAGATTGAAATAACTAATGCCAAACATACTGTGTTCACTGAGCACATCAGAAGGAAAGCAGATTGGGACAACTTCCCAACACTGATGGAAATACTGGACAGCTGCACTTCTGACATTTTCCCAATATCAACAGTTTGATGAGGGCCATCATAACACTCCCTTTAACCTCCTGCAGCATTGAGAGACTTTTCGCCACAACAAACAGGATGCAGACACACCTGAGATCATCCGTGGACGCCTCGAAAAGTGGACACTCTTGTCATTTGAAGAAGAAATGATTGACAGTTCGGATTATGATGACATCATAAATGCCTTTAACTTAAAGCCCAGAAAACTCCGTCTTGTGTAAAAACTGCTGTTTTTTTATTTGATGTATTCTGGCCTGCCATGGGATGTTATAGATTATGGTTGTGTAAGGAAGTTCCGAACTTAAACTTATTCAATTTGTCTGACATTTCAATTCAAAAGCTGCGCTGTATCAGGAGGATTGTCAAAGACTGAACTGTCCAAGGTGCTAAAGTGGAGCAGTGCAGCTCTTTGCCTCCCATTTACAAAAGTGTGAAGTTTTGTGCTTCAGCTAAGTAAACAGAGGAAACGTGTCTCTCGCTGAAAAGAAGCAAAACAATAAAGCTTCATCAAGTAGCGTACATAAACGCAATCTCTCTCATTCGCTCCCTCTTTTTCCCCTTTTGGTCTTAACAGTGAAATTTAACAGAGCCCCAGTTGTGTAGTATAGGTCTGTATACCCTAGGTAGGTTCTTCATATCATAGGCTAATTTACAGTGGCTCGACCATTTATATCATAAAACTTTACACACACATTTCATAACAGCTTTAAAAATAATCCATCAGGTCCATCCTGATTTTTCCAGGCCTGTCCATTAGCCATGTCCTGGCTCCGCCACTGCCCTCCGTCCATACACTGTTTCCTTGGTCAAGACAAAAACTATAAAACATTTAAATTTCATTCATCAAATTCATCTATTAAACTATCACATTATTACATTATAAGGTCCGATTTTCTTTTCCTTCATTGGCTGTAATACATTTCTGTACTGTTCAGATTAGTGTAATTGCAGAGTAATACACTTCACCAGTAATGTCAGCGATCAAATAATGTCATTGTGAACTAATAAACACATATGCTGTGCCATAATTTAAGTCACTGATTTAAATAAATCCTAATTTATAGAAATATTTGAGTAGATCAGCAACTGATGTCAACCTAGGGAAGCAGCATTATTATATTTTTTTGATTTCAGTATCCAGGGACAGGTAGAAAGTAAAAATAAATGTTGCTGAGTAAATATTAAATTCAGATTATTCTGATGCACACCTTTAAGGTGTAGGTGTAGCTTTGCATTTGCACCATCATGTATAATAATATGTGACTTAAAAAGAAGAAATTCTCATGTACGGGGAGATTGTTTTTTTTACAGCTTTAAAATCAGATCAGGTGTTTGTGAATTCAGCAGAAGCTTTTGAAATGAGCCAGACTGTTGTTCTGTTCACGTGGTCCACTGTTGTCCCACTTGAGAAGGAACATCCAGAGAGATTCTCTGGTTTGAGAGACATATGCCACATGGAAGTCCCTGTAGAGGTCAGCTTTCACCTCCTAAAATTGGCCTGCGCTGGAAATCCTTATGCTTCTATCCATTCGGATGCTCCTGTGTGACCACACAGAGGACATTTACAAGAAAAAGAAAATGGCCCTATTCCCGCCCCTATCTCATCCTCTCAGAGTAACGCAAAGTTGGCATTAATAGAAAATAAAAAGGAAAAAAAAAAAGTCTTGAAACAAAGTTGAAGCCTTCGGTTACGTTTCAGAGCACAGGGCAATTTAAAAGCCTGAAATGTGGAATTAGAGAGGATTTGATGCGTTTCAAATTGAACGGACGGGGACAGCGTCAGTGGCGTTTGCACCTTCAGGCATTATTTAAGTAATGTCTTGTGGCACGTTTGAGGCATTGGAAGGCAAGGGCATAGAAATGAGGGATTTATGTAGACACACCACTGCAGTTTTATCTCCCTTCTTGAGTCTGAGAGCACACTCCGCCGAGTAAAAAAACAAGCAGGCATACAAGAGATCCTGATCATACAGTGTTATGTGTTTTAGCTATCTGGATATTCACTTTAAACAACATCTAAATCAAGCTGTTCTCAACGGACCTCATCCACTCCTTATCGAAACCAAGGCAGTGCAAGATAACTTGATTTGCTTAAGGAATGGAGGAGATATTAACAGCACTTGACTATGGCAGTGGCCCCTTCTGTTGTTCGTATTAAACCTATCCAGCACTTCATTATACCTGAACTCTCTGGAGAGTCCCTGCTTACAGTCTCTCTTTATCTCCTCTTTTCTCTCGAGTTTTGTTCCCTCCATCTCTCTCTCTATAGCTGATGATACAAGCATCCCAGCAGCAGACAAGAGCATCATCAACATGCGCAATGTGCCAGTGTCATGCAGATAGCCTCTGTGTTGGTAATGGAGGGAACAGCGATCGATACCAAGCAGGAGATGGCTGCAGCTGGGGAGCCTCTGTTTGGCTAGCCCTAATCCTGATGAGTAATGTTGCTGTCATAATAGTGGGGATAATTTAACGCTGACACTTAACTCTGTGATGAATGGCCTGTCGCTGAAAAGGTGGGTGGGGGGGAGTCGAGCGGCGCGTCACAAGTTTTGAAACATTAATTTAATTTCAGATTCAGAGACTATGTGGCAGAGAGGGTTTGAGGAAAGACATGTCAGCTGTCGCTACCATTATTGAATCTTACCCTTTTCTTTTAGATCGTTGAGCTTGTTGAGCAGGTTTGTAGATGTTCAGAGAAGTCAGCTCTTAATTTTTCTTTTCCTTGAAGCAGATGGAAAAACTTTCAGGAAATATTTAAAAGTGAGGGTTTGGGTCTTGCCCTGCAAATTCAGTTTCTTTTTCTTTTTTTTTCTTTTTTTTTGAAATTAGTACACCGCTCATGCAGTGAGTGGCCATGTTTGTAGTACATATATATATATATATATATATATATACATATATATATATATATATATATATATATATATATATACATATGTTTTTCCTTCAGAAAAATGTTCTTTTATTGTTTGATTTGCTGTTAAATTGAAATATTCTATCAACAAACCTTTTAGAAGTTTATATGTGAGAAAAACTGTCCATGCTGGTGGAGTCCATGTGTTAAAAGATCCTATCCTTCTAGAGGTTATGAGGGCGACTGCATGCGAAAAAATAAAAATGTTGTCCATGATGGTGATGGATGCTTTTTAAAATTATAAATGATAGAAATCATCATCATTATCCCTTTTGCCTGAATCCATCCAGGAACTCACAATGTTTCATGATCAAGTGGTATTATTACATGTAACCATGTCAACCAGTAAAATGACAGCCCAAACAACGATTGTTTCATAACTCTACTGGAGTAAAAGACAACCAAAAGGAAAGCAGTTATGATAAAGTGTTGTCTTCTCTTTGTCTTGATCTATGATTTACAGTCCAGTTAATAATAACCTGTGTTCATATAAGCCAAAAAATAATAAGTAATAAAAAATAAAGAAAAAAATAAAA
Source organism: Melanotaenia boesemani (assembly GCF_017639745.1). NCBI lineage: Eukaryota > Metazoa > Chordata > Actinopteri > Atheriniformes > Melanotaeniidae > Melanotaenia > Melanotaenia boesemani. The sequence continues at coordinate 29,458,432 of NC_055687.1, forward strand.
GATAATTGCCCAGCTAAGGAAACCGCTGTGAGCTGTGACCTGATATCACAGAAAGGCCTGTGAATAACTGCTCCATCCACCTCCCCTTCCCTCGTTGTTATGGAGATTTTGCTGCTTATTAAATTACATACTTGATAAAAACACATGCTGTGATCTGTATACATGTTTAGGAGTTATAGTTACCTTATGCTGCTTGTAGAAGCGCTTTCAGAGGAGGCCACTATGAGTCAAAAAACATGTACAAATGGTTGATGTGACCGTTTTAATTGGGAGACCTATAGAATACTAAATTTATGTCATTTTAATTGTATGTACCAGATGAACCAGAATTATTTTATCATAACTAGGTCTGTCAATTAATTGACTCATTTAACAGTAACAACTTAACAGAACAGATTATTTCATTATAAACCAAAGGGATAGGTGTTCTTATAGCTGCCCACGTGTTACACTAAAAAAAACTCTTACTTATCACCTCAGGAAATAAAATTACTGTTTAATTTGATCTTCCAATTTTTAAGACTAATTAGAGTTTTATAAACCATACATTACCTGTGATTGTTGAACAGTCTACCTCATCTAGCTGCTTGTATGATGGGATTCAAAAGGCTGCTCCGGTCACAGGCAGCCAGCAGAGGTCAGGGATCATCCAACCACTTTCCAGTAGTTAAAGATGGAAACTACGGAATAAAATCAAATAAATAAAGGTCTCACAGCTTGCTTGGTGCACAGAGGCTAAACAATAATCTTCTCTGTTTAACACAGCGAGCTATGTGGCCTTTTGAAGCTAGATGTGCATTTTTCACATAATTCATAAAATTAATTGATTTTACAGATGTTTGTAGTTTTTCATACTTAAAATGATCAGTATGATCACACAGAAAATATGTACTGCAGCTGCAAAACCATTTTACAAAAGCTTTTTTTAATAAATGGAAAATTGTTTGAATAAATTAGAGGTATTTTAACTGAGGTCATTTTTGTGATTATTGATAAAGACTCAAGTCCAAAGTTTGTATTGAAATTCTTGTGATTTTCAAAGTTTGAAATGGCTGAGAAAAGTTATAGATTTAATAAAAAAAATTGGCAAACATGACTCAGGGTTTTGTGAGGAACAGCGCCAGTCTGCCAGACTGATAAGTGGAAAACTCTGATTTACTTCATGCCTTCAGGACTGGAAACGAAGTGATGACGCACTGTTTCATGTGACCGAAAGCTGCTGGATGTTTCTCTCAAATTGAAGGAAATTTACTGTAATTTGACAGTTATATATACTTTATTGAGTTTATAAATGAATTGTATTTTTTCAAACATATTGTGATGAAAAGCAGAAATTTGTTAAAAGTGTGCAGTTATAATAAGCTCTTTTTAAGCATATTTTATTGTATCGCAGACATTAAAGGGAAAATAGATAACAAAAATAATCTATACTGACCATCATAAATTGTCCAAAGTATTATTTTTAACATCAGTATTATTTTATCTCTATTTATGACTTCCTATTTATGATAACATAAAAAGACAATACATAAAAACAGACATTAGGTAAGGCAAATGGAAAGGGTGCTGCTGAGCTTCTTACGTGTCTTCTTTTAGTTGAAGAATAAATATTTGAAGTCTAGACTTCATATGCAAAATAACAAATTAGTTGGTGTTAATTTTAACCCGCTAAACATTTTCTCTCTGTATTGAGCAGCTAATTTCTGTCACATTTTTTTCTTCATTTTAACTGAAATGGTTCTGAAATCTGCAGGACATACCAACATTTCCCTTGATTGTAGCTCTCGGTGTTGTTTAATTTTCAGTTTATCAGACTAGATATTGATCTTAGATGATTCCTGTTCGTCATATTGTAGGAATTTCTGACTTCCTCACACTAATGCATTTACAGTGGCTTCATGTTGAGATGGTTTTCATTTTCGAACTGTTTGCTGGCCACTCTGGGACCTTCTGTACAGAAACTCAAATTGATTTGATTCCTAACTCCCTTATCTATAAATGTTTAGGAACAGAGTAGTTTTTTTTATGATTTATTACTTCAAAGCCATGAAGTCTCTTGTTGACACAAAAGCAAAGAACTCACTTACTTCTTATCCAGAGGAGCCTATCTCTGAGGCCACCGTGGTTCGGCCCAGAGCTACACTTTCTTACGTGACTCCAAAAGGCATTTTGATGTTGTTGACAGAGGTTGTGGGAGGAAATAATGGAAAAGATAAAAACTCCAATTATGATTTTTTTTCCCCCCTCTGGCAGGATAGCGTCTGCATGACTGATTGTGTGATAAATGACATATTTGAAAAACGGTTCTTGTTGAAGATTTGATGATTTCTTGAGCAGCAAATGGGCTCCCTTGACCTTTTATTTATTTATTTATTTTGTTCGCAGATACAATTGTTTGGTCCCCTGATGCAATGACTATTTCTGAAACAGGAAATGTTATAAAACGATGGTACAAAGGAACACATCTCTAAATATTTTCTCTATCTTAGTATTCTAAATGCTGCATTATCTCAACTTCCTCCTGCAGTTTAGCCTTTGTTGAGACTTCATTTTATAGTTGCGCAAGTTTATGCACAAACTGTCTTGGCTGTGGATCTGTGTACCTTGTTTCCACTGAGACTTTAAGACCAATGTAGCTAAGCTGGAATAGTCTAACACAGCCATTTGACCTTGGCTGGCTTATTTGCTCCAGTGAGACAGCCTAAATATTTACCTGTCATTGTTGATGATACTCCAGGCTTCAATGCCACTAATAGTTTTGATGGAGAAGAAGGGCTTTGCAGCACCTGGGTGATGGAATTGCAAAATTAAGACCAGCGAATTGGGCTATATCTTTAGGACACTGCAGTTTAATTCTGTCTTATAAAACAACTGCCTTAATCTGTAAAAGACTGGAGCCAGATAGACGAGTAGGGGGGAATTGCAATAGAAACAATGTGTAAGATGCCTGAGTTTAACCTTGACAAGGTCTGTTCAGCAGGAGTGTGGTATGAGGATGTATTGGTGTGCAGCTTAAAAAAAAAGAACTGAGATATAATAATAGATAAAAGTGTTATAATACTAAGATGGAGCAGGCAGTTGTTGCTGCAGTTGTTTGTAGTGCTGTGCTGAGATGATAGGTGTCCTGGTCCATATCCATCCATATGTAGCTTAATGCAGCCATGGAGTGAGTTTAGTTAAGACCAGGGCTACTCAGTTCGGTCCTACGAGGGCCGCAATCCAGCAGGTTTTCCACGTATCCCTGCACCAACACACCTGAGTCAAATTAGGTGGCTCTAACAGCCAATCAGGTTCTACACAATGACTCATTAATTTGACTCAGGTGTGTTGGTGCAGGGATACATGGAAAACCTGCTGGATTGCGGCCCTCATAGGACCGAATTGAGTAGCCCTGAGTTAAGACTTTTATCTTCAGCAGGTGGCAGGAACTGAGGTGTTGTCCTCTGGTGGGGTGAATACAACTTCAGGTTCATCCTAGCCAGAACAGAGCTGCATGCATTTAATAAATACATACATACATACACACACACACACACACATATATATATATATATGTGTGTGTGTGTGTATGTAAATATACAGTATAAAGCATTATAGCCACTAATTAAATGGATGAAAAGCAATTGGGGGAAAAATGAAAAAATGAAAATAAATAAATAAATAAAAATAAAAAACAAAAATAAATTTCTTTATTATTGTTTCAGTTTGGGATGTTTCCATTCCTCGTTAATCAGAACTGAACTGGAAATATCGGGGTTGCCACCCAGCTAATAACAGGTTGAATTCTCTAAATGCTACAGGAAGAAGGGATGACGCTTCCTTTACTTTTCCCCTTTTAGTAACAGTGAACCATCATTTACAAATGAAGATCCTATCCCAGAATTCTTTGCAGTGGAATGAGACCATACAAAATGTAGAGAGTGACATCATTTCCTGTTTTGATCGTGAGGTTTGGACTTGGCCATTATTGCTGCATTACTGAAGATACTGGTTGCCAGTCCATGAGTGGAAAGCAACAGTCTTCATGTACTAGTTTTTCTCCTCCTCCTCTTACTCTTCCTCCACACTCAGTAGGCTTTAAAGTCTACAGCTTTGAGTCTCATAGCCACGCACCGGAGGGATTGCTGATCCCCATTTCAGATACTGGCCCTCAATCTCTTATCATTTACAGCTGTCCACCAGTAAACAACAAAACTAAACACAACAAACAAAAAAAAAGAAAAAAAAATTATAGAAACAGATGAAAGTAGGAGAGGGGGAGTTAAGGGAACAAAGTCTGTTAGTGCCTCAGAGGTTTTACTCCCTTAGTGCTATTGTTGGACTTCTTATGACGATAGTGATCAAAATCATAACTGTTTATATTGTTGTCGCCACCTTATCCTCACACCACAAGTTTTCAATTTAAAGATTGATTTGTTTCAGGTGCGTTTATCTTTTCAACAAAGGCCACAGAAAGCTTGGGCTCTTTCTCATTAAACTTTTGATTGGTCTTCAAGCTAAATCTGCCTCCCTCAGGAAGAAGGCAAAAAATGGGTGGTCTGAACTTCCTGTCCACACCTATTACTACATCATGTTATTTAGAAGGCCACATCCAGATGCACAGCACAACATGGGCTATTCAGTGAACCATCTGGCTAATATAATAAGGTAAAGTGATGCATTTTTAACCATCTCTAATTGGCACAATCATTTCATTATTATAAATATTAGGTGTCTGTAATAGGGACCACTAATTCCTTTGACTAGACTAAAGATTCCTGCCTTCAAATAAGCATGCTAATCTAATTAGAAAGCTAGCAGAGCTGAACGACTACATTTTCTCATACTTAGCATTGGAGGGCCGGGGCTTTGTGGAGCAGATGTGCTGTGAAATTAATTTCCTCTGGTGTAACCGGAGACGCTCATCTCACCGTCCCTGTTATGAAATTTCCATTTCACAGATGATAACCTATTATCACTTTATTCAAGGGAGACGTGTTAATGGCCAGGAGGAAGATTGAATTATTCATATTTGCTCATTCCTATTCTGCAGCGCGGCCCTGCTCTTTTCATGCACTGAGAGAGGGCTAATGTAAACATGACCAGAATCCTTGTAAATTGGCTTGTAGAGTAGGCTGTTAGCATAGTGCCTGGGGACTGATGCTAGACGGGGATAACAGCTGATATCTGTAAAGTACAGGCTGTGCGTGTGCATGTGTGTGAGTAAAAGGAAGGCGAATCACAGTGTGTGTGCATGAATGAAAGAGTGAGGGTGTGTGCATGAGAAAATGTGTGTCAACAGAGTAACAAGGATGCTAGTAGCTGGTAATGGAAGCTAACCGGTCCAGGAAGAGGTTAGCTACATATGTGCTAATGTGTGTCACATGTGCTGATTATGTGAGGAATGTGATCGTAGTTCGTTTGGGTGTTTTATCTGTCAGACACTTGTCAAATTTTCCATCTTTACAGATTCAGCTAACAATGAAAAAAAGCTTATGCAACAAGAAAACAGCCAAGAAATGACTCCACTGCATATTAGAGAAGTTTTTTTTTCTTTCAGATTAATGTTTTCTGCAGCAGACTCACAGGAAGGGAAGGAACATATATTTATTTCCAGTTGGTGGCTTAAAATGCTTCAGTATGGCAGAACAGGAAGGAGCTCATTCACAAATAATGAGGCGTCCTGTCCCCGTGACGTAGCTGCTGTTCATTCACTAAATACATCTGACCCCCATAGGACATGAGCGCTTTGTATGCATGAAGCACGCAGATAAGGCTGATGCGTATTTATCTGTTAATTTGCTTCCGCTTCCTTGAATTGAAAGCAAAAGCATATGGTTGTTATTAAAAGCTTTTTTCTTTCAATTTGCAATTTTTTTCTCTTTTAACTGCATCCAATAAATTGTCTAAATTTGAAGGGCAGGTCAGGTTAGAGAATATTTTTAACTATAATAACTACACTTATATCACAATTAAAACATATAACATGCATTTTGTTGAAAGAAAAGTTTACAACTCAAAGTTTAGTTTGCTGCCCCGACTGTTTTATAAGCAGACTTAAGTGTAGAAAAATGCATATTAGTAAAAATAAATAAATAAATAAAAAGAGGATATTTGAGGTGAAATGTGAACTGTCTCATTTTTGTTCTGGTAAAGACAATTATAGATGTCGATCCATCCCTATATATCTTTCCCATGGGACTGTGTTTTCAGGGCATTTACATTGAATCTGTTTTGCATAATTCCTCTTGTATTATAAGTATTGATTATTAAATCTATGATGAATAATCTGTTCATGAATAACAACAAATGCATTTTTAATATGCATTGATTGTTAGGATCCATCAGTGTAGATAACTTTAAAAAACTCAACCTTAAAAACAATACAATAATACAGGCAATAATAACTTCACAATGATGACATATCTGATTAATGCAAAACCAGATGAGCCTTTTTAGAAGAGTATTTAAAATAATTAACTTCATGTAGCAGGAAGATATTCATGAGCCTGGACAATATATTCAATAATTTCCTGATCACTAGGTGGCAGTATAGTATGCTATAATTACACATGCATATATGCCTATGTGTAAGGTCTTTAATGCCATGTGACCAATTTAATCCCCCCCCCCCCCCTTTAAAAAAAAAAAAAAAAGAAAGATTATTTCATCACTATCATCACACACACATTTAAAAATGCATAAAGAATAAATGATAAAAAAACAAGCTCCTTTATTACATTTTTATCTTTTTAACACACTAAGTGTTTCTTACATTTCAGAGAAAATTTCTCCAAATATGATGAATTTGATGTGCATAAACAAATGTGATCAATTTAAAATGTTTAAAGAGGCTGCTTTAGGTAAACAAATATAAGATATATCAATCAAACATAAGAGCATAAATTCACCCTGAAGGACTTTGACAGGTGCATGCTCCTCTGTTTGCACTCATTCATTTTTAACTAATAGAAAAAAGGAGGAAGAAAAAGAAATCACAAATATGCACCAAATCAAAATGACCAAAATTCACTGGAGTCAAAAACTTATCTAATAAAGTGACTCTGACCACAATCCTTTTTGAGGACTTCTCTATTATACTGCTGCTTAACACAATCTATAGCAATCCAAATCCTTATCAATATCAATTTACTCATATCAATAAAGAGCAGGCTCCCTCTGGATCAGTTCTCACTGGCATCTGTCTGACATTGCAGGCCCCTCATCACACCCAGACAACTCCCCCTCTTCATCACACACACAAACACACACACACACACTTATACATGCACACATCAGCCCTTGACTTTGGCGTCAATAAGGCTGACCGTCTTTGTGAGAGTATCGACAGTTATCAAAAAATGCCCTTGATGTAATTTCATGCCTGTCGACACTCACAGCCCATATGCTAAGGATTATGGGATGCCCGCGTGCCGCATAAGCTGAGAACGCTGCAGAGCTGGGCGCCAGGGCCTCGGTCACTTTATAGGAGTCTTTAATGGCCCTCAAAGCCAATGTTAACATCACAATGGCCAAGTACAGCAGATTGTCCACAGGGGGCTACGGTCAGGCTCGGCTACAAAGCAGCTAGGGAATCCCGCCCCCTCCCAGCCAGGACATATACTTATCACATTTAAATGTCTGCAGTGTTGCAGCATATGTTGAGCCTCTGCATTTAAAGCTTTAATGTTAAAGGACACTCATTTACATTTTCAGAGGTATTCACAAATGCACAGTGAAACAGAGGGCAGTAAGTGCTCTGGTAAGGACATTTTTATGTGTATAGCTGATTACATTTAAAGCACCAATGAGAACAGGGAGAGTTCAGCACAGGTCTGACTGTACAACAATCAGTGGCATATTGTGCTGCAATAAATGTGCTCTGTGGCCATACATATTCATTTTAGGTGTGAAATCTTTGGTAACTTAGTGTTTTCAGTTGTTTGGCTAATACAGAAGCAAATATGTACAACATTTTTACAAATGTGAAGGAAAAGAGACCCAAATACATCTCTAAGTGTCATTAGACATCTGGCCAAGGATATAAAATGCTTTGATATGAGCAATCTTTTAGTTCTGTATTTATTTCAAGAGAAACGTCTTATGCCATTGAAAGAGAAACCAAATATCTCCACATGTAAACGGAAAGATTAAATGTCCATTTATAGGATGAGATGCTTCTTAGGCAGAATATAATGTTTTAAGATGTCCTGCTGGTGAAGAGTTTAAGGCAACAAACCTGAACTTAAAAGTCTCCAGTTGGCCTGTATCCTCCTCTGTCTTGTACTGTACGTTTAAAGTTGCTAATTAAATGGTTGGCCAATTCAAACTGAATAGCCAAAAGAGCTGACATAAACCAATGAAAGAGCATTTAAAAATTCAGGGGATCATCTTAAATATCTTCTTTTAAACATGAAAAGCTATAGGCCAAGGATATCACACTACAGCAGTTATGACCAAAATACTCCAATTTTAACTAGAGACATGTAGTTTGAAGATCTGCATGCGTGTGCAGTTCATGTCATCAATGTTGAATTCATCATCTCATTTCACAACATTTTACAGGCCACATCAGCTCCATTGAGATGCAGCACAAACTGAATACGTTTTTCAGTGTTTGATTTTTGTATGTCTGCATGCTTTTCTTACTTTGGCTTTAATCAGCTATTTCCTCCTCTCTCCTGCTCTCATTCTCTGTACTGCTCTGTTTTCCTTTTTTTGTTTCTTTTCTGTTTCCGATGGTAGCTGAAGCGACTGAAGCTGTTTTGTAAGCATGTGCACATCCTGATCTCTCATAATATTAGTTAAAATCAATGCGCTGCTTTTTTAATTATTGCTCATGGTACAAAGCGGGGAAGGCTCATTTAAAGGGGGATCGATATGGGAGAGCGATTGGTAGACGGTGGAGCTGTACATCAGGCGGCTTGATGTGAAAATCATTGGGGCCTGTGCAGGCTGTGGCTCGTGCTGATCATCCTGGTTAGCCCCCCAGCTGGCTGCAGGGCCTGTGTAATGGGTGAACCTTCCGTGAACCAGCATCCTTAGCCTCCACAACACCCCTCAGAGTAGCATGCAATCACACAGCGCCCCAGCCGCGATGCAGGGCAAGCATAACACATCATAAACTCTATTACAACTGGAATCAAAAAAAGTAAAGCAGAAAATTTAAGAGAATTTCTCACTCTACTCTCTTCATCTCCACATAGATTATTTGTGCCTGAGATTATTCTCTTTTCATTTGGTTCTTCTCTTGTGCTACTCTTCCCCCCCATCCCCAGATACACCGGTGCATTGTTCCTCTATGTGCACTTCTATTATCTCTGCTATCTGTCCTCTGACCACGACCAGGCCTGACTGGAGGCTTGTGCTACTGTGCTCTGTGGGCTTTAAAGAGGTTAATAACTTGGGCCTGCGGACATTATTTAGGGTGGCCAGAGGAAATGTAACGCTCCTCTGTTTCTGTTGCTTTAGATCCACCTTTGACCCTAGAATCGTCTCTCCCTCCCCAACCCACATGACAAACACAACCTTATATCCACTATATCCCACTTTTTCCACATCTCTTCCCACTTGTTCTCCTCCTTCCTCACTTTTAGTGAAGCCTAGTTCAGATCTCTTTCATCATGCAGTTTAGCCCCTCTGGCGCTAAACTGATACAAATGACGTTAATCTCAGAAAGTGTGAACGGCAGCGTTTCACAGCCTCTTACTGTTATTTGTCACCATTTCTGTCTCCAAAATGGCTCCATTTTGCACACAGATAAAAAAAAGTAAAAAGTTTAAAACCCCAATAATTGTTTTCATGATTTGGTCACTGAGCATTTATCATGCAGTTTGTATATCAGTGCCCAGTGGATGATTTATACAGGCTCTTCAGCAAGCAATGGGATACCTCTATAAGGGTATCAATCCCTATAAGCACTGATCCAGTGTACAGTCAGCATCTGGGAAAGCTGGGTTGCACATGCAATGTTCCTAAACGGACAAAAAGAAGGAGGAAAGCCATTTAAAATGCATATACCAAACAGCAATGGGACGAAAAACTATTTGCATTGCAACATAAGTGGAAGTTCTATGACTAATGTCAGGTTTAAAATGACTGCATTCCCTTATTCCTTATTAGGATTTAATTTTCATGTAGTAGCCTTTGTTACAAGAAAAATACTTATTAGTAAGACATGATCTGACATTGGCTAAAGGCACTGCCTGCAGATTTTGACAAGCAACCCATGTAGAATATGTCCAATTAGAATATAATACTGGTCGGACACAGTGACCCTTCCCTCTATATCACATCCTGGACACTAATGTAATGGTTGTTTCTCATTTAGCTGGTCTTTTTTCTGGATGATCATTATATATAATCTGCATCATTCACGTATGCAGCACTTACACACTCATTCACTCATGCTGAAGGAAGACGGTTACTGCGGCGCACCGATCACTCATCCAAAGAATGGTTCATTTGCTAATTGAAATCTTTAAAAAACAAGAGAACAAAATTGACTGAGTGCTAAATTCTTTATCACAACTTTTGATCAGTAACAGGCAAGACAATCTTGGGTGAAATTTCAATCTGGTCTGTGAAAACTACTTTTATAAACTAGCTTTATTTTGTCTGATCAACAAGGTCATATATTTTATTGTTAATTACAATCTCTGCAGAGGGTTTTCAATCATTTGTACTATGCAGCAGATGAGTTTCTGCATTATTTTCTCCCATGATGACAAAGCACATCTGATTAAAAAAAAAAAAAAAGTTGGGTGGATATCAATAAATTACATGCATGGTTAATTTTACTTGCTTGTCAATGTTGATGCCTGTCAATTTCAGAGAGTCTGTGTGCTTTATCTAATGAAAGAGGCGGAGGGTATCACACTCTTTCATTTGGCTGAAAATGCTCTGTTCAGCCAGATTTAAGATGAAATGATGCCTTTGTTTATGGACTGTGATTAATATCAAGGACATCAGAGTTCATCTAAATATAGATGATATGCAAGCCACCTTTAGTGATGCTGAGTCTGCAGCGTACAGAGATCACACACAGTTCATCACTGCCAATAGCAACATGGACCAAGTCACACAAACTTGATTAATTCTGAATAACACTTCCTTACAAATATAGGGGGCAGCAGCAGAAACACTGATGCTGAGAAGAGTTTTGTAAGAGGTTTTTAAGTCAACCCAGTGTTATAAATTTTAGTATCCTGTTGTGTTGTGTGTTGTGTGCATGGCTATGGAATGCATGTTCTTGTTTTTTCAGGTAACTGCATATATTCATATAAATGTGTGAGTAAATGGTTGCTTAATGACATCAGATCATTTGAATAATCTGCAGTCAGATGTGCAGAGGTGCATAAAATACATCTCTGTATTTTTAAAGGTAACCACATAGGTGAATCTTTAATAATACAACTTAGTGTACTCATACTTTGAGTCTAAATGAACCGAATTCTTGCATTGTTTCACTTATATTAAGGCAACTTTGTGCATTTGGGCACATTTATGCTGAGAAATTGCACATTTAGCCTCATTCGGATAATTTATTATGACATGAATTTTTGGAAGCTATCGGGCTGCTTAGCTTCATCACCTGCACAGAGGGTTATATTGATTCTGGGACTAAGGTGCATTCACACCAGTCTTTTTTATTCAAATCTTAGTACATTTGCTCAGAAAGTTTGCTTTGTTTGAGGCAATTATGAATGTGCAAACAAATTCAGATTTGGATCAAAACAGACTTGGCCCACCTACAATCACAAACACTGGAAACGGACAACAAAGCAAAGTGCATTGTGGGTTCAATGCACGGCATAAACACAACCAAAACATATGCATGTGTGAAACTATAGCCAGCTCTTGACAGGAGAAATTGTTCACTGACGTGGAAGAACTTGGTCAAAGTTCTGATAGAAATATGTTCAAGACTGCTAGGATATGATGCAGCTCAATGTTTTGCTGTAATATGGTGGAAACAGAAGTTGTAAAACCAATAGATGCATTAACCAAGAGATTAAGAGTTGTCTTCTTTGTTGTGTGTATAATGTTCTCGTTCAGTAATTCTCCATGCTGTACCATCTCTGGCAGGGAGTGGATTACGTTATGTAAAGTACTTTTATTTATAACCAGGTGAGTTAATTGAAAACCTGCTCTCATTCACAATGATGACCTGGACAAGAGGCAGCAGAAAGAGGTGATACAGAAAGAATGAAGACAAGAAAACACAAGCAAAACAAAGTCACATCACAAGTAATTCTGAAAGAAAATAGCAGTTATAAAAAATAAAGTAACAAATAATAAAATAGCAACTAAAACAAGTCCAATATATACAATAATAAGTAATGATAAGTTAGTGGCTAAAAACAAGTGCATTGGTTTTATAGCAATGATTATAAGGATATGAATGAACTCAATTTCAGGATCTGCTGGAGATGATTCCAGTTATCTGCAGCAGAAAACTGAAAAGAAAAACAGCCAAAGTAGGTGTTAAAGTTTTGTAAATGAATAATAACCAGTGACTCTTGAACCAAGCCAGACAGCTCGCACTGAGTTCTATGTCTCTAAGCCTGATTAGTAGGATATTGTGGTCCAAAAGCCTTTGCCACATCAAATGCAGCTATGCAGTATTTTCTTTATAAATGGCACATACAGTATGATGTCGTTTAGAACTTTGGTTGCCGCAGTGATGCAGCTATGACCAGATTTGAAACCAGATTGAAACTGGTTAAGAATGTTATGAGTTTCTATATGTATCATGAGCTGCTTGTTGACTGGCTTCTCTAGTATATTAGAGAGACAGGGCAGGATAGAAATTGGTCTGCATCAATTCAAATCTGAGTTATCACCCCATTTGAAGAGTGGTATGACAACAGCAGATTTCCAGTTCTGTGGAAGCACACCAGTTTGAAGATAGAGGTAGAAAATCCTAGAAATATGCATTGCAATGATATGAGCTAATGCCTTTAAAAAGAATGGGTCCAGGGTGTACAGGGTAAAGGTTCGATTCGTCTTCAAGATGCTAAACGTGACAAGCATTGCTTGGGCTGATTCTTGGAATCCTATTTGTTACTTCCTTTCTTTTGATTCATAAGACTAAAATCACTTAATATAAGACTGGCTGCCTGGTGATCTCTCCTTATTTAATGCCAGCACAAATAAAGGATTTTTCAGGGGTAAACGTGGCCTGAAAGAGTAAGGACATTTTTTAAAGATGTATGACGTTAATATACATATATATATATATATAAAATTGTTTCAAGCTTCTTTTTTTTTTCTTTTTCCCTCGAAATATTAAGATTTTTCTGATGCACTAGCTCAGGGGAAGCACCTCCGGACAGCTTGGGCTCCTGTCCTGCAGGTTTTAGATGTTTTCTTGGTGCAACACATCTCACTCAAATTAATGGATCATTAAGAGGCTGATTCAGAACTTGACAACAAGCTGTTGAAGAACCATTTAATTTGAATCAGGTGTGTTGCTGCAGGGAAACATCTAAAACCTGCAGGACAGTTGGTGATCCCTACACTAGCATATTGCATTTCAGCCATCCTCTCTACATTCAGAAAAAAAAAGAAAAAAAAGAAAAAAAAGCCATAAACAGCAGCATTAGTTAAAAAAAAAAGTTCTGAGAGGGTTAGGTTCTATGTTAAGAGCATATTTAATAATCTGAGTAAAATGTTCATCTACAGGTTTTCTGAATTCAGTGAAGCGAAGAAATTGTCCAGAGGAGAGGGACAGCACATTTGTCAGCACAAGCTAATGATTAGTGTTATTAGAAAATGTTGGTAGGTAAAAGATGAGTATGTATCTTAAAATGTTTGGATGTTATAATGCAATGTCTTAAGCAGACCAGACCAGACCAGGTGTTGCATGGCAGATTACTCTTTACAACTAAAAGTGACTTGACTTGGACTTAAGCCATAAGACTTAAGACTAAAACATATTGTTAAATTGATCTTATAAATAAGACTCTGATACTTCAAATATTGCTATTTCTATTTTTCTTATTAGCTAGTGTAGTTGTTGTTACAACTTTTCATTTTTGGCATTTTAGCATCTGTAATATTTGCAGAAGTGAATCTTCACATTAACAAGCTTTAAAAGGCACAAATTTCTTACAAGTGAAACTTTATTATTATTATTATTATTATTATTATTTTTTTTATTATGATTTTGCCCCTGAACCTGATTAAACAAAATTTGGTGCCTAAATCTGATAATATATACATACATAGGTAGATAAATAAATGGCACCTTTAGATAAATCACACTGTAGATTGTAGACAGATCATGTGCTGGATTTGGAATGCAATCTGAAATCTAACTACTACCCAGTGGTGAATGTTGTGCCATAAGAAACACAGATTTTCCCACTGAAATGTGGAGAATATGCGTAGTGCAACCTAAAATGTAAATCCTCAAGACAAATATTTTCTCAGATTTGTATAAAATGTCAAAATTAAGTACCGTAATTCATATTAAAGTGGATCTCTTGACAAATACATGTTGTAATTCCTTAAAATTTCAAACATTATGCAGAGCACATGCTCCCAACAATGACACCTCGAGGATGTATCAAAACAAACATATTGCCAATGTATGGACTTGTAACTGTCTCCCTCCCTGCAACACAGAGAAATCCCAGCTCTCTGGCTGCTTTCTTCCTGGGCTGGGACAAGTTTCTCTTTGATGGGAGAATGTAAATGTGTCATTTATACCTGTCTTGTCTTTTATCGTGATAAAGCAGTTCATACTCCAGGAAAAGGGAAAAGAAAAATGCGAGCAGTAGCTTCATTCATCGCCTGTCCTGTTTCATTCACACGCTTGTGAGTCTCTATCATGCTCCTCTCAGCAGCCGTCAAGAGGCCAGCTAGCATTGAAACAAATCTCTCATATTCTGCTTTTTGATTTCATTCTTTCTCCCTGTCGTCTCTCCTATTAGCTTATTCATTCTTCACATGTGACTGCCAGCCTGTTAAGGTCATATTAAACCAAAGCAATCCACTTTAAATGGTTATCTACGACGAGCATTAAAAAGCTCTTTGCTGCCCTTTAAATATTGTGATTGGGTTATAGGGGGGGGTCACTGTTTCGCAGCACTGATCGCTCTCCCAGGAGCCCCCTTCAGAATATAAATTGAGTAATATTATAAAGGCGGGCACTCCAGAAGGACTGGGTAATGAATAGGATTCATGATCTGAGGAGGAACAGGAGGTCATGCAATGAAGTGAAATACTCTAATAACTCCAATCCAAACCCACTCAGATGATGATACATTAACTGTGAGACCCTTGTATTCCTGTTTTTTTTCTCTCTCCTTTCCTTGTGTCAAACTATATGTGAATTACATCTACTCCAGAAGCACTTGCTGTGAAGAAAAACCAGAAAGCTGATCCAGCTGGTTATGGTTATTTAAAGTTCTCACTCGGACTTTAATGTCAAAGCCACCTACAACGTTTGTAAAGGCGCTTGTAATCTTCTGGATAGAAATGATTTTCATTTCTTTATAAATAAGCAGATTTGTATTGTACCACTAATACAATTTCGTGATCTTCCTCAAATGTCTCAAGAAATGGACCAGGCAGGTCAAATGACAGATTATTCCCACTGAAGGCCTAAATACAAGATATTAAGATTTTAGATGTAATCCCTTGTGATTATGATTTTTTTTGTCCTTTCTGCAAGGAATTAAATTCATCATCTGTTTATTTGAGGTGGTACATGGATATTTTTTTGCATCTTATCCCTTGAGATCAAGATAAATCTGGTGGATTCTATCATTGGCTTGTATCTGACCTCTGTTGCTTGTACCTGAGAATGACTGATTGAATGTTATTTAACTGTGTCTGACTGGGATTAACATTAAAGCTTTTTTTCCCCTTTGTCATAACTTATCAAAAAAGATTATGGCATCAAGTCTTTCCCTGCAAATAACTTTCAAGTTGCAATTTTCTGCTTTTTTTTTTTTGCCTTGGTGTTTCAATCATACAACTGCACAGCCTTTTTCGGGTTGGTAAACATTTACTGTTATATCATGCTTTTAATAGAAGCCAGAAGGCTTTCCCTCCGTCACTGGATCCTGATGGAGTGTATAGGAGTGGTGGAATGAGTCGAGCTTCTTGCAATCAGGCACAGGGAAAATGGTTAATTCCACTTGTGATGACACCGGCTCGGCAAGCACAACAGTTTTCAAGTGCTGACACTGACCAGTAATGACTGAACGAATGGATAGAGAATGGAGGTGTGTGTGTGTGTGTGTGTGTGTGTGTTAGAGAGAGTGTGGTATGGGGGAGGGATGGACACAGAGCTGAGAAAGGATGGAGGAGTCAGTAAAAGAGACACTAGTAAAGTATGAGAGAGAGAGAGAGAGAGAGAGAGAGAGAGAGAGAGAGAGAGAGAGAGAGGGAGTAAAAGAGACACAGCTGCTTCTGCACAATCGCTTTTCAGCATCTACAGTTCTAGGCCAAAATACCATTAATACAAGTGTCAGAGGAGTGAGTGGAATCAGGCACACTGCGATGGCTTTGAGTGGCTTGAGAAGAAAACGCCCCGGATCCTTTGGGGGACGGGCCTGTCCAAGGCAGCCGTCCATTCTTCGGCCTCCTTTTGTGGTGCTGCCTCTCTCTGTCCATCCAGCTCCTTTTATTTTGTGTGAAGATTAAATTGCACATGATCTCTAATGTCTCCGGTTCCTCTGCTTGTCGTAGGTCGACGACCTCCATGCGGCTCAGATAATAGATACATCCTCTGTTTGTCTTGTGGTGAAACGCTCATCCGCCACAGTCCAGTAACCAGCCATTGTCACACAGTCTGAAGCAATTAAGTAAAATGGTGGCTACAGCCTTGGTACGTCCTTTCAATATTTATTACATCCTCTTTGTAAAAAGACCTATTTAGTCGCTGTATCTAAAATGATCTCTAATGCAATTACAACTGCATGTAGAATACACATTAAGTGTAATCTTCGCCCCTTAAAGAGGACCTCTATTCTGCAGTGAAAGGAGATAACATATGATAGTTAGTGTCTGTAGGAATTCTTCTGCATTTGAAAGGACCATGTATTCTGATTTTCATCAGAATTTAATTTTTTAAAGCAATCAACTTAACTTTTTTCACTTTTGTATGACACATCCTGACCAGAAGTCTGACACTAATTTTATTAAATGTTATTATGCTGCTGGTTCTGAGTGTGGCTATAACATTTTTACTTTCCACGGCTTTATTTAATACATGTCTGAAGCACAAAGTATAGTTTTGGTGTTCAAGTTGTCTGTCATCTGCCATGAAGTTTGATCTGAGTGATGAAACTGTAAAGAACATGGAAGTGGAGCTGGAAATAGGCATGATAAGTCCAACACTAAGGGATTCTTGTCAGCTGGCACACCAATGATACGCCTTCAGCTATAGCAGATGGAGGTCAGCAGATAGCAACAACAGACTCAATTTAAACCCATACAGTAGATTGTTCGTGAGAAATTGAAAGAAATTTTAGAGGCTACATGTTTTTTTGCAGAGCAAGTTAACTGTAAAGTTTCACAAAACAAAACATGTGGCCTTTATCTAATTTACACATAAACTTATAAATCTAATGTAGTGATTCATTTGGTTTTATATGTCTTTTCTGGATGTGGGAGCTTTGTAAAGTAACGGCTCAGTCTCGTACCAAAATGTGCCATATGAACATTTGTCCACGTGTGGAAAATGCAAACCAACGCATTTACATTTAACTAACTCTCGTCACTTCTTGGTGAGAGTAAAGTACAAAGAGTGGGAAATGAAGAAGAAAAAGTGAAAGAACAGTAGAAATTGGTGTGCAGGAGAAATCTTGGACTACCAGTTTGTTGCATGAAACATGAGACAGACTGGATTATACTGATCTGCTGACTTCTTTCTGTGTAAAACTTCAACAGTCTGCAGTCTGGATCAGTGCAGGTTAAGCCAATACTTTATATTTAAATTAGCAAAAGCCAAAAGTCCACACCAAATGGAGTTTTCTCCAATAGATATAAAAACTACTGCAGTGTTTATATTTAGCACATCTGAGCAGAGATGAAGCTTTGACATAACTCTATTTTTAAGATCAGGCTTGAAACCTTCCCTTTTGATACATCTTATGGTTAGGGGTGGTTAACCATCCCTCTGTTGTGTTGCCATATGTTTAGACTGCTGAGGAACATCCCACGATGCACTACTTTCCTTTTGGTCTCTATACTATTTATTCTCAATGTAAAAATTTATGACAGTATTGGAGTCATTAACTTGTAATTGTCTTCTTTTCTCTCAGCAGGTCACCCTGTCTGAAAGTTGTGGTGCCTGTTGGACCCTTGTTCCTGTCCTCTCTACCCCCGACCGGTCGAGGCAGATGGTTGCCCTCCCTGAGCCGGGTTCTGCCAGCGGTTTTCCTTCTTGTTTTAAAGGAGGTTTTTTCCTTTCCACTGTTGCCTGCCGTCCTGTGCATGCTCAGGATGGAGGATTGAATCAAAGACAAGATTCAATGACATCTGTTGGTTTTCCTGAGCTACGTAACTAATTGGCTTATATGAACAATGTTTTTTTTTTTTTGTTTTTTTGATTAGATCCGAATGAATTGGCTTGATTTGATTATGTCTATATAGTGCATTGAGATAACTTTGTGCAAACTGAATTTAATAGTTGCCACAATTTTTGCACATTGAGGATTATTATTCAGACCTAGTAATGAATTCAATATGTCAATGGCCAACAAACATCTCTTCAGATTTATGTGTTTTCAATATCTGGATGCTTTCAATGCACATTGTGTCAGCCACTTTCTGGAAAGCTTTAAAAAAAAACTCTCATTTCCCCAAAGGCTACCATAAAATCTGTCATAAGAGTATGAAATATGGCAAAGAGACTTAAATTTACAGGAGACAGTGACTTTGAGCCAGAGAGGAGACTGCAGGTGGCTTCTCAGCAAAGGCAAGGTTACATTACAGGCAATATTCCATCATCTAGCACTCAAATCATTGACTCCTGTATGTCTGTAGTCTGGACTAAGTCTCTAAAAGCTACTTCCCTTTGTGAGAACCAGTCTGGTGACAGCTTGGAGCCAGTCCCTCTGTCCTCCCTCTGCCTCCTTCTCTCTCTCTCTCTTAATTGACTTCCCAGTTTGATAACACATGCCTGTCTGATTGGAGCCGGGCTGTCTCTGTGATGCTCAGAGGAACGTGCCTCTTCAATAGCAGATCAATTAGTCTATTACGATAACCAGGGACATAGGTCCTCTACCTTGGCTCTTATGCAAAAAGTTGTAGTCAGTGTTCCTCAAAGAATATTTCCCTTGCTGCATGTTGCCTGTCAGCTACATCAGCATATTGTCATTGACAACCAAATCCTGTCAATCTTGAACAGATTTTCCATGTACTGTACATGTGTAACTATGAAGTAGGCATTGTCAAGATGACAGCAAGCATTATCCCGACTTAGGGATTTTGTATTATATTTGTAGGTGGTGTATATGTCCTTAATCGTGCACAAATGCTTTGTGACACAGACAGATGGCATGCCTCTTATTATTTTGTATGTGAGTGATTGAGCTTGAGCCATAGCAGGTGGCTTGAATATTCATTTCATTTTGATAATTCCACAGATTACTCCCTGCAGTCTTACAGCTGCACCCGGTAAGATTTAAATGTAAAAATATCCCTGTCTTATCAGCCTAAATCACTAAGTGTGGACAGAAGAGGAATGTTCTTGAGGATTGAATCGCATTGTTCAAATTATTTATGATGCCAGCATAATCACTGCTATTTGATATCTCCAGCATGCACTGCTGCTTTTCCCGCCTATATTTATTAGTTTTTTTTTTTTAATTTATTTATTGATGCATTTCTTTATTGACACACAACTGTTGATACAATCGGCAAGGTTGTACAGTGTGCTGGTGTTATGAGAAGAGGGCTGCGAAATAACCAGAGCGAATAAGAGGTCAACTGACACCGCGCCATTACATCAGCTCCACAGATCTGGTTTCCTACCTTTGCCCGTGGAGGTATATCCAGCAATCGTGTCATTTCGTAAGCAACTTTTATAGTGGCTGTACGGAAAAGCCTCCAAGCCCAGAGGTCAGGGGCCAGTGTGCTGATGGATTATGGGGTTTCACTGTGCCTTGCTGCTGCTGACAGACTTTATTGGTTGGGAGGATGAGCTTGTAACCCTTTATATAATTATTGTATTAAGGCCAGTGTGCCCCTGCCTTGCTGGCACTTGTCCCTGGATCAATGTGGAGATAATTTCAGAAATGAATAGTTAGTATCGATCAGCCCCTGTAGTGATGGCTTATCAGCCACTTGGACAGGTCGCTGCAGATTATTGTGCCATTGTCATTTATGGCCTCTGTCATAGAATTTTTTTTAGAAGCAGGCCTGGTTCAAACAAAGACAATTCAATTTGCAGTGGATTTCATTCTGTTTTTCCCCCACTTCTTGCTACATAGTAAGCAATAAATCACAATCATTTGTTTTTGTTATCTTCTTCTTTTCTCTATTTTCTGTCTTACGCCCTGATGTTGAGATGGTCTCTGAGGATTGGAGGGAGGAAGAAGGGAAGACGAGGGCAAGCGTCAGCACTTCAACTCTAGTTGAGGGATTGAGTGAGCTTTGGTTCAGACAAACCAATGACCTTCAGTCCTGGTGTTTGTAGAGGACTGAACTGCTCTATTTACTGCTTTTTGTGTGGCCTTAATAAACACCCCCACAGCGAGGGACATGAGGACCTGAACAGCACCTTGTGCACTGTTCATGTCCTGAAAATATGCAGGTTATATATAGTTACAAGCATCTAAAATAGTGGCAGACAAGAGCCAACTAGCATGCTATTTTGGATAAGTGCACAGTTGTAGGCGTGTTTGTGTGTTTATTCATTAAGTAGCCTTTTTGTTTGAGGGAGGCCAGCCCCCTAGTGTCATGTTTGTACTTTCCCCTCTTGCCTTCTAAACTGTGAATGACAACATGTATCCATCAGAGGTCCGGAGCTCGATTTCAATGGCAGCTCAGGGGGAATCATTCAGAGAAATGTAATTTACTTACTATTGGTCAGTTTGACCTCCGACCTCAATCACTTGACATGGTTGCTATGGAAACCATTACAAAAGAACAAGCAGGGAGTCAGGAGTCAGATAGCATCATTTCAACTGCTCATTCAATACGCACAGTTGAAAACCAGCCACCGACGGGAAATGCACAAAGAAACAAATACAGCAGAGCTGGATTTACAGCGCAGCTAAGATGAGGAGGGGGTGCTACACTGAGTGGTCTTGAACATTACATAATTATACTAACATTGCTATTTGTCATAACTGTCAGATGCAATGATTTTTCAGGCTGCTGACAGATTAATTACACCCAATTATTTGAAAAGTGTTCTCACGCTAATTAGTCATACAGTTACACAGCTCTAATAGCTCAGGGATCAAAGAAAACAAATGACTATCATACATCATTTCAATTAACTAGCATGATGGATTAATTAACACTCTGTCATTTTAATGCCTCGGGTGGTTGAATATGATGAGGGATGATCAGTGAGAGTTTTTACCAGTAATGGAGGTGAAGCCAAGAGCATCTCTGTGGTGTAAACACTCAACTGAATCAAATTACAACGCCCTCATTGGTAAATATGTCAAGTTCACAGTCCACATATTTGCTATTAACATGAACTGTTTAGCAGGATTATCGTAATGTGAGATAATACAACTAAGATTCTAAGACAAAACTTACTCTTTCCATCTTTATTGTTTTAACTTTACAAGCAATAAAAGCTTTGATGTTCTGATAGATAAAACTGAATATTTATCAGAAAAAAGCCTCACAAATCTTTATTGAAATAATAGAGTCTGAAATTTACTCTAAAATCTCTTTAAACTTAAGAAAATTAAGAAAAGTTTATGCAAAAGTAAATGTTAAGAAATCATTTCTCTTCACCATTAAATAATGGATCAACATCTTCATGTCACAAGTAAACAAGAATAACTGCACACATGGGTGGATCTAGTGGTGAAGCCAGGGGGGCACCAGCCCTTATCTCGATGGGTATAATGCTCTTTTGGGTAAAAGATCATTACAGAAATCCAGTCTACTGGAGATGAGCGCATGGAGGAGTTTCTCCGGGTCTTTTTGAGAGACAAAACTTAGATGGGCAGTTGCACTGATCAAAAATTCAACAGCAGAAATAGAAACAACCAGTACAGACCATGGTTAAGATAGCCCAGCAATGCATTGGCATGCTACATTAGCAAGTTAGCTTTAAAGTTGGTATCTGAACTGGACAAATAGTTTGACCTGAAAATGATTAACACTCATTGATTTATTCAAAACATTAAAATGACAGAGTTAACAAGTTTCCACAGTGTAATAAAGCTTTAACTGTCATTAATTAAACTTACATACGTCCAACCATGCATGAAAAAACCAACGTTGACCTGGAATTGCTGGTGAGACGGATTAAACTGGAACATGAAAATGGTAGCCCTTTGAGCACTCAGCACAATTATTGTGATGTGTTTATGTCTTGTGGGAAACATCTCATTAGTGGAGAAAAATTAATCAAACGGAAAAGTTATGAAATCTTTGGGTGATGATCACAAAGTATTTGTAAGTTGACTTCAGTCATTTGAACAGACAGCAAACAGCTTGTAACATACATTTCACTGATTAAAAGAACTGTGCAAACATTATGTAATGAATTTGATCACAAAGTTGGCTCCTTGTTATCACATTTAGAACCTAGTGTTTTGGCCATATTATGTCTAACACTATAAGATTTTCAGAACATTTCATACGCAGTTATCACCACTGCATGAAACGTGAGATGTGTAGCTGTGTGGCCTTTGCCATCCACAAAGCTTCATAGTGCCACTGTGCATGAATTGTTATGCGTTTGCTGAAACAAGTCAAATACAGTACAAGTAGTTTCAAAGGTTGTGAGATTTTGTTTCAACAATTGAAAATAAAGAGGATACATCTATTTTTATTTGTTTGGTCTTTTCACGTCCTATTTTTTAATTAGTCAAATTAGTGATGTCTGTGTTTCTGCCTGGTATGTCCAAACAAAGCTAAGAACGTTGTACCAGATGTTGGGCTTAACATCAATAGGTAGGATATGCATACAAAGAAACATTTTCTATATATGCATATAGAAAATGGAATATGCAATATGGGATATTTCCTTGGATGCATTTCTTTATTGACACACAACAATTGATACAATCTGCAAGGTTGTAACAGTGTGCTCATGTTATGAGAAGAGGTCTGCGCAATATCTAGAGTAAATAAGAAGTCAACTGGCACCACGCCATTACATCAGCTCCACAGATCTGGTTTCCTACCGTTGCCCATGGAGGTATATATCTAACAAATGTGTCATTTCGTAAGCAACTTTTATAGTGGCGGTACAGCAAAGCCTCCAAGCCCAGAGGTCAGGGGCCAATGTGCTGATGGATTATGGGGTTTCATTGTGCCTTGCTGCTGCTGACAGACTTTATTGGTTGGAATATGCATAAAAGGGAATATTTTCCATATCTAGCATGTAAAGTTTTCATGCATTGCTATTGTAGCATTGAGCTGTAAGGTCATTTTCCCAAATAACACTGTGGGCTAAACTGGGTATGATTGTTGACTCGGTTCAGTTGGGGGTTGCAGCATTCTTTCGAGTTTTCTTTCCTACTGAAGTTAGGGCGCATTCACACCAGGATAGTCCACAGACTTAGTTCAAATGAGCATATATAATATATATGCACACGCATGTGACTTGCGAAGTCAAGGTGCGCGTACGAAAATAAGGCTCCCATCGAAAGACATGATGTAACTCGAGGCTTGCCTCAAAAAAAGTGGCTGAAGAGGACAAGACAAACAAAGAACAACAAAATGTGCTTATAAGATCCTTTAAATGTACACAATACTTCCATTATTTCAACAGCTTACCATTGTGTTTCACCCAAAAGTTCCTTACTGCCTCCATGTCTGATGGACCGATATTCTCATTAGAGGCTTTTTAACCAAAGCAGCAGAATTAGTTTGTCCATGACAGTTTAGGTCAGCACTGACCAACTCTTTGAGTGAGGCTCTCCATCACTCTCTGCAGCTAAACATTCATCATCAGAAGACAGGAAACAGGCCTTTTATTCTGCCTGTCGATGAGCCTGATAGCAAGATTTTTCTGAACTCAGGCCTTTTTACTGAAACCAGTTAAAAACAAACAAACAAACAAAAAAAAATTGCCAGATGCTGCACAATTTTGATAGACACATTTAACTCTCTTCAAACTTAACTGTCCATAGAGAGGATTGAGTTTTGAATCTATAGCTTTAAATCTTTCCCCCTGTGCTGGAACCCCAGGGAAGCCACGTTTCTACCATGGAGTCCTCTCATGCCTTGTTGAGCTGCAGCGATTAGACGATATATCTACATTGTTGACCCTTCTAATGAAAGTTTGACATTGATTTCTAAATAGCCCATCGTTGTGTTTTACTGTAGAGCTTGACGTGGCGGCTCTCATCCAGCATTTGAAGCTGCAGGCAACAGTTTCCCACTGCCTAATCCAACTCAATATGGCAGACACACTCACTCTTCATTTAAACAAACAAAAGCAGCACATAATGATCAGCCCTGCCATTATGGCCGATTGATCTGATCTGGTCCAGGGCGTTGTGGATTTATTTTCTTTTATGCCCATATGGATGTGTGTCACAGCTTCAATACGCATCACAAGCATGTGTGCACATGCGTATGTGTGTGTCAGTCCCTGTCCAAACAAATGGAGGAGGTTTGGGCCAGAGAGCCTGGAGCACTGCTTGTCCTTTAATTGCCATTTACATACTGGCAGAATCATTAATTTCTAATTCCCCTATTATTTGTCACCCCATTCCGCACCCCTCCCCTCTGTCTGATGTTCGTGTCAATGTCAGGGCTTGTCAGAGTCATAACACTATAGGAAGCTCCATCAGATGAACCATGTTTGTAGAGTAAACCTGAAAACTTACTGTAGAGTTTGTTCTGTTACACAATGAATTTTCTGACCA
Organism: Melanotaenia boesemani; assembly: GCF_017639745.1. Lineage (NCBI taxonomy): Eukaryota > Metazoa > Chordata > Actinopteri > Atheriniformes > Melanotaeniidae > Melanotaenia > Melanotaenia boesemani. Next base: position 29,483,445 of record NC_055687.1, read on the forward strand.
TTCATAGCAACCTGATGACGTCATTCTTGCTAGCAGTTAAAAGTAATTTGCATAATTTGCATTGCAATGAATGGTATGGACAAATAGTGGATGGAAAACTAATAAAGACAAGAGTATTTTAGTATTTACTAAGAACTGCATGTCATTAAATGCACATTACAGTTCCATGTTTCCAACATATAGGTCCGCATTGTGTTAACGTCCAAGGTACAACACCTTCACACGAAATGACATTAAAGGAATTGTACTCAAATGATAATAAAATATAAATTAAACATTTTATTTTGTTGTCAGTTTAAATTAATTCAGTGATTCTAATTAAGTGCCTATACAGAATAATAAATAGCTAATTATTTGGATATTGCAGGAAAAACAGAAAATATATTGTCAGTAAACATTTTGTTACAAAGATATGTGCTTGGGTTTTCTGGTTTGTACTGGATTAAACAAAGAAACATACAAAAGCACAGACACTGTTATCTTGTACAATACACAAACAGCTAAAAAAAAAAAAAAAACTACCAGAGAACCAGCAGGCTTAAAAAAGGGTTTCTGAACAGATGTGCATGATGGCAGGAGACTTAAGCACATTTAAGTGTAGCACAAAGATACACATTTTAACTTTAGTGAAGATAAGAATGAAAGATTAGCTAGCTGATCTTAGTTGGGGTTAGCCATGCTAGCTGTCTTGATAGCAAGCCTGGTTATTTACTGATACTAGACATGCTAACAACTGATAAGTTACTTTTCTTGTTATGAGAGTGTAGGGTTACCATCAACCATGCATGAGGGATGGTTGCCACTATCCAAACTTTAAAATAAAAAAAAGCCAGAGGGATTCTGGTAGTTTTGACATATCAAACAAACAAACTAATACATAAATATTATACTTCAGGACTGGTGTAATGATAAAATAAATTCTTTTTGAAAGTATGTGTTTTGGAAATGACTGAGATTAGAAACTGAACCATGCTTAAAGTCAGTATTTTATAACAAAGCCAAATGAAATCTTTTTTCATGTTGCTTTTAAAATTGGAAGTGTGACTATAGTTTCCAGGAAAAAGGATGGAGGCCTGAATGTAAAGCTTTAAATGAACTGAATGAATCCAATTGAAACAGGCCCACACATCAGTTCGAAAGAAAATTAAGAAAATATTTAAGTACTAATATCTTGAGTGCAATGCCATAAGACCAGGACAAAATATTAAGTATTCACAGTTGAAGCTTTCTTATCTACCATGGAAACCGCTACATCTTACAAAACAAAGCAACCTCTGAATTAACAACGACCTAAATTGTTTAGCTTTCAAGTTCATTGCTTGTAATTACATTCTTACAGTCAGGAGACCCTTGTGTTTATGATTAAGTTGCAGCCACTGAAATTAATTTCACCACTTAATTTCCTGTCAAAGAGGATTATTGGGCTTTATGATCCAGCCAGGGGAATATCAATAATACTGCATGGAGCTGTAGAGGCTTTTTCATACTGCTCTTTTGTTTGGTTGTAAATGAGCTGCATCACATTCAATGATCACAGCAGCCTTTAACAATGGATGCTCCATGATGCAAACATAAACACTTAAAGCACAAAAGCAGAGGAAGCAATACTGGCTGAGAAGATAAAATGATTCTTATAAACAGTGTTTATTTTATTATTTTTTGTTTGAAACATTAACAATGTTTTATACGTGGAAAGAGTTTATCCAAATGCTGAAAGCATCAGTTTGAGGCTGGATCTCTGCAGGGATTGTGACCTTCTGGTATAGATTTTACTAAGCCAGGTAAGTGCTTTGCATGTAGACATTTGCTATTGGACCTGTCGCTGGCATCAGAGGCCCAGTAGTTGCAATTACTTGCTGATCATCGCCACGAGCCAGATAATAATTAGAGGTTGGCAAAATTCAGGGTCAGGCTGGAGCACTATTGATTTCCTCATGTTCCCTCTTTGGAAGGATCAAGAAAATAAGACATGAAATTTACTGTCTTCATAAAAGTTTTACTAAATCAGGCCATTTGAAAGAGCTATTGACAGCTTTTTCATTACCATCCGCAGTGTTCTCTAAAGTGTTTTTGAGTATTAGCAATAAGAGAGCAGCTTTCCCCTTTTGTGTCTTTCATGCACCAATAAATAATGGCTCCTTTGGAATATTTGGAGGTAATTTTAATCACCCAGTCTCGCATATAACCTCTGTGAGGTTATAACAGGATTACTTTCTAATTTAACACTGACAAAGACTGCCTTAAGCTTTCACTGAGAAGTGCACATATGAAGGTGTGTAGAGAGGAAAAACATTGCAGAGACATGTTGCTGGGGGCTAGAGCACTGGAGAGGGAACACATGATTGTTCTCTGTAATCTCTTTATCTTCCAAAACAAGATGTTTATTCTGCCTGTTAAGTAGCAAAAATGGCTGCAGAAGTTCTTCAAATGATTAATTTGTGGTTCAGACAGGGATTCGGTGGGAGAATTAGAACTGACAGAGACATGAGAAGCAGGCTGACACAAAATGCTGGCCTTCTGTATGCATGCAGACGAAGTCAAAAGCAGTTGCATTTGAGTTGCTGCCACGCCGGAGAGATGTGCAGACTGAAGCCCAGGGGGTCATTTCCCTTCCTAAATGGACAGACTATTAACTTTTTGATTGGCAGCGGGGCTGACGCTGCCTGTTCATCATTGAGCCCTGTCGATTCCTCAGCATCTGGAAACAGCACATAAATTCAAAGGTCTGAGTATGAACAGTGCATCTCAGCATCCTGTGAAGAGGCTGCAGCACACGGCCATAAAGAAAAACAGCAGCGTTTCCCTGACGCTGATCTTCTCACTGGCAAAAAGTCACAAGAATAAATGACTTGGAACACTCTGCAGAAGGGAGAGCTGACAGCTGGGTTTGTTTTTTTGTGTATTTTTTGCTGTATTTTTCACTATCTGCTGTTGACATAAAGAAAATAATAGTGGACGGGGTGATTTCAGCAAACTTTCTTTGAAGAATGGCATCGCCTGAGGATCATTAGAGCATTTAGCAACAGAACTTTCTGAATCTTACTTGTGACTTCACTTTAATTACCTGTTAGTCGTTTTATAGGGGAAGAAAATATGGCTGTTAGAGTTTATGGGAGCAGAAAAAAAAGGGCTGGCCTGTTTTATCTGGCCTTGCACACGCATCAGCGTAATGATGACAAAACGGGATGTTAACTAATGATTAGTAGAAATGGTTGCAGTTAATTAGTTGGTCCTTCGTTTATCGTTCCATTTGCACATTTTGGGGAGCAATCGTTATTAATTAGGGCCATCATGCCGAAAGGGGTGAGGTGGAACCCTACAGCCAAGTTAATCAGGCTGCAATGAAAGCTCCATTATCCTGCTCCGTCCCGTTGGCCTGTGATCTATTAGCATTATCTAAAAGCTGCAACAGGATCAACAACAAGACAAAAAAAAAAAAAAAAAAAAAAAAAAAATCAAAGAGGCATAAACAGAGTGGAATTTGATTGGCCCAATTCCTGGGTCACTGGTTATATGGGAGAATCTCACATGATATTCTGTGGGTTTTTGTGTCATTGCATAAATCTGGGTTGTTGGTATTGAGTGTAACATCTGGTGTTTAGAAGTGTTTAGTAGAAGTAGTGTTTAGTTTGTGTGATGCAGGTTTGTCTGCGTGGGTGGTGGAGCTGTGTGATGCAGCTTGGAAGTTTGTAGGTGAAACTGAGGGTAAAACACACTTTGGGTGAGGACAGTCTTAGCGTCCAGTGTAATCAAATTTTATCCTTCTGTTTAACCTTTAAGACTGATTCATTTTATATTTCATAACATTGATGATAGTACTTCATTTTGAATATCTAACAAGTTGAGCTCCTGTGATGCAAAGGAATGTCTAATTTCAGATTTATCTGTCAATAAACAAACAAACAAACAAACAAACACATAAGTAAATAAACAAACAAACAAACAAACAAATAAATAAATAAAACAAAAAATAAGGGATTTATTCTGGATTGAAGCTTTTTTGTTTCAATCTGTCAAACTCTGGGATTTTTAGTAGTAAAAGAACAAAACCAAAAGGGATTTGATCCCTCCACTGCACCAGGTATTGTTTTACATATTCTTTTCCTCTGTTCTCCAAAACTATTGTCTTATAAAAACTATCAAATGACAAAGCTTGGAGCACTTAGGGAGCAGACACCCAATGACCAAGCCATAGGTCACTCATCTAAAAAAACCCAAAAGGCCCAACAGCTAGTTAAAATGCCATGCCAACACTCTTATGTGTTGGCACTCATTTAGCTAATATCACTGTGTACTTCCATAATCAGAACAGATGCACCTCTTATTAAGAATCCTTGACCCTGGAACATCCCCTTAGACACCAAGATGAAGCAAATGGCTATAACAGTCTTAAAGTTACTGAAGAAATTTGCATCACAATATCATCTTGTAATTTCTTTAAATTAGCCAAAGATTCTGGGCATTAACTGCTGAGTTAGAAGCTTTAAAATTGTAACTACAGCCCCTAATGTTTTGCATAACTCCACCCACTGCCAAATTTGAAAAATGCCTGAAATTGCAAGAGTTGGAGTGGGAGGTGTGGAGTGATCAGAGAGCGGAGAGTAGGTGGGACGGTATACACAAGCAGAAATGATTGACAGACAGCAGCTAGGCTCACTTTCAAGATGCAAAGCAAGATTCACAAAGCACCTACACCTACTGCTGTCTGTCACCAGATGAGGATCAGCAGGTAAAGAAAAAAGTCCGGTGTTGCTTTTACACCTCTCAAAAGCGCACATCTGTCCCATTGCAGGAATATTTAATCAGAAACTCTGTGAAAGAACCGAAGTCTGAAACTAGCAAATCTACACCATATAAGTTCACATCCCTTCATATGCGTTGGTGGGTGTGGTTTTCTGTGCCTGCTAGGAAAGGACCTGCCTATCTGCATTATTCCATTTTTTGACATTTCCTGAAGATTAAAACAAAATACATCCATAAATGTTTGAGTTATGTTGCTAACAGACAGACAGACCTATACGCTGCCAAGAAACATAAACTCAGCAGGTTTATTACTCTGAACCTGCCCCAGTGATGTACCTTTGGCAAATTATGAGAAATATTGTGCATAAAATCATGAAAACTGCCTCTAAGAACAGTTCCCAGTGCCGCATGTTCTGGACTATATGTCGCTCTGGAGTATAAGTTTGGGGATATTTCCCTATCTTTATTCAAGAGCGTAATTGTTTGATTTAAGAGCAAGATTTCTTGTTTTCACACTCATTTCTCTTGTTCAAAAGTCTGCTCTCACACTCAAAAGTCCCTTAAAAATATATGGCTCTTACCTTAAAACTCTGCTCCTCTTCTCAAGTTTAGTGTTGCAGGTTCAAATCTCTGCACTCAAGCTTGGTCTCTTCCTCACACTCAGACACATTCTCTGCTCAAAACTTCTGCTCTTGGATATCTTTTCCTTTCTCTTGGGTTGCTGAATGAACCCTCTGTCAAGTGCAGAATTTGTAAAAACAAGAAGAAGAAGAAAAAAAACAAAAAACAAAAAACAAAAAAAACACTTCTGGCCCTTCATTATATTTTATGTCTTTTAAAGTAATTAATTAAACTTATGTATTGAATTGAATTTACTGATAGTATTTATGTTTATGTAATTATTTGTTATTTTATTTACAACAATTCATTACTGTATTTATTTAGTCTTTATATATATATATATACATATTTATATACATACATATATATGTATATATATATATATATATATATATATATATATATATATATATATATATATAGACAATATAATGTGCTCATTCTGCTGCAGAATCAGATAAATCTGCTGATTACCCAGCATGACTGATAATAACCTTCTTTTGTCCTATTTTCTGATGTATATGATTGGTGTTTATTCAATATTTATATAGTTTTTTTGAACATACTGAATATCTATACTGTCCTGTATATGTTTATCCTTCTGTATAATAATCCTCAACGAAGTTAGCACCTGTCTTGGCCAGGACACTCTGATGATAGATGAGATATAAAATTTGAAGGTACATTTTATGGTTAAAGGTTAAAATAAAGAAAATCAAGAATAACAAAACCAAACAAATCCATAAAGCTGTCTCTCTGTGCAGCGCAGTCCATAAAATCTCACATTTGTAAAGAACAAAACAAGCATTCCATGCCCTTGTAGTTGTCACCTTTATCAGATTTTCTGTATAACACACTGTAAAATCTCCATAGAAGTGCAGCAAATAAAAAAATAACACACACACACACACAAAAAAAAACATAATGTAATCACATTAACTTTTCAAGTTATTATCCTAAAAGCCAAACAGTCGAGGAATATGAGTCAATTCCTGCAACAAAATAATAAGATTATATTTGAGGTTTAGTAGCATGAAATGCAGGCCGCATTCATCACAAATAACCAGGGAGTGGGCACCAAAGTGTAAAGGAGGAAATCGATGCATTTTCCTCGCTTATTTCATGCAAATGAGCTCTGAAGGAAAGTGATATGGTTAAGGCAAGGTTACAGAGAGACAGAGAGAAAGGCCAGTGTCCCCAAGAAATCAATAGAATAAACTTGAGAAATGATTTAGATAGAGCAGATATGAACACTGAAATAAACAAATAACCTTAAAGGAAATCAATCATATAATTTAAAGAGTAAATGGCTTTAACCGAGGTGATCTCCCTCATGGTTTAGACGAATAGAAGATTTTTAATTTCATCATTGATATTATGCCAGACTTGGAGATTTTGCAGATGGTTGCAACCAGAAGGAGGGGAGGAAAAAAAAAATCAATTGAGTCTAGTTCTGTGGTCTTAAGAGATGTTAGATATTTACAGCATGGAGGTATGGAGCCTTGTATAAATTTACATTTTAAGAGATAAAAGACCTCTGTATTTTATCTTGTTATTGATAATAGAAACTGTCGACTTTTATCCTGTCTGGTCTGGGCGAAGCCGAGCTGTCTGGCGCATGTGCTTGTGTATGTGACTGAGACAAGAGCTGAGAGGGTGTTTGTGTCCATGAGAGGGAGAAGGAGAGAATAAGAGAGACAGAGCAGTGGTCTGAGGCAATTTCAACCCTTTATTTTCTTGATACACAAAAGGCAGGCTTTATGTGTGGCTGTGTTTCTTTTTTTCTCCCTCCCTATCCCGCTTCCACATCAAGGCAATCGAGGTGGCATAATTGCATCAGAGGGCCAGAAATATAGAGTTGCAATTTAGGAGGAGGATGAGAAGAAGAGGAAGAAGAGGAGAATAAGAAGCAAGAAAGGAAAAGTGTGTGTGTGTGTGGTAAGGTTAGGAAAGGCATCTCAGACAGGTTCATTTACGGCTGGAACAGGGACAGAGAGGTTAAGACATTGTGACAAGAGACAAAGTAAATGTATATGTAAATGCAAAAGGTTGTTATCACTCCTAAAACACTATGCAGCTTTTTCACGCTTTGGAGACCTAAATTATATTTAAACCACCTAAAATCCAATAGTCCAATTGTGACCCAATGCTATGTAAATGGTTCAGGTAATTCTTTAAAACACTGCACTGGTGGCCAAACAGTGGGAGCAAATAACAACAAAGTGTTTACATCATTTGAATGATTTAGGACTACTTGCAGCGATCACTTTAATAGACTCCAGTGAGCTGGCACAGAGTTCCAGGTTACAGCTTTCCCGGCTCCTTTTCCCACTGCATTTCTCCACAGACTTCACAAGAGGTACTTGGAGAAAGATAAAACTAAATATGCTGCAGGGCTTCCTGCTTTAACATGATTACATGAGTCATTGTTATATGTGTCTGATATAACAATGGGCAGATTACAAGGGTCTGCTGAAGGTTTTCAGTTGTAGGGGTCTTTACGATTTTAGAAATGTCACGTTTTTCTTATTTTTCTTTTCAAAGCTCTTCATGGTTTAGCTCCACTTGTGTTCTTTCCAGGTCACAGAAGTCATCATCTTCCAAGTTAGTAACTCGCAGCTTTAATTAAAATCTGAACAAGCCTTTATATTTGCAGCTGGATAAAAGTCCTTCAATGCGTATTTGAATCTTGCCTCATCATCGTCATCACATACTTTTTATGTACTTGATGCATTCGTTGCATTTGCTTTTGTTCTCTTGCATCATGATTTTCATTATTTATGCTATTCATAACATTTTTTCTTAAAATACATTAAAGGCATCATTTTCTTTGAGGCAAATGTTTTTGTTTTTCTTGAGAAAAAGGTACCTTGCAAAAAATGCAAATAATAAGATCTTTTAAGATCATTAGAAGATAATTCCATCAAACTGTGCAGCATCATTAATATTCCATTTTATTATGGTGTGTTGCAGGACTTCTTCAGTTCAGATTATCTGATCTTACTGGTCAGTTTTCAGCTGCAGCAGAAATCCACTTCCTGCTCTAAAAATGAAATGTTCTTATAAATATCAAGCAAGATGTTTTCTTGTATCCAGATTACATCCCTATTGAGCATAGAAAGTTTGAAAGGTTTGATCCAAATCCATATTTCAAAGATATTTGAAAGTGCATCATCTGCAGTCCACTGCTAAGCTGAACCAGAGAGCTGTGAAGGACAACAGACTGAGAGCGTACTTGTCTGTTAGCTTAGCTCTCTGCAGACTAAAGGATTCTCTGTAATTTTTCAAAGCAAAGTGACAGACCTGCAGTCTTCCAAAAAAGCTAAAAATATAGACCCTGCAAAGCTTAATCTACACTTTGACTGAATGTTGATTGGGTTGAATTCATTGAAGCCGAGAAGCCCCAATTCTGGCTGACATTAAGTGATTTGATAACAAACAGCATAAAGGGCCAGAAATGTCGCCCCATGAACGCAAAAAAAAGTTTCCTGACAGCGATTTACTGGGTTTTACAGTATTTACTTTATCCACTAATAATTATTAACTATTTCCATATCAGAGCAAAAACAACAACAACAGGACAAACAAAAACAAGCAAATTTCAAACTGCTTCATATTTTGAGCATCGCTCCGGTTCTTTTGACCACACATCTGTGTGTGATGAGTTGGGCATGAGAATGTTTTGAAAGCCCAGACAGAGATTTGTATGTTCAACTTTATGAGCCGGTATCGTTCAAGGTAAAACTTAAACCTCCTACCAGAAGATGCATCAGCAACGATAACTGCGCAGTTAGTAGCACTTAAGTCAAAATTTCCTTATTCAGTGAGCATAATAAAGAATATTCCTTTGTTTGTCTTCATCTCATTCAAACTGCTTTCCCATCTAAAAACACAGATGTTTGCCTTATAAATGAAAATTCCCATTACTATTCTGCTGTTACTTTACATTAGTTCTTTGCTGAGCATCTGTGTGGTGAGTAAAGGTTGATTTTGATAAATGCTGTAAAACAGCACCCGGATCAGCCTGAAGCAGAGAGGCAGGACCTAGGAGGCAGACTCATTTGGTTTGCCACCTGCTTTTTCTTTTTTTCTAAACACTGATTGCCTGCTGTTAAAAGAGGTGTATCCAGCCACCCCTTGTCCACTTTAATTTTTAATTACCATCTTCCCCTCACCTTTGTTATAGTCATGACACGCTTGCGTTAAGCCATGTACAGCAGGCAGGCAGGCAGGTGGGGGAAGAGCAGGGCTTCACTTGTTCTACTGAACAGGGTGGTTGGATTCACTCTTCTAATTACACAGGCAGACATGCTCTGGGGTGAACCCCGGTACCAACATGCTGTGTCTGACATGGGATCAGGGCCCCAGGGCCGCAAGGCCTACTGTGGGGATAGGAAGGGTGGGAGCAGAGCTGAGGATGAGGAAGGAAAGCTGCCCGAGAACAATCAGAGAAGAACAAGTGGAACAATAAAAATTTCCCTATACTACATTTAAAATTGTTCTTCGTTAAACTTTAGGGTTTTGGAATTATGTGGTTTCCTTTCAAAGACAACAAAGTGGAATAGTTTTACCACAAGATGAACAGGCTTTCCATGCGGCACATGACTCTTTTAGATTAATTTGTTTTTGTTTGATTGTTTTGCATTTTTCTCACAGGTTAGGCCCAAAAACCTAACAACCTATTGAAGCGCTCCAAAAAGTACAAATTGTTTATCAGATGCTTGTTGTAAATGTACAAGGAATAATATCAAAGCTGATGAAGTCATGTCTCTGAAGATGTAGCTGCAGTCACTGCATGAACTGGGAGAACTGTGAAGCATGTGAATTAACACAATATGGGAGGCATGTATAATTGATATGAATTGATTCTTCTTGTTACTTCACAAAAGCTCTGTTGCTGCATGTGTTTGCACTCACAGTGGCGTTTGTTTGGAGCACAGAGTCGAATGTGAGCAGACATTAGTGCCAGCCAGTTTGAGAGATGCTGTAATTGATGGGTCAGCATGTTGCAGAATGGCCTGCTAAAGCTTTAATTGTCATAAGAAGCTCAGATTGATCATGGCCGCTGCATTAGTACATACAGTGGAATTGATTAATGTTTTGTTCTGAAACGAATGCACGTAATGGATGGGTTGGTGTGGCACTTTATGTGCTGAATTCATTAAAGCGAGCCTCAGGATAAGAGTGATGCCAGTGGATAGGGACTAAGAGACGCACACTCACATAGAGAGAGAGAGAGAGAGCGAGAGAAAGAGAGAGAGAGAGAGAGAGAGAGAGAGAGAGAGAGAGAGAGAGGTAGTCAGGCCATGAATGGAAACTTTTTATTGCATGAACTGCAGATTAAACCATATTGCAACTAGAAAGGAAGTAGAGAAAAGGCCTCAAAATTCTGATGACACTACATGTGTATAAGTTACCTTTTTACATCTATTATTCATAGAAAATAAGCAACTTAACAAAAACTGAAAACTACATTTTATTTAAACTTTTCTCATAATATTTCATTAATAAAAAGGCCCCAAAACAGGCCAAGAGAGCCACAAAACTGCAGTCTTTATTAACAGGCTATGGGGAATGTATGTAAACATAATTAAACAAGCCTGCATAAACATTCAGTAACAAACATTTTATTATCTCCTTTAAGCAGAAATGTCCTGCATCACTGGTTCGTCTCAATTATATTTTATAATATGCCTGATAAAAACTTTGTATGTAAGTGGGAAAAAGATGAGACAGAAGACAAACAATATCTAATAATAATTCTGAAACTACTTCTACTATTGGTAATGTTTATACTCCTACTACTACACTTCTAGCCACTAGGCTAAACCCCCCAAAATATATATTTTAAGGAATTAGTATATCTTATAAAAATGAAGCGTACTCATATTCATTGTTACAGCATTTTACAACAGATTGTGTTTTTATCAGGAATTCTTTTCCCCCCTTTTTTTTCCATGTAATATCACCATCCTGAAGGCATCTGTCTACACTGGTTAGAAGGAAGAAAAATAAAACAAATTAAGATTTGAAGCGGCATAAAACAGAAATACTGAAATACCAATTGAAATATGATAAATATAAAGCAAAAGCCTGTGAAGCAAAAATAATCCAAATTACCAGCGAACTAAATGCTTCTTGCATGTGAGCCTGAAGAGGACATTTTCTTCAGGCTTTTTTGTGTGAAGCTTCCTACTGGATCAGATGCTCTGATCTCCTTTGGGAGGCAGAATGCAGCATCCCTGTACATCTTGCTTCCACTCTGGGGTGCAATTAAGGGACCAGAGCTATATGATCCTAAGGAGTCAGAGGTGTCACATTTAACCACTGTAGAAGATACATTTTCTGTGTTTACTCGTGGTAAGAAAGAGTGCTGCATCTTGAGACCTGATGTTTGGTTGGTGAAGTCTGTTTTTATTTCTATGAATTTATTTATTTATTTTATTTTACAAACTTTAAACATGTTTAATCCCAATTAAATACATATTTTGATGCCTATAACTAACTATTGTATTTTTATCTATAGCTCTAACTAAACAGCAACATAAAGTGACAGTATTATACCTAGATAACGCTAAAACCAAGGAAATGAAGCACATATTACACTGCAAACACTTATCATATTGTCTTAGTGTAAGAATTAATTATTGTAAAGCAGCAATCTGCATCTCAGGATGTGTCCATGCTAAAGTGGAGCCTGCAGGTTAGCAGCTACTGTTTAAGTGTAGGCGCATGTACCCAGAGCAACTAGAGGGAAAACAATCAAAATGAATTAATGAATGAATGAAAAGAGATGCCTGGCTAGAGTGTCAAGCAGCATAAACCCAGGTATTTATTACTTTAATATTTTAAAACTACTTTCAGCTTGGAGACAGAAATTAGAGTCATGTTTGTACAGAATGGGGGGAGGGGGTTGCTTTGTGTGTTTGTATGCCACTGTGTTAAAGATTTTAATGAGTGTTTTTAATTTTTATGTAATTTTGTTTTGATGTGTAAAAGCTTGTTTTTTTTTTAATATGCATGAATTGAAGTATGCTTACATTTCTTAATCATGTAAAGCACTTTGTGTTGCCTTTGGCATGAAAAGGGCTTTATAAATAAAGTTTGGTTTGATTTGATTTAAAGTATCATGTACATGCCATGACACACGTCAGGCCACAGCACTATAATAACTATATAATAAGACTTTGTCATCAATGGTCCCTTCGTCTTCTACACCTGTGTCCTAGCAGGCTGTAACGGTCATCTGTCGAGCCCAGAAGATTCTGGGCTTTACATCCAGCCAGCGAGTCTCTGATACCTTATTTTTCTTAACTAAAGTGCACACCATAAACGGCCTGGTGTCACAGAAGCGTTTGGTAAGGTCTCATTTCTTCACTTGTACAAATTGCGTCCAGACAGGGAAGCTAGCACCTTTTAGTTCCTGTAAATCAGAAAAAGTGTTGACCCTGAAGCTGGATTTATACTCGCGTGGCATCTGCGTACAGAAGGGCCAGCTCAGCTTTATGGCATTGCGTTTCTCTTTCGTGGTAACCACACAAATTCAGCAAGAAGTTCCAGAAGTCCGGAAGCACATAATCACAAACCCACCAACTGACCTGACACAGACACCGCCCGAGTATAAATCCAGCTTGAGTCCTGAAAGGCTGTAATTTGTGCAATTTGCACTAACACAAAAATACACAGCGATTAAAATCACAAGAAATGACCAACTAACTACAAACTGCTTCTATGTCACATAAAAAGACGTAAAATAATAATTTTTAGCAGCACTGCTCAGAATGATCACTTTTTCTTCTGCGTTTCTGCACTTGCCTCATAAAATAGATTAAATTGATCAGTAGCTGTTCATATTCCTACTAAATAGTTTGTAAAAGTTCTGCAAGAGAAGTTGTACAATAGACTTCAAATGTAACTTACTTAAACCAATTTAATTGTTATTTCATTAACATGTTATTTAGTTAGGCTTTTAGTAAGAATTCGACAGTCTTTCAAGAACATACAATAATCTCTCACATTGTGTGTTTTTTCAATAAAAAAATAATTTGATGGGAATCATTGTAAGTCAGACTGAAGGTGAGGCCTCCGTCTCCTCTGCCTTTTTATAGTATGAACTGCTGTGCAGTAGCATATGATCATAACAGCTTGATTTCAAAGTCAATAACTCAATAAACCAAACCCCAAGGGCCGCACGACATGAGTGGTGATGTTTGTCCAGTTTGTTTAGATGCAAGAGACTAGCTGACGTGGGGAGGGGTGGTGTTTTTTTTAAGAAGTCACATTTAACACAGCAGCTGAAAAAAGTTACAAGCCCTACTAACGTCTTTGTAATCATGCTAAGGTGAGCAAAATCAAAAAGAAATTCACTTTAAAAAATGGAAATGTGGAGCCTCCTAACAGGGCCACAGTTGTATTTACATAGAGGCAGAAACAGAAGGAGAATGAGGGCACATGCTCACTGGCTGGCACCCACAAATGCTCAAAAACAATAGTACACAAAACAGCTTATGCCATTAACAAGATTACATCCTAAACCATAAAGGGGTGTTGTAGCGGCATAAACATAAGCTTGTCAACATGACTGTGGCAGGATAATGGCTGTAGGGGAAACTCTGGTTTAACCTCCACAGAAGTGAGACGATGAGCCAGCCGCTTTGAAATCACTGCATTGTGGATGCTTTCAATTGTATCACCACCACCAAAATAGAAGGGGATTTTTATATACTGCTACATTATTTACAGAGATCACCTTGCATTCAATTTAATCTACGTCTAGTAGCTCAACACATGACATTTATGTGTATGTTTCACTGGAAAATATGAGTGTGTTTATAATGTACCTGGGCACAGTGCCAACCCAGGCTCTTGTAAAGTACTCTGGCTCTCTGTGCCATGCAAGTAGAGCACTGTAACAATCACTGGGAGGGATGTAGAAGAAGTGGAGAAAGCAGCAGACAGTAGTTCAATGACAAAGTACAACACAATTAAAACAATAAAGTCTCACAAATGAACATGTCACTATGGAACTTTATCAATTAGGTATCAAAGTGGAGCCCCCCTCTGAGGTGCTTCCACCTATTCTTCCTGTCGTGCAACAACCTAATAACTCCCCCTCTCTTGTCAACCAGGAACCTATTTGTATGCGCCTGAGTTTCCTCCTCGCACAGCGGCATGGTCAGACGCTCTATTAATCTTTCTATATGAACAGTTACTGGCGCAGATGAAATTGGGCCCAATGAGGCGAGCCTCCAGTGGCCGGGATAGGCCCCATTCATCTTGATTTGATTCGCATGCTGACACCGGAGCACTCTGATGACAGAGGTTAAGTCAGTGAGTGGCCATTGCCTTCTTGTTTGCTCTTTCAACTCCCCACCTTTAACCATCCGCCGCCTGTAGAAATGAGAGGCGGGAGAAGCAGGGGGTGTCTCATGTCGATTTTATGGGGGCACAAACTGGAACATCCGATAACTCCCGCACGGCTGATTTCTCCCCCTGTCACCAGCCGCCACATCTCAAACAAATATATACAGCAGCGGCCCTTCTCCTTGATAGTGTGTGACTTCAACAGATCAGAGAGAGATGGGGAATAGAATCAGCTGCCTGACAAGCGGCACCTTCTCTCATCCAGCAATTTCACAGTGTCATTTTGGGATTATTTCATTACTTGCCATGATCCATGACTGAAACTCATTTTGGCCCTGAGTGCTCAGAGAAAATGTGTGACATGCAGTTGAGAAGAATTGAGAGATGGTAAGTGCTGCACAGAGAAAAACTTGATTCAATTTCTGTTGAGCCATTTGAATAATTAAACCTCAGCTCCTTGAAGTATTCATTGGAAAACTTTGACTTGTCACTGGATACTGTTTTATTTCTTGGCCTCAGATGGTACCCCGACAGTTTATCTGCTACTTGCAACACAAGTTTAAGAAATGAGTGTTACAACAGCACTGTGCAGGCTCATCAAGTCTGTGTTATGATGTCAGTAAGGAACAAATCCAAGGGACTGTGGTGGCTTGTAGCACTTTGCCCTGCGGCACCTCTGAGCATTTTGAGGTGCCTCTCAGGTTACAGAAAGATTCCAGGCAGAGGATCCCAAGGCAGGAAGTATCGCCACATTAGCTCCATTAGATTAATTAAGAATGTTTAATTTCTAAAATGGAGCATGAGACGGAGACATGACTCACAGCTTGCCATTTCCGTCCTATCTTTAAATAAATAAAATAAAAAAAAAATAAAAAAAAAGCGGAAATCTACTTAATGGTTTGGCATGCTGAAAGGCAACACGATACCACACTTATTTTCAGTGCATGCTACGCATTGGCACTTTATGAAAACTAGCTGCTCGTGTTGAGGAGCATGAGTGATGAGGTGGCTATTTGAAACAGGAGCCTCCACTGAGAGAACAAATACACAGAAAATGAACATAATCTGCAGCATTATGAGCATTGACACACAATGAACTTATATTGCTATTCATTCTTTATTCAGACATAATCACCCCATGGTGTTTGTATTTGATGCATTCAGCTGCATGTTAAGAGGATTTATATGTGCTGATTAATTTGTCCTTTACAAAACTCTGAATGTTAACTGTTCCTTGTCTGCACCATAGCTTTTCATGTTTTGAATTGGTGTAACTCACACCAATGACAGATTATCTCCAGTGTTACCTTGCCAGTACACATTTGAGACAATATGTGTATGCATCTACCACTGGCATTGTTACATCCCCAGTTGGAGCGAGCTGTAAACCGCTTAGAGCTTTACAGCCTTTATAGCCTTACTCCCTTAAGTCATCAAAAAAAAAAGGGTCTGGGTGTCCTCACCGGAAAACAAACATGTGACTAAAACAGCTACTGATGTTTTATATGTTTCCCTGATCCTCTCATTTCCCCCAAAAATAACCATTTGTTGACAAAGAGCTGATGCCAGTAATGCTATCCCTCCAATAAGAATCCTGCTAAACTTTCCATGTTGAATCACACATCAGAGGTAACTGTGGTTGAGAGGCAGATGGAGACAGCACACCATTTACATGATCTGGTCAAGGAATTACAATGATGTCCATTAAAGGCATGTTTTCTAGCTTTTTGCCATTTCTAGAAAAACTAAAAGCTAACTTTGAACAATCTTCCTGAAGTTCAGTTGAAATTGATGATTTGGGTTCCTTTACTTTTTCTTTTTTTCAAGTTTTGCATACATGATGGGGGGGTGAAGACAGGTGTAAATAAAAAAAATCTGTCTCATGACTGAACAGCAAAGAGCTGCACTGGGGCACAAAGCAAAATGTTGCAATTTTATAATAAAAGCTCAAAAGTTATACAACTGATGTGTCTTCCCTCTTCTGTCCTCTAAACAAAAAGTGCATTTAAAAAACATTCAAGTATACCTGAAAAACACAGAAGTGCTCACATCAACCTGAGGTATAACACTGGCATCATAGACTGGAGTCTGGTGGAAGGAATGGGAGGACTTTTTTTGTACCTGACAACATTATGTCCGCGACCCACTGAAAACTAGTCTATGACCCTCTTTTGGGTAGGGACCCACCAGTTGACCACTTTTCTACATAATTGCATCCACTGTCTGTATCGTCTTAACATTAACTTGGACACAAACACTTTGTAAGGAGAGGCTGAACTCTGTGGGCTCTTCTGAAAGAAACAGTGACTCGTCATAAACATGGCCTCTGATTGATGACAGAAAATAAATTCTGGGGGAATTAAGTGAAATATTTAATAGTTTCTAACACTTATGTGGTGAAAAAGAGGATGTAGACTCTAATCTGCTGCATTCACTGTTTTGTGTATTTTTTAAGGTTTAGAAAACCTAATGAACCAGATGATGCGCATCAAGTGATTGTTTAAAAAATTGAGATTTCTACTTTTACGTAACGCAAGAGTTCATGTCTAAGTATCAAAACCTAACTTAGTGGATGGCGATAATGAAACCAAGTGACCCAAAATTATGCTGAAACCATACTTCACATCTGTCATGAAGACTAATCCTTTCTCCAAGTAACTGAGATGCACACAGCACTCAGGGACCAACTCCAGTTATGAGCCCATAAAACCTAGATCATATTTAAGTGGCCCGTCTTTTAGATGTGAGGAACCCAGTGTGCACAGAGATAATCCGTGACAAATTTTGTTTATGCTCACTTAAGAACTCTATAGAATGTTTATTGCTCAAGCGTGTCCCTGTTGAGATTTATCAGACTACAATGAACAAAGCAAAGATTGTGAGCTGCCTGTTTTCTACTTATCTTAACCAATTTAATTGTTGTTTAATCACTTCAACTAGATACCCTTTCACGTGGTAAATGGGGGAGTGTTTGAAACATCCAACTGTGACATAAGTCAAATTATTGAGATAATATTTTCTTTTAAATGGTATGAAATGTGCTACTAATATGTCTATTTTACAAAATGTAAAGATATTTTATTACCTTATGTCTGGAAAGTTATTATGTGTGTGTCTGTATATGTGTGTGTGTGTGTTGTGACATCAGGGACTGGGTAGGCTTTGGTAAGAAAGTGTGTATGGGGGAAACCTGGCCCTCTGAGATTTGGCTGTTCCGAGTGCACCGGGCCAGATGGGGATAATGGAATGTCATTCTGTCAGCTCCTCGGCTGATTAGGGAGTGTTTGTTATTTATTGATTGTCTTTCGTGGTGAATTATCTATGCACAGGTCAGTGCCAGCATTTTATTCCTGCTGCTCTGATGGCCGGCTATTCCCATCCTCACACAAAATCAATGAGTACAAATAAAATGGAATTTTAAAAATGGGGGCAAATTAGCAAACATCTCAGCACGGCCGCTGTCATGCATATGTTAGCGGTGATCTCACACAGCCTGACATGAGCCCCGTGTTTCCATGAAAGTGCACTCTCGCCAAGTATTCAATTTTAGCAGCATTCATGTTGCATTCTCTTGCAGTCTTGTGTACACCTTTTCACCTGTAATCTGTATGCAAGGATGTGCTAACTACACATCAGGTCAAGATCATATTTATGGTTAGCATAACAATTGCAGTATTCTAAGTTTACTAAGTGAAATGATCCCCTCTTGGATTTCCATACTAAGTTTTTTTTTCACTTTGGCATATGAGTTAAGACTTTCTCAATGAGTTATATAGAAAACAAAATTATATGTCTTCTGATATGCAGTTCCAGCATCTGCATACTGGTGGAACCACAATAAAGTGCTATTGACCCTGGGGCAATACATTTTTCTCCCAACTTCTATCTAGTCACATATTGCAAAGATGCACATTGTTGAGTACTATAACATCTTTTAAATTCTGCATAAAAGACTGCCACAAAAGAAATTCAACAACCACATGACTAAACTAAACGAATGCTGAAACAGATATGAACAGCACACATTGGAATGCAACACCAAATTCTTCTCTTGTAGAGCAATTTAAACACCACAAACAATATGTACGTGAGGGTTGTGGTAAAAAGACTGTCAGGATTTGAGTCATGCTGTGGAATTACAGTGTTTTTTTCCAAAAAAAAAAAAATAAATAAATAAATAGTGATACAGTAGGAATTAATACGATTTATGTATTCCGATTAACAATTAACTGGGCATTGGAGTTCTTACTGAACATATGAATGAATGTATTAAATATATATTTCCATTTTGGGAATTTTTGATTTAGTATAACTTGATGTAACCTGTTTTATCTGCACAAATGTTGTGAACCTTTATTTTTCTTTATTTTATCAATTTGTCCTCATAGGGACTTTGTGCTTTAGCCCTGATGAGCCTACGCATTAAGACTAGTATAATGGTACCCACCTTTATTTTAGCAGAGACCTCAGAAAAGATGAACATTATGCAACTGTGCTGTCAAGTAATTAAGCCTTCTAATTATTATGTTAATTATGTTACAGTCAAATGTGGAAGAATTCATGTAGCAGAATTTGAGAAAAACAAGAAGATGACTGGGGTTAATGGTTGATACAGCTATTTCTTGCAGAAAACTGTTGACTGTAGGGGCAGGAGCATTGCTTTTGGAAGACCAATGTTTTTTCACGTGATGATAGTGTCAGGTTAAACTCAAACTGTTCTAGGCATGGGTCTTAATATTGATGTAAAAGAAAAGCACTACCTTTTAAAATTCATGTGAAACTTTAGGCAAACACCATCTCTGATTGTCAAATTCAAACTTTAATACAAATGAATAAATAGTAAATTAAAGTATACTGTTAATATAAAAATTAGTCAAATTTGCTGTGTATTTGCATGTTAATTCCCCCTGACCAATTAGCAGCTACAACAGATGCAGAAATGCTTTGCTAACTGTGGGGATGTGGCAATAAAATGCTAACATGTAGCACTTACCATATATTGGTATCAAGGCCTTATGATATTTTTAATGGTGGCACTGGTCAAATACATGGTAACTTACTTTAAGATTCAACAGAGGACTGACCTAATCAGGTTGACTCAAGACTATATATACAAATGAAGTGAGAAGCAGTGTTTGTTGGATTTTACACTTGAAATTTTAGAGCACTGAACAAAAATAAGGCAATTTGTTTGTACAAAGCAACTGTTCTACTCTATAGTGACAACAAATCTGCAGTCATGTGATATTTTGCCATCAAATGGAGGCAGCTGATGGATCATAAGTTAATTGACTTTAAGCTCTTAACACTATCTGACTGCTTGCTGTTCAGCACAGTCAGCTGCACTAGGCCTCTTGGTAGAGGCTTTGCAAAATGTAAGATGGGTGCAAAGATATGAGGCCGAATAAATATAAAGAATGTGAATGTATGCCACATTGTGTTGTTTGCTGGGATGGGAGTGCCATCTTATGTTGAAATCTCTTTCATCACCACTGTCTACTGCCATTGTTGCCTGGTTAATTTTTCTTTGTTTTTTCTTTATTTCTTTATTTTTTTATTTTATGGCTTGGAATGATTTTTTTTCTGGCTTGGAAGTTTCGTGGAAGAACATCTACTGAATAAATGCAATGACTTAAACAAAGTGATCAAAATAAATCTTCAAGTCACTTTATAATTGAAAAGGTCAAAATCCATTCAACATTACATTAATTTTTCCCCAATCAGATTCTCAAGATCTTATTTTGAGCCCCAGTATCTGAAAGAAAGATCTCATGTTGTCGCACTGCATCTACACTGCTCCATCCTAGTCCTCATTTATTTACCTCATTTCTTACTGACAGAGCAAAGCTACTATTTATGGCGTTTGAGAGTCAACAACACACTCCTATTCTCTTCCTCTTTTCTACCTTTCTGTGTTGTCGGCAATGTTTGTGTGCTTGAGATGGATGCAGCTTTCTTTATTAGATAGCATCAGTCTTTTGTCAGACAACAAGAATTGCACAGCGGTGGCTGTCTGCACCACAGCACAGGATTTCACTTTAGCCCTCTGAGGCCGATCGCTCAGAAGCTTTTTGTTTAACCTGGCGGCCATGTGATGGGGCCCACTTGGCCTCGTCATCCCAAGCATAAAAGGCATTGGTGTCGGGCCTTCTTCTCAGACCAAATGGCTGTCCAAGGTGCATTGACTTTCTGTCAGCGCCGGCCCGCTTATTGTTTGTGAGTTTGATTAAAAAAGGAAAAAAAAGGAGAAGCAGAGGAAGAAAAAGGAAGAAGAAAAATGCAATTACTCAAGTTGGAGGAAACCGAATGCAGACCTCATAGAGATAATCACAGACTAATGGGACATTCCTTCCTCACCACAGCAACCAGAGAAAAGCAGAAAAGTAGTATGACTTGAAAATAAATAAATAAAAGACTGTTATGCTGTACAGGCACAGACTCTACATCTTCTGTAATGTGTTGTGGGATGTCCTTCGCTGTAGCAGAAGTGTAATGACTTGGGCACAAATGTGCTTTTATGAAGCATCACAGCTGCATCTGCTTCACTTAGCGTCCATTAAATGATCTGAAATTCCTGTATTGTGTGCTAAAGCTGGATGCTAAGAAAATATTTCTGTTCCAAGGCGGTCACACAAGGATACAGTTACTCAAGATGCAGTAAAATCAGAATCATGAAATTTTGTTATACCAATGAACAACAAACCAAAAAAGGGCCGGAAAAACATGTGTTACTTACACAGACACACAGTCTCTTAGACTCCAAGTTAGTGACTGCGGGTGGTATCTGTGCGTGGTGCGTCTCTTAATTTCTGCAGAGTAAACAGCTTCCAGATGTGAGAGTTTCCTGCTGGCCCCGCCCAGTCCAGATGCCCAGTCTGCCAGCAGATCTGCCTCAAATTGGGCACATCTGAGTAATCATTTAGCTCTCATCTTCCTGAAGGGGGGAACTTTTTATTAATAAAGCCTTTTTATCTTTGATTATGATGACTGGTGCCGGGGGTGGTGGGAGGAGATACTGGTTTAGTCCAACAGCAGGTTGGGGGATCACTGTATTGAGAAGAACTTGTCTTAGTGGGAGAGAGGCATTGTTTTTTTTTTGTTTTTTGCTACAGAACATTGGATTAAAACAGGTGACAGGAAAGAAAAAAAGGACATCCTCTCTTGTAAGTGGTTCCAGGTTATGCATCCCCCATACTTACTTAAGCATGTTGCCTTCCACCACAAACTCAAGAAACTCCTATGATGCTTTAAATAACCAAAATACTACTTCCTCTTATCTCAGGCTTTTGGCCTCTGATTATGTTTTGTTAGATTGCAGGATGACATTTATAGGTCACAGGGTGCATGCGTGTGGTACCACAGTTTTCAGAGGTGTCCCAAAAATATTTTAAATCTAAGTTCACTCTTTAAAATAAAGCTTTAAAAACTATTTGTGGCACTTTCTTAATTTAAGGTACAGCAGTTTAATATACATGATCTCATAGCATTGTGTATCAATATCATGCACATTTTGCATATTATTTTAATGCATTTTAAGCAGTTCATGTGTTGTTGCACACTCTTGAAATTAACATTATGTATATATTAAGGCTGTCAAAAATAATACCTTAACGGCGGTAACTAATTTATGTAATTAATTGTATTAAAATTTTTAACTTCTTTAAGGCATGCACAGCATCCATCAGTAATGACGGTGGGACATGGAGGTGTCTAGAGGCAATATGGACTGGCTCTATGCATGGATTTCAGGGCATCACACCTGTGGGAGATTAGGATGCTTTAACACCCTCACTTTATGAGTGAGAGGGTTCAACACCCGGCCTTTTCCCACATTAAAAAAAAAAAAAAAAAAAAAAAAAAAGTCATGTAGTTTGCACAAACATCACTGCTCTGTTCATCTGCACTCTGCACAGCATGGCAGTTTCCTCCTCATCCTCTCCCTCCCCTGTTGTGAAACATGACAGCTGTCAGTGATCAGCTGATCGGCTCTTCTGTCGCTAGCACTGTCTCTCTTGTAGCGTTTGTTTGTAGTTCAGCTTAGAAGGAGGAAACTAGCGGTTCACACTGGGAAACATATTTACTGAAAAATTTAGTTCATCCTATAATACAGGGGTGCCCAAGTCCGGTCCTCGAGATCTACCATCCTGCAACTTTTAGATGCAACCCTTCTCCAACACACCTGAATCAAATGACGTTTGATTTACCAGGCCATCATTACCAGGCCTCTGCAAAGCTGAATGACATGCAGATGACATTTGATTTAGGTGTGCTGGAGAAGGGTTGCATATAAAAGTTGCAGGATGGTAGATCTCGAGGATCGGACTTGGGCATCCCTGCTTTAATATATATATATATATATATATATATATATATATATATATATACAGAGTTCAGTTTTTAGTTATTTATTTGTTTATTTATCTGCAGACTAGTGGACATTTTCTTTATTACACAGTCTGACAGCAGCAGGCAGGATGGACCTGCAGTCCCTCTCCTTCACACAGTGTGGATGGGGCAGCCGGTCTGAAGGAGCAGCCCAGTGCTGCCAAAGTGTCCTTTAGAGTGTGGGACATGTTGTTTAACAGGGATGACAGCTTAGCCATCATTCTCCCATTTTCCACCACCTCCACTGACTCAAACGGATCCTAGGACAGAGCTGGTCCTCCTCACCAGATTTTCCATTCTCCTCCTGTCCCTGTCCGTGATGCTGCTGGCCCAGCAGACTATTCCATTAAAAATGGCCACCACAGTCATAAAATGTCCTGAGGAGTGGTCCTTGCACTTCAAAAGACCTCAGCCTCTGAAACAGGAACAGTCTACCGTTGCCCTTCTTGACCAGGGCATTGGTGTTGTCCAACCAGTCCAGATTGTCATTTAGGTGAATACCCAGGTACTTGTAGGATTGGGTGTTTCTCAATTTTTCAGCTTCTTTATAATCTTCTTTTTCAACCCTTTGCCCTGCCTTCAGTCTTAAAGTCAATTTAGCATTTAGATGAATAGGGATGTCACCATTTACCTTGATAAGGGTTTCAGCATTTAATTTTTGAGGGTGTTAGCGTTTAGCTCAGGGGTTCCAAAACTAAGGGGCGGCCCCTCTGGCAGGGGGCGTGGCAACGTGACAGAATGGGCGCAAAGGATTGGTAAATGTATCAGACAAACTAATGTTTTGACACACACACACACACACACACATATATATATATATATATATATATATATATATATATATATATATATATATAGCTGGTAATGCTCATTCCTCCAAGGGGGTGGGGCATGGAAGAAACCACTGCTTTCGCTTGATGAGGATGATAGTATTTAGCCTAATGAGGGTGTTAATGTTTAGCTTGACGAGGATGTTACCATTTAGCAGTTGCAAGAAAGGTGTTGTGAGAAAACACTTGTAGGCCTATATGTGGAACAAAAAAGTTTTCTCTGTCCTATTAAATGCTGTATAGCATTTTTTTTCAGGGCAGAGAGTCTTGGAAGTACTGTGAAAAATTCTAGAAAGTGATCAGGGTTAGAATAAATCAGGGTTAGTATATCTTTAATTTGAACTGAGAGGAGTGGACTCAAGTGCTCCTATACATAGGTCTAAAATATATTAATCAGTTATGGAGTTGCAAAATATTATCTTGTATGAACATGAACATTATATTATTTAAGTATATATTTTTTAAGGTGCACCAGTTTTACTAAAAATAGCCTACTTTATTGTAAAATTCTGTAACTTCAAAGCAGCTAATAACTGCAATATAAACTAACATAAACAAGCAATTAAACACAGTATCTTGTTACAAATGTGCTCATATAATTACATAAAATCTTCTGCAGCCAGCTATTTCCTGTGAGCAGGCAGGTAAAAAAAAAAAAAAACAAAAACATGAAGAGATGACAATAAGACAATTGAGTTTTTAGGTGCTTGATGTTGGATGACAGTGGGATCAGCCTCTGTCTGATTGCAGGTCAGCCATAGGGATTCCCAAATCAGCATTCCTGTCTTCCACCTCGGTTACGTCCAGTCGTCACTTTCCATTTGAGTTCTCTGTGAAATGCTGACATGTTCAAAGACATATAGGATTCCATTATTTTCACTCATATGAAAGTGCCACACTTGATTCAAACTGAGCTGTCATGGCAAAGCATGGGTCCCTCCCCCATGTACACGCATACACAAACGCACACACTTCCCCCATCAACCTGCTCACCTTGAAACCCTGTGATTCGCGCCAGTGAAAACGAACTAATTCGTTAGGAGCGTATGATCCCTCTCCATTTAGCCAATGAAATGTTTTATGCAAGTGCTGACTTACCTCCTTGGTCTCTATAAAGCAGCCAAGAGCGAGCCAGCTCATAATGATGCCACTGTAAATCAGACAGATTTAATTTCAATTTCATTTCAAAGGGGTTAGCCATCAATAATTAAAAGGATGTGTTTATGACTTACAAAGATCATAATTAATCCGCTTCGGGGAGAGAGGTTTTACACAGATTATATCCATCATGTTCTGTTTTGCTCCTTTCAGGCCACGTCATGGTGAAGGGGGAACATTGATTAAGATGTGCTTAGAGGATTATAAGCGGCTGTTCCTCAGGCAGGTCATAAAGAATAAAAGCATTTTTTTACCTTTCTGTTAAGGCTGACACATTTTTAACAGGCTATGATTCATAAGCAGCTTCATAAGCAGCCTGATTCATACAAAGGATGAGGGATGTCATTAAATCTCTTTCTTCTTATTTGACTGAGATTAAGTCAGTGAGTAATTAAAATGAGAGGTTACAATTTTTGTTTTCAAGTTCAGACTACACACAGTTTGTGTCAAAAGCTTCTCCCCCAAGTGTTTTCCATCAATTGTGTTAACTTAGCAAGAAAAGGATATTTTTTCATTTACTTTTAGACTTATTGATTTTCTTAGGAGAATGTCTTTTTAGTCATTGAAGCTTTAATCAAGTAGATCTGGTCTATTGTTCTTGAGCTAAACAGCAGCGAAAGTTGGCAATCTTAAGAAATACATTCAACTTGTTTCATGGTGAGTTGACAAGGGAAAAGCACATCAGCAGTTACCAGTCAAACAGAAAATGGAGAGTGTCAAGCTGCACACCAAATCAAGACAGATCCTGCAGCAAAATGTGTTTAGGCATTGTACCGATTTCACTTTTCCCGTCTCGCTTCTTTTCCTGCTCCCTGGGCCGGGCGTGGAGGAATTAGCCATTATGATGGCTCCTGGCCCCGTGCCTCAGCTGATGGGCAGAGAAGTCTGGCCCTGTTTTCGTCACCTGTCTCTGCTTCTGGGATTTAACATGGCTGTGTGTCTGGCAGCCGACAAGATGAGGCTGTGGCATGGTATGGGGGGGGGGGGGGGGGGGGAGCATGGGTGGGAGGCAAAAACAAACATACGCAAAGAGAAACTCAACATGCTTGTGAACAAAAGGATTAGACGTATGGGCATGGTGAGATTGCTTTCTTTGTGGGGTCACTTGATTTGACAAGCAGCATTTTGCCTGGTATGTATTATATAGATGTATGTACAGGCTGAACCCAGAGACAGTGAAACTTAAGTATGCAGCAAGTAGTGAGGCAGAATGAAAAAAAAAAAAAAAAGGAGGAGGTGTTGGATTGATTTTTTCCCACTCCCTGGTATGAAAAGGTCACTTTGATCAATGCTGCATAATTGGGACTGTATTAGGATCATATCGGGTCATTTTACTGTTTAATGATGAAATATTAAATATTGGGTAGGTAAGATTGCAGTCATTAGTGGGCTCTTTCATTTATAGCCCTTTAATTAATTTGAACCTGACCCTAAGTCCAATACTTTTGAGTGTGCAGACTTAAAAGCACTCTCTGCTGAAACCACAAGCTCTTAGCCAATTGGATCCACTTACCTATACACATACCTCACTTTGTTAATGGATATAGGAGAATAGTATTAGCACTTTAGTAAATAATATGACTCCGCTAATAGGATCCTTGCTAATTATGTGGCTTTTAATCCTGTTTTTCCACATTTTGTACATAAAATAAAACATGTGAAAACACAAAGTCTCACATTTCTGGACCAAGTATAATGCTGCTGCTCAAATAAAGTTAGATTTTTTTTCTTGAATCTTAAGGAGACTTTTAATCAGATTACTGACCGATGCAGTTCATCAAATCATAAAATAGCCTGAGTTCAACTTACTTTGGTATACTTCATCACTGTCAAACCTGACTCCATATTTTCCCCAGACTTTCACTTATTCATTTCCTTCCTTCTAAAGCTCGTCATTATTAACCATGATTGGACATAAAGACAATATGTGAGGAGTCATGCCGCCGCGTAGATGAGTGCTCTTTCTGTAAATGACCAACAGCGGGCTGGTAAAACAGAGTGCACGTCGGGGCAAAGGGAGGACAGTAGGACGACTAAAAGCACTTTAATGACATGGCTGGACTCGTGTTTCCTAATGAAGCAAGCGAGATTAATTATGCTCTGAGTATGGGTCATAATTATACCAGCAGTGATCCTTTCCACTGCCATGCTTGAGCACTCTCCGCGTATGCCTTGAGTTTCAGATAATCCATCAACACGTTCAAATATTCCTTTCATTCCATGTATTATTTATTTATGGTTACATATTTATTTCTTTATGTTTGACATTAGGAGAGAAAAATAGGGTATTAGATGCTGCAGACTGATTGTATTTAGTTAATTTCAATGAGTCATTAGCTGGCCGACAGTAGTTTTTACTCAAAAACTCCAGACCAAAATGTTATCAACAATCAACATGCATGTGTTCACTAAGTCTGCAGGGAATGACTAGTATACACTATAACCGCCATATCAAAAGGTTGAAATAACAATACTTTTGCTGGTATAAATCATGGCATTCTTCAAAAAGATAAAAAAAAAAAAACTATTTCAAAACTTATATTGAGGTTTTCAAGATTCCTTGTTTAAAATAAAATGGATTGCCCAACTAATGTAAAGCTGAACAGTAGAACAATAATATAAAAAGATTGAACAGGGATAAATACTTGAATCTACAAGAATTATTCAAAGATCTACATATGAAATCTGCACATTTTCTTCTTAGCGTTTCTGAAGCAATAAACAATGTCCTCTGGTGACAGCCAGTCTGGATTTGGTTGTCAAAAGAAATCTCTCAGTTATATTTTTATCAAAATTGTAGGAGTTTTGGAAAATAAAACAACTTTGTCAAACAAATTTAAGACTGTTAAATCTTGTGCTTTTCACTAGGATATGCCTTGTAATCCTCAATAATAGTTATTTGAACCATAAAGGACCATAGCAACCAGTGTTTTGTGCATTACCATGTTAAGCCTCCAATAGGCCATTTAGCTGTCACCATTTTGAGTCTTTGCTGCCAGAAGTGTTTAAACCCTCATCCTGTGCCTATTTTTAGGCCTCTGCCCAAAAATTGCATACTCATAATGAAATCAGTATATCTCTGCAACCACAAAGTCTATTGTAATGCCTCTGGAATCATAGTAAAAGAAACGCATGTGAGATTTGTTCAAATGTGTAAATGTCAGTAAATGTGTTACTGCTGAAGAATAAATGAAGATGAAAAAGTTTCAGGTATGCCTGAAAGAAAAAAATAAACACTCTCAGGACAAATATTAAAATCTCTTTAGAATAATGCAGCTGAAGCTCTCAACCCCTATGAAGTCATTATAAAATATGTAGACATTATCTCTGCAAAGGCCAAATCTGATAAAGGGCAGCAGGACAAAACGAAAGAAGTTTTAGTAGAGACAGTTCAGATGAGGTCTCCAAAGGGGCCAGTTTGGCACTGTTTGGTACCATCTGTTCTCAAAGCTAAGCTTTTTATAACATGCGAATGCTGAAGAGGTTTAGGAGAATATGTGCACAATTTTGACCAATCTGTTTCCACAGTTGCTGTTCACATATGCACTTTACATTGGGACACTTAAGGCTGGATAAGAGATAACTGGAGCACAGAGGATAATGCAAAAAGTACATGGTGGTTATTGTTTTCTTTTCAAAGTAAAAAATAGAGGCTCCTCAATGACTGTTGTGTTGATAAAAAATCAAAAGTAAAATAAAAATGCAGTCCATACTAGTACTTCCACCCACTGAACTGGCTCGATAGCAGCATAGCTCTGGAATGTATTGTCTCATGGATGTTCTGGGAACTTCATTAGAAATCTGGGAAAATCTTATATGCGCAATTTCATAATCAGTTTTGTATTTTCTCTACATTTTTTTTTAATTTTCTTTTTATATTGGGCCTACTGTCCACTAGACTGGCCTTATACAACACAAACTGGATATTCATAGAGCAGAAACGTGATATCCAGGCTTGCGCATACACCTGAAAGGCACGAAAGAGAAACAGGAGGCAATTTTCTTTGAGGTAAGTAGACTCAGTGCTTGATTTAATAAATCTCTATGAGATGCTCCCATCTAGCAACCTGAGAGAGCAGAGTTGGTGTGTGTGTCGGAGGGGTGTTAACTCGTCTGTCTGTGTGTTAGGGAAGAGGATGAAGGGGTAACTGGGATGTCTTAATTCCTTGACATAAACATACACACAGATTAATGAAGCCTTGGGAGATTGTGAAGAAGGGGAAAGATTGCTTATCGATCCATATCAAAATTTTCATGCTAATCCCAGCCAGGAGACAGAGTGTCTGGTATCAGAGTTAATAATCTGATTTCTAGGCTGTCCAGGACAATTCTAACCAGCGTGAGGGCCTAATCACAGCGCCGTCTTCCCATCTGAGCGCAGCTGCCGTGGCCCTACAGCATGTCACCTCCCCCCTCCATCACCCCTCTCTCCTCCCGGGCCTCTGGCCCCTGCCACTGGCTCGGACAGTGATGGAGCATATGATAGAAACATGTTGACAAATTAAATTTTTTAAATTTCAGAGGAGATTTGCAGCAGAGAGATTGCTTGGTGACTGGGATGGCTTGTTAAGTACAAAGAGACCAACAGTGACTTTCATCTGTTCCTCCTCCTGCGTTGTCTGAAATCTTATTTGATTTCTGGTTAAAAATCCAGAATTGGACTTGAACTGGTGAACTTGGTGAAGGGCAGTTTGGTGGTAAGACCGTGCTAGCTAGATAATCAACCAAAGATTCCTAGAAAATCAGGAAACTTTAAACTTGAACTTATCTTCTTTTTTTTTTTTTTTTTTTTTTTTACATGATCCCACACAGATGCAACAAGATGCAACAGATGCAACTAATACACCCCAGTCACTAATACATCCTGTAATATAGCATCATGTCTTTGATTTATTTGCTGCCTGGAGCGTTCTCTTTTATGAGCTCTGGTCATTTTAGTCCCCTGCTGCAAATCAAGGATGTTTGGACACAGGGTGTAGCCACCCCGAGGAGAGGCAGCTGATGTGTCTTAGTTAGGCTAATATCCTCGCCTCACATTTTTCTCTATTAAATCTTAATCACAGACTTGTCGAGTGTCACTTGACATTTGCATTTTGCTAGGCAGAGCCGAGATGCGCACAGCTCTCAGAGGTTCGACAGCTTCCTTCCACCGAATGCTTTGTTCACTCACCAGCTCTCATCTTCAACAGGGTCACAGTTGCAGAGTGGTCATGATGAGATTGGGTATATTCCTCTGTGGACGTGCTGGCTTTTGTTTCCTACAGCAGCAAGTGGCTTGTGCAACATTACCAACCAATAAATCTCAAAGAACACAGAGGAATAGAATAAGACACACAATTTCAGGCTTGTATGCTAAAATGTAGAAGAATGTGGAAAAAACTGCATATTTGTTTATGTGGCTGTGTAGTATAATAAAAGATATATTTCCTCCAACTTTAGCAAATGACTTGTAGCACAACAAATGACAAGGACATGTTAAAAGAATCAGTCGACACTGCTTTAACTTCTCTCAATAATCAATGTCCTCGTCTTGATGTTTACAAAAAAGAGTCAATATGTGGAGAAGGAGCTTTGTGATTAGCTTTGATTTCTACCTCCAGTCCAAATCAGACATTATTGCCTCTGTCCGTGACTCTTCCTCACTCCCGATATGACATTGATGACAGCAGACTTGACGAAGGCTTTCCACATCGAGGGAACAGACAAAGAGCATTCCTTTATTCACTTTTCTGTGTTGGACTTTAACATGAAATTGACCGCTTGGAAAGTCTTAATTAGGACATTGGTGGTACTGACTGGTTGGTATAAAACTCCAAAGTTGCAGCACTTTGAAACTATTAGCCAAAGAAGTTTAGGTTTAGAATTTATATTAAATACAAACAGAAGTTCATTTACAGTTGGTTGGGAAATGTTTCTGACTGCTACCTTGTTTGGGTGGAAAAAGGAAGTTTCTGTCTGGTTAATTTTTTGTTGTGGTTTTATGTAGTTTATTTATTGACAGAGAGAATAAAATCTCTGATGTAGACATTGATGACCTGACAGCAGCAGCATTAGATGCAAACAGAAAACATTTTATAAATGACTTCAGGGAGATTTCTTACTAAAGCTGACAAGGTCTTTGTGTGAAGGATGGAAGAGAGGTCCCTGAAGGTCACAGGACTTGAACCATAAGTCTGAAAGTGTGCTGAACAGATCATTTTCAGGTGCCAAAATAAAATCTGATGATAGAGCCTTCCTTGTTTCTGAATGTCAAGAGGTCCTGAATGAGAAGGAAAACATGACGTTATCATATCTGCTACTGCAGATGGTTAGTTTGGCTTAACAGACTGAGGAGAAAACAATAACCCAACTCAGTCAAATGATTAAAATAAATGAACAGATAATAAAATCAACTTCCTAACATTTCCTAAGGTCCAATTTAATATGCACAAAACTGTAAGAGCACTTATTTCATATTTCTTGATCACACAACCTCCTGAAGTTTTCTTCAAACACATATAATTATTTGGCACATACAGCCAGTATAAACCTGTTTTTAACAAGTAAACCATCCATATACCCCTGAACCTGCATAGATACCTTGGTGTGTTTTTTTTGGCTGCAAAAACCATTACTGCTTGCTTTTTGCTTGAAAATTGACTACAACTTTATTCATTCTTGACAAGTTTTTATGAAATGTTGCTAGGTATAGATGTGAGAAACTTAGTTATCTTTCTTTCTGTATGTTGATTTAACATACTTGCTTTGTGTGGGCTCGGCTCTATGGACAAGACTTATTTAATTTTTAATCATTTGTGACTTTTTTTTTTCCACATATGTAGAATTTTATTCCAGCTAGTTGATTGATAATGGATTTATTGGCTAATAAATTGAACACAAATATTGTCATAAGTAGACAATGCTGTTAAGAATGTAAATTTACTTCCTGAGGCAGTTGAAGAAATTCAACCTGCCAACACAGACAATGGTGCAGTTCTACACAGCCATCATCGAGTCCATCCTCACTTCTTCCATCACCGTGTGGTACGCTGGAGCCACCACCAGGGACGTACAGAGGCTACAGCGTATCGTGCGCTCTGCTGAGAAGGTGATCGGCTGTACTCTCCCATCTCTCCAGAACCTGTACGCCTCCAGGACACTGGGCCGTGCGGGCCGGATTGCAGCCGACCCTTCTCATCCTGGTCATGGACTTTTTGAGCCACTCCCCTCAGGCAGGAGGCTACGGTCCATCCGGACCAGAACCTCTCGCCACAAGAAGAGTTTCTACCCCTCTGCTGTTGGACTCATGAACAAGAACTCTAGGCCATAAACGCTCTGTCTCAGTCACAGGACCTGTGCTTCATGCAAAAAGAGACAAACATACCAAAGCTACTTTACTGTCACTTTAGCATACTTTCTGGATTATGCTCTAATTCCATACCCATCCTGTATATTTTGTAATTTTGTGTTAAAGTGTAGAGACTTTATTTTGTTTTAAAATTTTTATTTTATATTTATTGCATGCTTAAACTTATAACTTATATTGTTTTTATGTCTGCACCAAGTACCGCAGCATTTTCCTAATGATGTGAACCTGTTCACTCATATGGCAATAAAAAACCTTTCTGATTCTGATTCTGATTCTGAAATTTACTATATAGCAGTGAGCTGAATAGAAATTAAATCTGTGTAGATCTTTGTCACCCTAAACTTGTACAAAATTCCTATACATGCACGACTCATCTTGGACAACTACTTGCACAGAGTAAAGACAACAAACTTTGATGAGCGCAACAATGCTAAGCTAAGTTAGCTCTTTCTATGTTGAAATGTTGATTATTTTTAAGACCTCTTAATTGTATCATTTAATATTTGGGACCATTCCAATATCATTACTGGGGTCTGATGTTGATGTGATTCACTTATTGTATTTTGGTTTGAATTCCCTGATCTACCTCACCGATCCATGGAGGCCGCTTTCATAATCCCGTGTTTACAATTTATAAGTATTATGTAGGTTTAAGATAAAAAAAATGATGATGCAGAATCAGCTCATGAAACATTTCCAGTAGAACTCGTATATGTGAATAATTACATAGGATTTAGTTTTTTACATCGAGTTTCTAATTGAAACGCAGCGTTACCGTACACCTGCACCTACAGGTCTGATGGGGAATGAGCCGTCTTTGCTACTTTAGCATGTCACTTTTTCACAGCGTTAGTGATGCTTTCACTTATACACGTAAACCTGTGGAGCATTTTAAACATTTACAATTAGCACAGTCTTGTTTGTAAGATCTTCAAACTGAACTAAAAGTTCTTCCAAATCAGCTTCATGAAGATGTTCCAGTCAGACTTAACAGCAGCTTCTATGAGCAGAAGTCTTCTTCTGATCATAGAAGCTTCAGACCACAATCTGTCTGCACCGCTCTCAGACTATCTAGTGTTCCCAGATTATTCATACATCTGCTTCCCTTTCAACACTGTCTCTTGGACCTTAAATACTAAAAAAGTTGTTGTTACTGCTAAATTATGACTACCTTTGCTTTTAATAAGATTATGTATCAGCCACAGACATTAGGGTTAATTTACCTTAGAAGGTTTCTTTTTTATAAATAATTATGGAAAGCATTTAAACTGTATGGTGGTTAACACCTCACAGCAAGAAGGTTGCTGGTTCGAGCCTTGGTGGGAGGGAGATTCAAACCTGTTTTTTTTTTTTAAGCTTTTTAGTTTATCAGTTGCTCTCTTATTAAGAAGTAACGTGGAAACCTAAGAAAACCTTACACAATAATAACAGCAATTATGACCATAATCACAATAATGTCCACATAAACTTATATGGTATCAGAAAACATCAGTATCGACTGATATCCATATTTCAGATATCGGAATCGGACTGGAACCCCAAAATAAGTTGGTGCACCTCTAGAGACTGTTACTCTATATTTTCTTTAACAAGGCAAGAAGCATGTATTTTATGAGCACTATTTGCACGCCTGTTTGGATTTAAACTCTGGTCAGCTTCAAAATGTCTCCTCAGACATTGCTATTCCTTTATGTGTGAGCATGGTATCTGCATACTGTGTGTGTGTGTGTGTGTGTCTAAAGCCTGCTGTGTGGACAGTCCCTTGCAGTGCCTGCCAGTAAAAGCAATAATTTGACAGTAATGTTGCCAATAAACAAACAAAACCCAGTCTCGCTCATAATATGTATCTGTTCTGGAGAGCATAATCATGTGTTAGCGTGGCCTGCTTTTCCATTATGCTGCGGCCTTGTCATGGTGGCTCAAGGGAAGACTTATCCATATGAGAGGCTTAGAGAAGCCTGTTCAGATCTGCCAGGATTAGGCCTAGGCTAATACACTGGGTCAACAGCATGGTTCTCCTAATGAGACAGGTGTACAGTACTTATGACTGTCTCTCCACGTAGTGGAGGCTCAAACAAAAGCTGATATCATCCCTCCCGGCTTAGCCTGACTCATATGATATCCCCAGTAGTAAATACAGTCTCTGTATCAACCGTAATGCAGACATCCAACCAGCTCAGAGGTGAGATGAGCAGCATTACATGCTGGGGGATGATGGGAGGCCCATGGCCATTTTCAAAAATAAGAAATAAAACATTTTAGGAGGATTTAAAATGCCTTTGTCACTGCTTCTCTCCCTTAAAGCCAGAGGTAAACAATCCAACAATCACAGCTGTAAGTAGAGAATTAACATCCCACTGGGAAACATTTTATAGTCCTATTCAGTGCTGTGGAGGAGGAACATCCTTGATACATAAAAACAATGAAAAAACACAAACATTTTTCTCAGATAAAGATGTAATCAGAATCTACAAATGTAATCAAAACCTAATAGGCAAGTGTGTTGTATCAAATTTCAGTAAATCATTTTCAATGCCAAAGCATCTTCTCATACTTGTCCATTGGAGTTAGTTCTTCCTTGGTCTTTATTTCCTAATTTAAAAGTCATATACCCTCCTCTGGGTAGTGACACAATTATAGAAGAAAACCAAAGCTTGTATCTTTATTTAAATTTAATCATTTATACCCTGAATATTTATTTGAACATTTTTATGACATTATTTTCATTTAGCAGGCGCTTTTATCCAAAACGACTTACATCTGACGGTGGTTAGGTAGTAGCATTAAGGGTCTTGCCTGAGGACCCAACTGGAACATGGGGGATCGAACTCTGGTCTCCTGCTTGGAGACAGATGCTCTGTCAACTGCCTGATAAACATACAAAGAAGTTAAACTAAATTGTTTAAACATTTCACAGAGCATCAACACTTCATGTCAGAAAAGCAGAACAGTTAAAAAATATGCTTTATGGTTTCGTTAAACAGGATTTTTTAATGACATACGTTACAGTAAAAAGTATATTATGTGGTATATTTGAAAAAGTGCGTCAGTGAAAAAGTGTCTCTGTACTGTACTGTAAGGGGCCTTAATTCATAATTATGTGTAACCATTTCCACTGCTGTTTTAAAAGCAGTCTCTTGACAGATTGTACAATGTATGTTTTGGTCCTATCAAAAATATGGAACAATTTTGCATTAAAGTACAAAAGCTGAGAGCTACCATGACATTATTTAGAGGTGATTATTTTGTAATCTAAAGCTTGTTTTAATGTGATAACAAATTAATCTGTCTCCTTATCTAAAGAAATCTCTGTAGTACCAGACCTGAAGAGACCTCTGTCTCAACACGCTGTTGTTTCCTGACTGTGTAGGTGGTGTGCAGCATTTTTGTCTGGACAATCAGCTACAGGAGTTCCAGAGCCACACTTCTTGATTAGCTTCTTTAACCCATTGGTACCAGATGTCTTGTGGGCGGGATGTGACAAATTAATATGTACTGACATATGTATTTATCTTCCAAGTATTTTTGCACCTTTGAAATTGAAATTCTTGAGATTTGAATTATGTATACCTACAGTCATAACTGTAGATTCAGTAAATACTCATTTGTAACTAGTTGCCAGTGCAGTTTATCTTTGAAGCCATACTGTACTTTAGTAGCCGATGATACTCCTATAAAAACGGTCCTGTTACATCAGCAAGGGTCCGATAAAAGAAGTCCAAGAAAAAAGTTGGCCCACAAATCTTTTATCCATAAAAACCTGTTTTAGGGGAAAACTGAAGCATTTAATTGGTCAAGTCTTTGACTCTGATGTTGCTGCCTCGAAAGATGTCTACATAGCAGATTGTACAACAGATTCATGGGATATGCACCATTTGGGGACATTGAATAATCTCAGCTTATCAAGAAGTAGAGTCTGCTTTGTCCCTTCTTGTAGATGGCCTCAATGTTGTGTTTCCAGTCAAGTCTGTTGTCCAGCTGAATTCACAAGTATTTGTAGCCCTCCACAACTTTCATCTCTGGTAATAGTCTTTTTCCTTACTCCTGTTTCTCCTGAAATCCACAATAATCTCGGTTGTTTGGTTCCCTGCACTCAGCTTCCTGTCCTTCAATGATACACCCCACAACTGTAGTCATCAGAGTATTTTTGCAGATGGCAGGACAGTTATATGGAATCCCAAGGTTTACAATGTAAATAAAGACTGTATAGTTCCCTGTGGTGCTCCTGTCCTGCTGTCTACATTTCACTTTCACAACTGTGGTCTATTTGTTGAGTAGTCATTAATCCAGGAGGCTGTGGAGGTATCTACCTGAATCTGCTGGTGCTCCTCACACATGTAATTGCAGAAATGATCATAATGGTGCTGCCTCATTTGGACATGTAAGAATGACCTTGCAGACTGAGGATCCCCAACACCAGTCCTCGACGTCCGCTTTCAATCAAGTTTAAGATGTTTCAATGCTGTAAGGGTTGTGCAGAAATTGACAATGCTGAGAGAAACATTTCATTTGAATCAGGTGTGTCACAGCAGCGAAACACCCAAGACATGTAGCACCAAACCCCTTGAGGACCTAATGATCCCAGAGATAAATGATGGCATCTTAAACCTCAAACCCATTATAAGCAACTGTATTTGGTGCCAAAATATGTTCAAAAGGTGTGAAGTTGCTCAGTGAGGTGAGCTAGTAATGTCTCTGCGAGACTTTCATGATGTGGGATGTTAGGGTCAGTGCTCTGAAGTTATTTAGGGCAGTTGATTGAAAGTTTTTTGAGACTGTGTAGAGAAGCTGTATGCTTTTCTTACATTTGCATGCAATAAATCCAGCATCTATTTTTCTTTGGTGGAGCAGCTGACAAAGTGTTGGAAAGCTGGAAGTACTGGAGAGGGAAATCTCTTGAGATCTCCGTGATTACATTAGGATGTTACGTTTGTTAACGTGCTCTTGTTTGCAATGTGATGACGTCAACAGTTGGCACTCTTGAGCAGAACACAAAATGCCTAATGAGGAGCAAGAGTCTGTAAGTCCCCAACTTTCAAGCAAGAGATCTTGTCTTTTTCTACCTTTTACTTCTGTGGTCGCAAGGAATGATATTCAAAACTGTTGAACAGTCTCCAGATATTTGCTTTTAATGACTTTACTTTACCTAACCTTTTCCATGGATTTTGCTCACAAGCCATGAATCAAGCACTCCCCAATCCCAGCACACACCAACCCACCCACCAACTACCCCCCCAGCACCCCCAGCAAACCCAACTACCCCCACTCACCTTCTCCAAAGATTTGTGAAATCCTATTTTCCTTTAATAAAGTATAGTTCTGTCCTGCAGATGTATGCTTGGGTAACATGTCATACCCTGTCTTTGTTGAGAACGGCGGCCCGCTGATGTTTCCAGGCAGTGAGAAAATTGCCTTATTGAAACACGTTGCTTGGAGTGACTATAATGCCACACTGAGGGCCAGCATTATGCACATGACATATTCGCGACCTTGGAGTGGAAAAACTATGAATATAAAGTAATCAGTGAAGGCACCTACATGTTTGTGCACCATGATAGCTTTGCTTTTTCTCACACCTTTGTCAAATATGATGATTTCATGACTTTAGACAAAACATTCAGGCTTGAGCCGACTGCTACAAAAGTGATTTTTCCCCCCTCATTCAAAAGGGTCTCCTTCCCTCTCTCGAACACAGATTTGTTACCACTTAAACTACATGGGGAATCAATGAAAATGATCAAGATTAATTAATGTGGTCTTCATTAAATATTCCTAATTATTAGAAACTCTCACTTTTGAAAGCCTGATCTTAAGCTGTGCACAGGGCCTGAAATAATGTTGCTACACTGCAGTCAGTGCAAGCAGTT
Organism: Melanotaenia boesemani; assembly: GCF_017639745.1. Lineage (NCBI taxonomy): Eukaryota > Metazoa > Chordata > Actinopteri > Atheriniformes > Melanotaeniidae > Melanotaenia > Melanotaenia boesemani. Next base: position 29,521,760 of record NC_055687.1, read on the forward strand.
TGAGTTTAATGGGCCAGGCTATATGTGTGTGTGTGTGTGTGTGTCTTTTTGCATGTGCATGTGTATTTGAAAGAGAGAGAGAGAGAGAGAGAGAGAGAGAGAGAGAGAGAGAGAGAGAGAGAGAGAGAATGTTCTGGGGAGCTGGGTAAACAGAAATGCAAAGCTACCCCAGGAGTGCACTTTCTCTGTGAAGTTAAAAGCTGGGTACACATGTTTATTACAATTTCAAACAAAATGCAAATGCCATTAAACAAATGGGGATGAGGCAAATTAGCCAGGAATTTAATATTCGGCAAGTCTATGATATAGGACATCTTGTTACGAGACAGTGGTCTGAAGTATCAGTCGTGCCTTTCATTCAGCAGGCTCTCTTGAGGATATTTGTAATTAGCATCATTTGCCTAATACTTCAGGTTAATTAGAATATTTAATTGAATAGCTCTAATCTTCTGAGATGACTATATTATAATCAAATTAGCAGCACCACTAGGCTGGCTATTGAACGTGGCAGACTGCCTGGCTCCTTGTCTGTTATCCGCTCCATCTCCATAGAGCATTCTCACATACTTAATGGTCCATTTGAACTATGCTATCAACATTTGATTATTCCTGAACAACAAAGGCAGCCACACAACCACTAGGCATAAAAGAAGAGATGATAAAGAAAAGCGCTATGGCTCCCATATGGCAGGTTGTGGAGAGAGCTCTGTGTGAAGCAGCCTGAGCCAGGCAGCGGGGCCTGTGAGGCCATCAGGGAAGGGAGTCAACTCCACTCTTACTTTCCTCATCTACCGAGCCAAGTGTTTGCCAAGATAAGCAGATGAGGGGACATATGCTTGAGAGGCTTCTAGAGAACTATTGAGCGAGTTTTAGTGGTTGAACCAGATGAAAAGAGGTCCGTAACCTTGTGTGTTTATGCCACTGCATACAGTAATTACTCGTTTCTATTCTTTACCTTTATTAGGTTTAAATGAGTAGAAATGCATGAATTACCTTATGATACATGCTCAGCTTCCTTTTCATCCACAGTCATTCAGTTTTATATTGATTAATGTACTTAAACTCTTTGCAGTCACATCAATCATCCTGGTTTTATTGAACTCAAAAAGTCTCATACTCATACACAATAATCTGTCTCGCCAAGAGAAAAACAAACTAATGAAAAGCTAAATATTACAGTGCATTCAATTGCAACAAACAGATGGGAGCTAAATTAAAAGAAATTACATATACATTATCTCTGCTTTATAGCTTCACTCTAATTGAGGCGATTATAACTCCTACCTTTCTGTTCTATAATGAAGTGAATTAATTCATTTAGGCTGGAACGTGTTACAATTGTATTTGCCAGTATTTGTGTTTAGTGTGTCAAGTGATAATTTTTGACAGTGCCATATGTTTCACAGGCAATATTTCTTCTCGGTTGAGTTTTATTAGATAATTTCATTTGTTACTGCACTGAATTCTTTATATATCTGCAAATGAACTCTTGTTGCAAATAGGTAGCCATATGCCACCAGGATGCAGAGTAGAGGCTAACAAATATTCCTTAGGCTTCCTGCTAATTTGTTTTCTCAGCTCTATCTCGCTGTATTGCAGCTGATTGTGCATTGTGGCTATATTAAATTGATAATGAATAAATGTATCATCAGTCCAAGCCTGCCATCAGTGGATCCATTGAACATTGCCACGAGGTGGAAAGGAAACATAATTGTGTCCTCAGTTTCACGCATTGCTAGGACAAGACAAAAAGCAACACAGCAGGTAATCATAGAGCCTGTCTTATACGGGAGAGATTTAAAACAGGAAATCATTCCAACACTGTAGGTTCTTGCAACAGCATTGTGTTTAAAGTACACTTATTTAATCATATATTTGATCCTATTTATTGCTTGCTTGCTTATGTTCTTTTGCTTTTATGTATTGTTTACATTATGTTGATGTCTGTGTTCGTTCTTCAATTTGTAGTCATTGTTTTAAAAGGTTTTGTCCACTACTGTCATCATCGCTTTTGTAGCATATAATTTTGTTCTAGTTGCATCTATAGAGAAGAAGAAAAGGTAGTACTCTAGTACCTATAAGATGATTCGACAAGAGCCAGTGCCTGAAAATGTAGTAACTCTATGTTATCAAAAAAAAAAAAACACAAAAAACATGAAGGAAATATGTTGACTAAATAAGAAACGCGCTTGCATAACTTAAATGCATTTAGTTTAGTTAAATGATCCATTCTAGTTGGCTGCAGTTAGTGCAGACAACTTCTTGAATTATTATAAAAGAAAAAATGTCCAGATAATTATTTAGCTTTTTTTCAGCAATAAGCAGTTTTTTTATTTGTTTGATGTGGGTCATCACAGTCCACAGGAGCTAATTAAACTTATTTATTAATGTGGGATCTATGGATAGCTAGGTGGATTAAACTAAGTTTGCATTAGCAGAATGAACTGGCATAGATTTTATGGGGTTTACTCATTTCTGTTTTGTTGTTTTAGTTGGATACAATAAGATTATACAATAAGATTCAGTTTTGTTTCAGTGTAAAAAAAAGATTTAAAATTATAAAAATTAATTAGGCACAACGGATTTTGTGAGCCCTGAAAGAAAACACCTTATAGTATTTGTCTCAATTCAGCAAGTTATTTCTTTTAATGTCCAGCTTCTTTCTGTCCAAAAATCATTCACATTAGGTCAAGTGGTGATTTTAAAATGACCCCGGAAGTCGTTGGTCCTGTGATGAACTGGTGACTAGTCTGGTATGTACCCTGCCTCTCATCCAGTGGCAGCTGGGATAGGCTCCAGCAGCCTCGTAAAAGTGACTTGAGACTTGAGTTCTGAAGGTTGAATCTGCTTAATCTAATTTTCCTTTCCTTTCAGTGAGTAGGTGAGGATTACTGACAATAACCTTTATTTATTGATATGTGTGGAGTTTATGATAAATGAGATACATTCTTCTTGGGTGTCATGTTGTGGTGGAGTCCGAATGCCTCCTGCGAGTAACAGAGGCTTCAGCTCTGTGAAACAGGCTCAACATTTTTTTCTCTAACTCAGACCCCCTGGGTTTTAAATTGCCACATAAAAGATGCAGAGAAGTAACCGTCGTCTAAGCAGCACTTGTGCATTTTAATCCATAAAGTTGACGTTAGAGAAACAATGCCACAGTGACTGGCATGCTTCTTTAGCCTTGTAGGGAATGGTGTGTGATTGCCTCTCCAGTCAGGGAAAACAGTCAATTAAATCATTTCCAAACTTTCCATTAAGGTGTCTGCAATAACCAACGAAAGGCAGTGAAATTGTATTTTTTAAGCTCTCTGTCTAAAAAGAAAACAATTCTTATTAAGAATTTGAACCCAAACAGCAAGACCTCTGATAGTTCCTTTTAAGCCCCTTTCCTAAAGACTGTCACAAACTTTTTGACACAATAAAGCTCCGTAAGCGCAGTCTGACAAATTTGAACATTTTATTCTCCCCTGCAGATGGAAATGAATGAAACATGCACATGCATGTGTACTTCCTTAACTATACTAGATAATTAGAAGGTTCAACATGTTTGTTCAAGGCTTTCAAGGTTTCTGATCATTCCCACAAAAATCCCATGTTCCCATAAACATTTCAATTTTAGAATGTATTTGAGTGATTAAAGATGATTAAAGCAGATCCAGTTATATGAAATACTTCATTATGTCAAACTAGTAACAGTTTTATTTGGGAAGTGCGGTAAGGTTAGTTGAGATGCTCAGATTAAAGGCAGTTCTAAGTGTTCCAGTCTTGATGCCACATGTTTTGATATTAAATGCAGCATGGAACAAAACTCTGGAAAGTCTGGTGAGTTCTTCTGAAGCTCATATGCTTTACTTGGGAAATTGAATTATTATGGAAAATAAGACAAAAACACATTTTTGCTGTTGAGATGAAAAGATGCAAAACAAACATTTACATTAAACAATCTAAAATGCTCTAAATCTTCATAAAAATTTCTCCTAAAGAAATGGAGATAATGAGAAATCTCCTTAAATTCTACTGGGAGGCAGAAAGAAAGAACCTATATTAGGACTGTTTAAAAAGGCCTGCAACGGCCCACTTCTCTATGTCCGAAGCAGTCAGACCCCAGTGTATGGTCAGAGGCGGTTTGATGCTGGGTTTGATGGAGTATGTCAGTCCAATCAGCCCAGCTTCCAGAGTCTGATTGGGTCTGCCAGCCTGAGAGGCAGCTCTGATATTAGCTTCACAGCCAGCTGACAGCCAGCATAGAGGGAAGCTTATACGACACACAACAACAAAGCTGGCGCACTGAAGGGCCACACTTTGTCTTGCTGAGTGCAAAAGAGAGTAGAAGAAATGTAAAATAGGATAAAATGGTTTTCAAGAGCCAAAGAGTAACACCTAACTCTCCACTTGACTGCCCCACAATGAAATGTATGCATACATTATATCTGCACGATATCTATACTGTATAACCAAACGTATAGCATTTATTTATTTTATGCTATGCAAATGTAAAACATCAAATTAAGGGTTAGGCTACCTGCTGGGGAACCTCCCATAATGCACCAAGTATCTCTGCTAACTCTGTGTACAAAAGCATCCACACCTCATTTCACTACATATTTAAAACTAAAAATTTTGCAAGCATAAATGTAAATACTGTACAAACAGAGCTTGTCAAATTTAAATGTGTTATTTAGTGTGACCACCTTTATTCTCTGATACAGTCTAAACCTTTATGGAAAAGTTTCCTTGTAATTAGTTTATGTAGTTTCCAAGGACTAGTTCTCCGGGCGCTTGTCAGACATTTTTAAGCTCTTTTTTGGGTGTTGGCTTCCTTTTGTTGTGTTTTCTGTCACGATGATTCCACACTGCTTCGGCTCTGGGGAGGATTCATCAATCCAAAAGGCAAGACAAGGTATGTATGTTTATTTGTTTAGCACATTTTATGTACAAGACAACTCAAGTGCTTTACATAAAACATAAAAAAATATGGCAGCAAGGTGCAAAAGTAACATTACAGCTAGAACAATTACAAGAAACTACAAAGAATAAAAGAAATTAAATTAGATAAAAACAGAACCAGATCTATCCATCTCTACAAAAATGTCTCCAACCTGGAGCTCAAACATCCCACAACTGGGCCTTCTACTGTTTTCTCATCATATTTGCTATTTCTGTTCCCCACCTGAAAGATGTGAACAGAGTCCTGGAATTCCTTATCTAAAAATTAGGGTTAATTAATTACAAAAAAATTAATATGTTAAAAAAATGAGCGCATTTAATTACAGTTTGCATTCCAAACAACGCGGAACGTTTTTCAGGTCACGATTTCTGGTACACTGATTAAAATGATGCACACGTCAGAGCTCAGCTGAGTCAGTCTTGCCAAATTAACTATTTTGACACTTTCTTTAGCGAGTTTTCCGACCAATCTAGTGACTCTATTTCAGCTACTAGCACTCTGGTTTTATTGTTTGTGTGAAACCACATCTCAATGAGCAGCGCTTCCGCCACTCCCCTGTCCAAAAGTGCTTACAGCTGCAGTCCGAGCAGGAGACTTTTACCTCTGCTCCACGACCAGACTGAAAATGAAACCCGACACTGGCTGATCCCGCCCTGGCTTACTGTCAGATATTAATGCCTGTTAATGAAGAAACATTAAAAAACATTTAAAAAGTTAAAAGTACTGTAACATGTTGTTACTTAATCAGAGAACAGCCAGAGCTGCTAGCTAAAGTACTTAAAACGACACTTCAATTTTAGGTCTGTTAAATTTGAGCCAGATACAGTTTCTATTTCTTTTTCACCAGTTTTGAATTGATGTGCAATTAAATGCATTTTTCCAGACATTACTAGAGCTTGAGTTTACAGTATTAATGTTTATGTCTATTATTTGATTCAGTTAAAACTACTCTGTGCTAAGTTGTCTGACACAGCACTGGATTATCCGTTATGTTCAGTGCCTTTTTGGAAGTATGAATGATCCATAGGTTTTTGTTAGGTGGCTGAACAAACAAACATTGTAGTCAGGTACAAGGACTGGACTGGAAATAGGTGAAAAGCAGCCGATGTCTACAGAATATCTTTGAAATCTCTTCAAAAATCCTTAGAAACGAAGCAAGAAATGAGGAGTTGTTCAAAACCTTTTCACAGTATTGTTACGTGAAAACTGTCCTCTCACCAACCCAACTGACCGAGACTTATGGCAGCCCTGCTGGAGGCTTCTTCATGCTCAAAACCATGTTTTCCTCTCTACTGTCACCTGCTACCTGTGCATGTGGGAGACTGAACAGAGTTGTTCAGCACCTTTTATAGATATAGACTTTGTATGGATATGAATCCAGTTATAATGAATTGCATTGCAATTGGAATGGCATTGAATTAGCTTTTATCTAAACAGACTTGTATTAAACAACTTTTATTTATCTTTAAATTCCCTTGTGATTGTGAGCAGGTGCTCTATAAATAAATTAAACTAAATTTTAAATTAATAAGCCCGAAATGTTCGTAAATACAGTTTTACAAGTTTTCAAAGTCAGAGGCATTTTTTTCTGTTTACACTCATCATGATGACACAGCATGAATACACCTCACAGGTGGTGGAAACAAGTGCAAAGTATAGATTATTATTAAATATTAATTCCAGTTTAAGGTTCTGCTCAGAAGCTGTACTTCCTGGTGTCCACACTGATGTTAATTTGACACACGAAGCAGATCATCTTCTCTCAACAGCCTTCAGCAACAAGGCAGTTTGTTCTACACGGCCATCCAGGATAACACTGCAGCCAAACATCACGCCTTCTTTAGAGTGTCTGAGATCTTAAAGTCAGACCTGGATCAGCAATAGAGGATGGAGAAAATGGGTGACAGACATAAACAGTGAACTAAACTTGGTTTGTTTAATGCTTCTCTCACAGGCATGTGAGGCAGTTAAAGGCTTTGGGAAAGTTGTGGGGGAAATTTTCTCTAAGGTTTATGAGCCATAGCAGATGACCCAAGTTAATTATTATTGAATTTGTTTTCCCTGCTTCACTGATACTTACCGCAACCCTACTGCAACACTGACAGTAGATTCTCCCAATAAAGCATAAAGCAAGCTTGCCTGAGAAGATCATTTATTTTTTCCATCAGTTTTTTCGGCTGTCCAAACCTTTTATTGGAAAATTATTTTAAGATGAATTTTATAAGAGAAATTGTTAAAAGTGGAAGTAAAAACATAAAAAAGTACTATTTTCTTCTTAAGTTTTGAACTGCTTGCAAATAAGCTGACTTGGTTAATGTAACAGTAAACCAAAAATGACTAACTCTGACATTTTCTGTAAATTAATGTGTCATTTTAAAATCAAATTACGTAATATAATGTCTGAAAGGTTTAGGAACAGGCTTACTTTTGGTTCTGTATAGATAAATTCCTGTCCCTCTCATAACTCAAGACTAAATGAATTAACCACAAGTCATCCTGTGCTGGAATTCACAGTTTAGCTAAAGCATCTGTGTGCTCAAGTCAGGAGACACGGCATAAGAAAGCTTTCACGCTTGGGCTAGATACATCTGGAAAAAAAATAAATAAAAAAAATTATATATATATATATATATATATGTTGTCAGGAGCATGGCAAACATAGCAAACATAAAGGTGCCAATTTAGCCCCCATGAGGCCATGTTGACCAATAAGAAGGTGACAAAAAGAAAAAAAATGTAGCAGTTCCCTTAGTAAGGTATTTTGACTCCTTTTCTCTTAATGCACACTAACTAACTATATGATTATATGAAAACAATGCAAAAAGTAAAAAGTAAAGTTAACAGGATTAGCACCAGGCTACATCTGTCATCGCCATGTAAACAAAGGAGTTAACAAATCTCAGTGTGATGCAAGCCACACAGCTGGTGATGCACAAACTGCCACTATGAACCAAAACCACCGGTTATCCTGTTCACACATAAACGGCACAGCCAAATTATTTGCAAATCTCCACCCAGCAAGGCGTTTTACTAAATATTTATTTTCATTTTGCACCTGTATGCGAACAATGTATGCGTTTATGAAAACACCCATGTGCCCGTGAAGAGCCATGAACTGCTATACACATAAGAGGAAAAATAAATGATATGACTCTTTTCAGTCCACTTGTTAAAAACTAGAAACACGCATCCGAGAAAGTTTGCGGCAGTTTTCTCTTCCTGGTATGACAACTGAGGGGGTACCTTTGCGTAGAGCCGGAGGAATACAACGTAAGCATGCCCATACAGAAAAGGAAATGGGAGCACCATGTTCACTGAGCAGCATCCTTCAGGGGGTTTAATGTAAGTGCTAACTGTCATAGTACTGAAGTATAGTTGGAAAAGTTAGAGAAAAAACTCCCAGTAAAACCAACAAATTCAGCTGGAAGGACACTTGCATGTAACTATAGTAAATGTTTGGGTGCCAGAATACATAAAATACTGCTGATGAGGATCAGTCTTAATGACCAAGAGGAGAGTTTTGAACATCTGTCTCAGTAATCCAAAAATTGCTTTGTTGTTGTTTGCTAAGGAAAAGTGGCATGGATGGCTTGGATGCTGACCTTAACTGGTTATCTGTGTATAAGACACATACATGCTTAAGATGAGTTTGATAAGGAGAAAAATATTGTCAGTCAGCCTAACAGCCATGTAACAAACACCTCATATCCTCAACAGCTCACATCCAAACATCCTTTTTCAATTCTCCGTCTTTGCTCTGAGACAATATGTATGAACGTTTGTCTTTGGTTATCAGGGGATGATATATAGTCTAGCCTGCAGAGAAACATGTGTTGTGCTTTAATCTAGAGTGCATAGGCCGGTATTCATGGCAGCAGTTGGAGAAAATCACAGGAGACGAAGAGTCCACTGGAGAGAGGAGACATACTGCCTGCCTGCCTGGCAGATGCTGGTTCTTGTTATCACCCCTCTCTTCACCTTATTTATGTGGTGACTTACAACCTAACACCCTCTTTTCTTTTAATCTTTTGCACACTCCTCTTTGCCCACACATTTTCACATTTTCATATGGATAAACATCTCTTTTTTTGTTGTTGCTGGTTTTGGTTTCAATAGCGCAGGTACTTACTGGCATAAACAATGTAGAGGGAAATTTTCTTATTTTCTCCTGAATGTTGGTATTCCTAAAATGCACTGGAGCACAATCAGCATAATAAATAACTTTTTTATTTCTCCCATAAGAGCAGGAAAATGCCAGAGGAGAAGACTGAAACGCTGAATGAAAATTAGCAAGTGATAATATTTAGCTTATCTTAAGGTTAGATACTGTTTTCAGATCTAAAGCCAAGTACGGTAAGCTGCACCATGCATTCATTTGCTCTACTATACGCTTAGAGGTATGGATAATGGCAAACCTTTTCCTTTAAACAAGTGTCCATGTCATTCTTTTCAACCTGCTCTTGCTTTCTTGGTGTGTTCTCTAATTTCTGAATGAATATTGATTCATAGCATGTTCAGTCAACTCTCTGTCTACATGGCTGCATATAGTTGGACTGTTGAAAGAACGTCATAAAAACCTTACCTAGTAGTGGCTGTAGAAACTGTGATTTGGTTTCAACAGCTCTGTGATGTATCCATAAGCAGACTGGGGATTTAAGCTACTGTATAAACTAACATGAGGAAACATAATTAGCTAAAAGAGGCCACCCTGTTGTTTTGCAAAATGACTCAGAACAAAATATGGCGTAGGCATAAAACTTAATTTAGGTGCTAGATTTCTTTAATTATGTTACACAATTCTCATGCTGGTGTTTAGGAGCTTTCCCTGCTGTTTCAGGTGCAAACTTGATTCCAGTATCTTCAACAACTCCTTGTCTCAGGAACACTTACATCTACAAAAGTTCCTCATCTCCTTTCCTCTCCATATCCATATATTAGCTTCTCTTTTATGCCTCGGTTTCACACTCCTGCCCGCTCATTGACAAGCCACTACTGTGATATTTATGTCACATATTAAATATGGACATGGGAATGATTATCAAATCCATAGTTGCCAAGAGAGTCCGACCAGCCTTAAATAATGGATGAGCAAGGATGCGACTCAATTTGTGAGGCCGCACAGAAAGACTGGGCAAGTGTCGCCATCGACCCTCTCCGCCCACCCCCATCCCTTTCTCCCTCTCTGGAACGTCATTATTCTGGTCGATCTTTTCGCCCCTCGCTTGACATCATTCAATGTAATCATCCTTCAATAAAAAACCTGCTTGTAATAAAAGGAACAACCCGGGTCAATACACAGAATATGGAGAAGGATGACCCTGTGCAGGGAGACAGCGTATAAATGGGCCTCTTTATCAAAGCAGATAGCCGCCCGGTGCCTTAACAGGAATTCGACCGTGGCTGGAGTTATCATTACTGTTACCTTTTGTATCATCAGTGTTTGTGCTCCGTGAATATGAGGAAGACTGATGGCTACATTAATGAATCAATGAGCTAATGAAGCAGCCATTGTGTTGGTTTATTGAAATACACTGAGGAAAACTGAAGACTTCTGCAACATCTCTGCTCAGTGTTCAGCTGTCATATTACCATTAACTCACCCATAGCAAGGAAGAAAAGGAACTTCTTGAAACAGCAATTACCACGTCTGCTCTTTCACAAAACTGTACATCCATGAGGAAACGAGGTGTTTGAGAAAAGAAAAGTCCAAAAAAAGAAGCAAAGGTCACATTATTGTCACATGCCATTTTTCAGCTATACACAAGCCAAACCAAAGACCTTAGAGCCATGTCTGGAATAAGGATGGTTCAAGGGGTCAATTTAGCTGACATGGTAATCTTGTAGGGGCGGCATGCAGAGCTGCTGATTATCCCTGAGCTAGCATCATTTTTGTTTATCAAAAAATGTTAATTGCCTTTTTTTACGAGTAGGAAAAAGATTAAAAGTTAATAGGAGAGACTAAATAAACACAATGCAATTGCATGAGGCTGTAGAAGATGGTAATTAATTTGTGGCCACCCCTGAGCTAATTAGCTGATATAAAGCAGGAAAAAAGAAGTTAATGAGGCTTAATGTGACTGATACACTGAAAAGTTTGCACTAATGAATTTATGAATGCGTGAGGAAACTCTTGCAATGCACCTCCTGGAGATTGCAAACTTTGACGCTGCTCCTCAACTTTATCACCTTCAGTGTGCAGTATAAGAGGTTATATAAAATTTCATAGCTCTGTTAGAGTCAGAGTGTGAAAGCAGAATCAGAAGTACTACCTCCATGCAGAGAAAGTGATGGTGGACTGTGGGAGGGCCCATACCAGCCCAGCAGTTAGTTGTTTTGTGAATCCTAAGGGTGTAGCTGGTCTGAGGATACAGAGGCTTCTATATTAGAAGGTCTGAGGAGGTCAGTTTGCCTGGGGAAAGGTAGGTACGGATGACAATAATCTACTACCAGCATCCTATGGGGCTCATTGTGTAGACAATCCAGGGGGCTATGTCACAGTGTCACCTACTGCGTGCCAATCAATGTGTACACAAGCATCTAAACGATATCTTTCATACCCCACATTTCATCTTGAATGATTGAGATGTCACTTCTAAACATATTCTTTCCTCTAATAAATGTCTTTTTCATTTAACCTCCTGGGGATGATTTATAGAAACATCTTATTATTTTGCTGACCACTGCAGTCATTGCAGAGGATGCTACTTACTCTCAGTAGGGTCACAATGCCTTTTACTACCAACACCTTGGACAAAGATTCATGGCTAATTTGTATGAAATTATAGGGTCGTGATGAATCCTGCCTGAACAGAAAGGTAATCATGTGATTGGGGCTTTCATCAGTAAGGCAAAGGTAGGGAGAGGTAGCTGACTGGCTGGCCCTCTTATTGCCTCTTCTGACTGAGGAAGAAATACTCCTATCAAAACATTCTTATCATATTACATAGATCAGCACTGTTAACTAGACTGCTTGCTGTGCGGTTTGCCTTCTTCATGGTTCGTTGTCTGTAATTTGTCAATCACACTTTGATGGAGCAGCACACAATAATGACATTTATAAATGTCAAAAACACACAGTAGCATCACAAATGAGAAACCAGCTGAAAAGCTGGTGTATATTTGTGTTTGTGCACTGCACAATCACCACTATTTAGAAATGTATACCCATGAGGAAAGTCTGACAGCAGGTCTTCACTGAGCTAGTGTATAAGCCGACAGACAATTAAATTGTCAATTTCTACCTTACTTGTACATTTGGTTGTAGGTAGGAAATTACACTAACTGATCCTTCAGATTGCCATGAAATACGGTTGAAAATAATTCATTTTTAGCAGTCAGTTGGGGTTTTATATGTAGTTTGAGGTCACTTAAAAAAATATTCAAAAACACTATATATGACCAGCAGGTGTGGGGAAGTATTTATATATTCTACTTCTGCAAAACTATTATAACAATGATAGCAATTTTTGCAACAAATGAGTCCATAATCCTGACTATAAAAGTCAAAACAAGTCAAGTGGGCTATGACAGCACTGGCTAGTCATTAGCTAACTAGCACCAGCTAAATTAAGTTTAGAAAGGAAGGTATTTTTAGAGGAATTAATTAATGATACGTTTGGATTCAAACAGAGAAAGATGCTTAGAAAATTAGAATTATAAAAAATTTAAGCCTCTGTGAGAAATTTATGTGATGCAAAAGATTTGTATGTTACAACTCAAAAATGCAGATATATGCATGCAATGATTTTGGAGACCACACAGTGTTGTATCTGTAGCATTTATTTTGTATAGTCATTTTTGGACAAAATGTTAATCTGTAAAGGAGCTAGACAGATTAAGCTTGCTAGAATAGCCCCTTCCAGTCAAAAACCAAACAGTTTTGTCATAGAAACTTGCAGAAAATCAACTTGGAAAGCTGATTTGGGCCACATATGAATCAACTGACCATTCTCATTTGCTGTATCTGGAGCTTTCATTACCTGCATCTGCAGTAGAGTAGATAAAATTGTATATGCATTCAACTGTTGTGGGGTCTAAAATGAAATTGAGCTATCCAAAGTACAGCTACTTCAGAAATGTACTATACATATTTTCTTCACTGGCTGAACAACTTAGTTATGCCTGGTTGTCAGGCAGCCCATGGTGATGACAACGTATAATGAATTATTCACTGGACTGAGACCAGCTAAGGATAATAACTGAGTGCTGACTGCAGCATTACGTTTAGCAAAGTGTCATATTAATCCTCACATTGGAGTTTAGAGTGAATAGAAATAGTAAGTTCAAACTATTTTCTAAGTAATGTAAGGTATAATTATGACTGGTCAAATTAAATAAGAACAACTAAAATTAATCATGTTTAGTAGTCAGACTACTTTGTAAAAATACAGATATGCCCAAAATAACTAATATTAATTTCAGATCTTAATTTTGGGCAAAGCTATTTAATGTTTTCCAACCCCCACATGTCCATTTAAAGAATTTCTATATAGTTCACCAGTTTCAAAACAGGCTTCTCTTTGTTACTAAAGTTATTTTAATGCAAAATTGCAAGGTTATTTTGAAGCAGAGGACTCTTGGGTGAACAAACAATTGGCATCGACTTTGCTCAGCTCAAATTTATATGAAGCACTGATATCCAGCCTGTTGAGAGACATGTCGAAAGCTCACTGACAACAATTTGCCCCTTAATTCAAAACTCCGACACAGACAACACTCAAGCCTGATTCACATATAGCCAGGTTGACAGGCAGGCCCACATCATCAAGTAAAGGAGAAGGACAAATATCAAAGAAAATGAATAGAAGTTCAGCGTGTTGCCATAATGACCCTTGTTTTTATTCTCTGTAACAGCCTTTGGTGGACAGTTGGTGCATGAAAATCACAGGAGGAAGGTGACAACTGCTTTGCTCATGGGTCAAATACTCATTTCATAAAAGCCTCCAGCAGAAAACTGAAACATGATGGGTCAAATACAGGTCTAAATGCCTTTTCCAGTTTCCCTATTTTCCCATTTCCACATATCCATCCGTGCACTCTCGCTTCTGTAATGGAAAACTATTGCAGAAGCATTTCTCAGTCAGAAGGGGTCAAGAGGTCATCGCTGATGTCACTCTCAAAGTAACCAGTGGCAAATAGGTCCTGACATGTGCTCTCCAATGAGAGAATGAGAGTGGACAGCTCCTCTGGCTTCCCAACTGATAAGCCATAGAAGAGAATATGTGTGGCCTGCTGCCTTTTCAGAGACTAACAGCAGCTGCTGGATTACGGCACAAATAACAACTGGGTGATCTTTTTTTTTTTTTTTTTAACCTCCCACATTTCGAGAAATTCAAAGTGTGGCTCTACCTGTGCTATTTTCAGTTTTTAGTAAACTTGTTTACAATTTTTTGTTTGTCTGTCATTCAAGGAATGTCACTTTAACCTACCACATCTGCTGTATGTTTTCCTTCATGTAAGTGACACTCATCCTTTCCTCTCTCCATCTTTGTCTCAAGTGTTAGAGCGAAACAAATTCCTCTTGTTCTCTGTCAGAAGCGTGTCATGTACTGTGTGATTTGCTTTTCACATCCCCGTCAAGTGCAGATTTCTACGCTTGTTTGTTCTGTACAAGCATGCAATAAGTCACCATTCAGTGTGACTGCTCCCTCTCTACCTGAAATGACAAAAAAAAAAACTACAAAAGCTGAGAGTCTTTACTTGAAAACAAGACTAATATCTCATATTTACTTTTTATTGAAGCATAACCTTGACTCTTTTTTTTCTCTCTCGATCTCTCCTTTCTCATCTTTATCTCTTTTCTCGGCAAATCTACCCCACTCAGAAACCGGATGAGTTAAAGAACAGAAGACTGGCACTTTCTGATGGAGCTGAAACCCGCAAATGGACTCAATCAAGGGCCCGGCTGAAAAAAGCATTCATTTTCTGACAGAAGACTCACAAGATTGTCAAGCCTCCACAATAACAAATCCATAGCACTAAAAAGAAAGGAGAAAAAAAAAACAATTTGGAGGGGGGAAAGAAAAGAAGAAATAGAAAGGAGAGTTAAAGAGAGCCAAAAACCTTGACAAAGTGTAAAACAGGAGTCCTCAGAGTGGATTCTCAGTCAATCAGAGCACTTATTTTCTAGCTGTCCATAACGGTATTTCATAGCAATTATTACCCCCACTGAGCAGCTGACAGGCTTGTGTGCCGACAGCAGCGGCACGTAAACTCCCGGTAATCCTGAAATGACGGATTGGGAGGAAAGCCTTGCAGTGATTTGTGACAAAGTAAGTGAACATAGACTCCTGTACTTAGAAACGTGAGAGCAGTTTGTCTTCATGCTTAGGGTAACACTCTGCACTTGATTTGATGCATGGGTTTTAGTCCACCTCACCAATATACTCCCTTGGCTTACAGGGGGAGCATCATTATTCAAGTTCTAAATTGAAAAATTGCTGTAGGGTGTCCATTTGGTATTTATCAATAAAAGTGATGTTTAGCTTTATTATTGTTTTTTAACCAGTATAAGTGAACTAGTTTACGTTATTTTCATGAAATTCTTTCAACAGAGCTGAATCAGGCATATTCACAGACATGCCTTGAAGATAGTTGCTTTGTTTGACTGTTACCCATAAAACCCCAAACCTCTCTGGCTTGTAATTTTTTTTTTTTTTTTTTTTCCTCCAGCCAAGTCTTGAAGTCTTAAAGCTTCCCGCCTGTTGTATTTCCTCCACATCAATATGTCACCTAGTTCCGCCACGGCGGGATGTCAACTTAATGCAACTCCAGGGTTAAGAAAACACCATCTTTGCCCGCTGACTGATAGCCTGTCAGTACACACACAAAAAAAGTTTGGAAATTTGATCCACCTGTCATCTTGCCTGCGATTATGAATCTCTTCCTCTTGAGGCACTGAGGCCCATTCAGATGCATTCTAGCTTGTCCTCACTCAGCATTTGTTACATAGATGAGAGAACAGACGTCAAAGCTGTCCGAGTGAGTGTGCAAGAGGGAAAAAGAGAGAATCTGACTCATGTTAATGTAAACAACTGAGCCCAATGGCGAGCCCACCCAAAATAGTCACCAGCGTGGAGGAAAGGTAGAAAATCCTGTAATCTGATTTCTCTTATAGAAGTCATACAGAGCAAATTACAGCCTCTGCGTGATGCTGATAAAAGACATTGTGCTTGTTAGAAATGGGCGAGACTACATTTGCTAAAGCAAAGTTTTCAACATCTTCTTTACTCTGTTTCTAGATTTGATTTTGTCCTTTTTTTCATGAGGACAGGTAAACAAACACAAAAGGAGAGGATGTGTCTTCATCTTTAACCTCCCAGTGAACTACAGATGACCCTCTGAGTCAACTGCATTAGCTTTGGGGTGGTCAGAGTGTGTGTGTGTGTGTGTGTGAGGAGTGTGAGAAGTGAGTGAGAGAGGGAGGGGAGTGGGGATTTTTCATTCTCTCCATTACGGTTGTTTAAGTTGGAGGGGTTAACTCAATGAGGCTAAGTAAGTTTGAGCTGCGAATCACATTAGCAGACTTGTGTGTGCACTTATGCACATTTGCAAATGTAGAGCTCAGGTAATCACATTAAGAGGCCCCAATGCATCATACTACAGTTTATCATTTTCATAATTATTATGAAAGCTTATTCATAGAAAAATGTTTTTGCTATCTACACCTGGAAGGTTTAAAAGCTGGCATCCTCCAGCTTTTAAACCTGCTTTCTTTAAATGCTGGTTTTAGTTTTCAAACAGTGATTTCCTTGACTGAGTCCCCTTCCTTCTTTATTTATTCTTTTTCTTTTCCCAGATAGTACCTGAGACTGATTTACTATAGATTTTCTTTGTTTTGATTGTTTCTCTGAGAAGCAGGATGGGAAGATGGGACTTCCAGCTGCTCTGGATGCCTGGGAGTCCTGGGAGTCCTGGCCCGACTGCCCTCCCAGCTTTGCCCAGCCAAGTGGGCATGCGCTGTTATGGGCCACAGCAGGGGGTTGATGGGGCTTCGGAGGCTGGGCCAGAGAGGCCACAGATGCCTTAAATGACTTGACATGATGGGATAGGAATGGGTTAGGAGCACGACTTATGACTAAAACAAAGCAGTTTCTCAGTGATAGTGCTTGAGTGGGTGTTAGAGCGTATGGTGCACTGAAATAAAGCCATAAACAGGAACATCTTGTAAAAGTCACATTTGTGTGAGGGGATAAGTGGTAGAACTGTGATAGTTCTAAATAAATGAATGTTTGTTTTGTTATAAACAAAAATATCCAGCAGAAAGGAGAATATCAACAACTATTATCCTTTTCTCCTGGACTTTTCCCCTGTGCACCTCTGACCTAGGATGATCCCAGTTAGTTTTGGCTGACCGTCCCCACCAACGATGCTTCTTTCTGGGCTTCCAATCTGCACTTGACACCAAAGTGACAGAAGGGACCCCATTAGATAGCCATTCATGTGGAAGCTGTGGGACCCCAATATCATTATCAAGTAAGAGTCCTGCCAGCAGAGTTGGATAAGAGAGAAAAAAAAACATATTTTTAATTTTGGAGGCGGGATGCTTGCACGACTTCAGAATTCCCCATACATGCTAAAAAAAGAAGAAATATTGTTCCAAGTAGCATATCATATTTGAGCAATTTTAGGAACAATTTATTTTCTTGATCCTTAGCGTCCTAATCATGGCTTGTTTGATGTGCAATCCATCCATTAAGTTTAGTGGAAGTCATTTTAACCACAATCAGTCCCACTTGCTCCCGTTTAGCTCACACTGCAGCTTGCACATATGGTATTAATGTGTTTATATATATATATATATATATATATATATATATATATGAACAGTTGCTTTGAAATAATCTGGTGAGTTGACTGGGAAAAGACTGCCAGTTTTTATGCTGACACAGTAATGATAGATTATACTCATATCTGTGAAAAGCTGTATATATTTAAGCAATACAAAAACATTAGGAAAATAGTCTAATCAATATACACCAGCACAGAGATACGCTATATTTTGTCTCCTCTTCCAATTACAAACACTCTCCTGTGACAGCGCTCAAGCACAGCAGCTCACACTGCGAAATGCACCAAAAAATGTAGGTGATCAGGTGGGACCAGGGGAGGGAGAGGGAGAAGGCAAAGTAGTCCCTTTAACTTTCTAAAGACTTTTCAGCATTTGTTCTGCACACTTACCTACGCAAACTCCAAGGGGCCACAGTGACTGGGGTCCCATTTCAAGCCCAGCATGGAGCCGGAGAGCTCCTCAGCTGTAAAATGAGAGCGCCGGAGTGCAGTGTGAAAATGGATTAGCCTCGCTGAGATAAGGGGAGCCCTCAGCAAGCCATGCACGCCTTCAATGGGGAAAAAGAACTGCTGTACAAATTGTTTTTGGTACATTAAGTACCTGTTACTTTGTTTCACAGATGGAAAACAATAACACAGGCTCTGGGGTTGGAACCACTGCTGCACCATGGAATGTGAAAGGTTTGGCTCACCTAGTGCCCTCAGAGTTTGGCCCCTTTATTTTTTCTAATATGCAAAGTGATCTTCATAAGAACTGTTGACTGAAAGAATTCAGCAGATTGGCAAACAAAACATATGATGATAAATGACGAGGTGCCCGGTTGGCAGCCAACAGCCTACTGAGGGAAATCATACAGAATATCCAGGTTAATAAAAAATAAAATAAAATAGGCTGAATGTTCCCACTCAGCAAACAGGGCAGGGATTTTTCATTAATAGGCCCGCTGCTGCAGCAGGGCCCCCCAAATTAAATGAGTGTGTCAGATCCTGGATGATTTATACATTTGGACTGATCTAACAGCTCTGTGGAACAGCTATGACACTCTGACAAGCCAACAATGGATATGAAAAATGAGCCAATACCGCAGCGCTAAATCTGAGACTTTCAAAGCCAAATGCAAGCATAGAATCCAAACCTCCAACATACTCGCAAGTATAATGAAAATAAAGTGGGGGGGAGAAAAAAATCCCCATAAGAATCTCTGCACAATTTTAGCTAAATCATTCAGTGTTTGTATGAATGGAGTGATGGAGACAAATTGGTCCGAGTGGAGTGTGGCAGTACTTTGGTTTTCTGATGTCTTTCTGTGGCTACAAGGAGAGCACATCACTTTATAGCTAAATAAGATTTCAGGCCTATTTTTGAGCTTTGACTCAATAGGAAAACATCCAATCAAATTACCAATAACAGCTTCATTCTTTTTGTGTTTCTATCAAATTCTAAATATTTGTGTGATTTATTGTTTCTTAGACCCCCTTTTCTTTCTGGCAATTTTATTCATAGAAAACATTGTGGAGTCTCAAAAGCAACAGAAAGCAAAGTCAACTTTTCTCCAGTGGCAAAAGCTGTGTTTATAATTGTGTTGCGAGGAAGGCTAGCGGCTTTACTAACTTGTAAGATGAAGTGATAAAAACCAACATGATGGGCTAAAGCATTTTTGCTTTTTCGAGTGTTGTCCTTTTACCCTCTCATTCTCTGTCTGATGAAAAACTGGTGTTCCTCAGAGCTCAGCAGATTTAGAGGAAACAATTACCAGTCCAGTGATCTCTGCTTCTCCAGTCCTGCCGATAAACACCCGGTGCCCTGAGGTATGGTCGGAAAATGATACAGTTTTAAATGGGTTAAATTTCATTGTTTTCCCCACATCTCCACCCCTACTGATTCTCTCCCTCAGAGGTTTTATTTCACAAAACTGTGAACACATTTTTTTGTTTTGATGGGGCAAAAAACAGAGACAATAAAGAATATAAAAAAGCCCATCTTCACAGTACATTAGACATCACAAAACAACCCTAAGCTATGATTGGATATATCAAAACTGACAAGTAAAAGTTGATTGCTGGATGTGTGTTGATTGTGCTATTGTTCACTAGCAGAGCCCAGCCTCATTGCACCTAACCCTGCTGCAAGGACATATTATAGGAGACAGCCAGCAAACAGGAATTGGTTAGTTGGAGTTGCTAACTTAATGCAGAGTCACATGCATATAAGGTAGTAATCAAACTCATTTCAGATTTGTAAAGATCTTCCTTAACATCAACACACAGTCTCCCTTCAGCACCTGTAAGAGCCAGATTGGTCCAAAGCAAAAAAATATAGAGAAAGCATAATAAACATTCAGAAATAGTTCACATCTGCTATTTACCTGTTTGTCTGTTTACATTTATCATAAAATAAAACTGATGGAAAATCCATACTAAAACAAAAAAAAAGATGTGCAGGAAATAAGCAGATTGTTATACAGACCTGAGCCTCAATTTTATTAGGTAGATTTAAGTATTATAACTGAAGGTTAAGTGTCTTTTCTACGACCATGGGATATGTCATTCTACATGGTTGTTTAAAAAAATTAAAAGCTAGTCATTGATTTAGTTGGGTTTAAATAACTTGTTGCTAGCTGAAAGATAGTGCTTATCCAATAGGAGGCTAGTACCTACTTCTTTAGTTAAATCCAGACGGCAACTTGCTTTTTTCTTTTTTATGTTTTTAGCCAGGCAGTGTATATTGCTACACCGTTGAGAAAATGTAACAGACAAATTAATGTTTTGACAACTTGGGCTCTTGGAAGCATTCTGCTCCACACTCCAGACCACTTGGCAGCAGTAACACACCAATTTATTTTGCCAACCGGCAGGAAATATAAAGAAGAAGAAGAAGAAGACCCGCAGAACAGAGATCAGGGTTTACTAAACACATCGAAGGGAGAAAAGAAAGAGAGAGATGTGGAGAAATAGGTAACTAGGATGAAAGAGGGCAGATATCTTGGTCTTGGTTTAACAGTAAATGTGTTCCTTTATACATCTTCCTCACGTATGTGATGCCATGAGTATGGCTGGATGTTTACCACATCCAACCGTTGCCATAGGTGCTTCTCAAACTTAAGGCAATTATTCGTAGTTAAAATGAACTTGTAATATGAAAGAAATAATTTGTAAAATAATAGTGTCCTGTGGATACGTAAGCTGAAGTTATACTAGAGCGGTGTCTGTGTCAGGTCAGGTCCATGTAGCTGACGAAGATGAAATGTGTGTAACCAGGTGGTGGAAAAGCTGAATATGTGGTGCAGAAATAATTTGAAATCGACATTCTTCAATATTGCAAGTTAGACGAGTCTAAATGTTTATACTGATTTCTGACAGCAGGGGGCCTATTGCTGTTTGGATAGCAGCGATCCGTGTTGGAAGTGCTCATGGGAAAATAATTACAGGAAGTGGAGAGAAAGCACTGTGGAGGGAAATGATTACACATATCCTAATCCTATGCTATTTAATAAGCAATTAGCAAAATACTGTTTTGTCTAATATGATGGATGCCATCTATATTGTGTGTTGTTGGGGTGTTAGGAGTGTAATGAAAGCAGCACATGCGTGCTGGATGTTATTGCATGTGCTAGGTAAGAAATTTAAGTTTTAAATGTATTTTGATGGTATAATGTTTTTTTTGTGATTCTGTGTTTTGGTATGAAAAGCACTTTTTGTGATATATGTTTTGCAACTGTATTGTGATGTGAAGAGGCAGTGTTGTGACTATTGTTCCTATTTTTCCATTTAGGTGCCACTGCCGTATTGTACCGTCTAATTACTTCCCATTTTTTGCTGCACAGTTTTTTCTATACAATTGGATGTATTATTTGTTTGGCCATGATTAAAATGTTCTGAGAATAAAAGATAGGAAACCAAGGCCCCACAAAGACAAGCTATATTTGGAGTTTTGTGCGTTCTTTATCCCTTCTTCATGTGCATATATACTCGAGCGTATGATAACAGCATGGTGTTGCAGTTTCTTTTCTGGATCTGCAGGTGGCAGTAGGGCTGGTATCGGTTGGTAAATCCACAGAGTGGCGTTCTTTTGGATGGTTTGCTTCAGTTCTGCCAAGTACTTCCTGTTTTAGAACAACAATGGTGGCACATATGGTGCAGTGTCTTTGAGAGATCATGGAAGCAGATGAAGAAATGATCCATCTGTTGAACATTTTACAGTCCAAACAATTGAGAAGAAGGAGACGTCGTTCCACTGTCGTTCAGCGAGAAGATACAAAAATCCAAAAACATGTAATCAAAAACTGACCAGTCACAATGGATTACTTCCGTGTTGCTGCATGTCTGGTTAGGAGAGGGATGTATCGACCCTCTTCTGACCTAAGCAAAGCCTGTGGCAGTAACGGTGTAACCGACCTGACACAGATGCTACATGAGTGTAACTCCGCCTTTAGATATATGGCAGCACCACATTATAAACAGTTACTAATGTTAATCTCTAAAATCTTAAACAAGCTTAAAGAATGGACCAATAATGAAGCCGGGGACTTGTTCAGCCAACATGTGATGGAGGAATTATTGTACATGTAATTCTTATTTTCTACCAACCACAATTTTGCTGTGAGATCACCTCAGTGTTCATGCATGTGGCAAAAATGCAACCAGAAAGAGAAGACTGCCCAGTTCATATAACACTCAAGCTTGTAGAACTGAGTGACACTGGCTCTTTGGCTCATTGAAATTTTATGAATTTACAGTTTCTAAAAATGTAATATACAAACAAATAAAGAATATTTCCTTTATAATCTGTTCTGATCTTTAGACACTGGGAAAACATATAGATTGGTTATTATTTAGGTGAGGGGCTAAAAGCTGCAGAAATGCTCATCTGTGACCACTGAAAGTGTAAATAGTGGGTAGCCTGTGAAAGAGGTTAAGACTGAGAAGATGAGAAAAGGCAGCAAAGCCTATTTCACCATGTGACATTTAGTTATGACGAGCATGCAGTGATATGATCATCAGTAATTTGTATCTTTATCCCCCACAAGTGAAAGAAATAGATAGGGAAGAGAAGGAGATGAAAAATAGGCATAATGCTGACAGGGAGTGAGACACTTGAGCTGTGGAGAGGGCCAAGTGTTCTGAACACAGCACAGCCTAGGAGTGATTGAATGATCCCATTCTGGGCTTTTTGTTAGACACCAGGCAGCGATGTATGAAGATTGATACACAAGTGCTCGACTCGCTTTGCTGGATCATCAAACGGATTGATATTATACTCCAGCAGAGGATGAAGACAAAGTAAGTGTTATCATACTCAATACTGGGGCTTGTCAGAGGCGGGAAATCATCTTGTGTCACTGGTTATGGGAGCGTTTCACGGACTGTCTTGAGAATTTATCTGGAAGATGTGGCGCTCTATGGCAGGCAGCAGCTGACAGTGGAGGCCCTGGCTGCATTGTAAAGATCTAAACTAAAGATTGAATTACAACATCCTGCTTTAGAATGCATTTATTTCACTGCTATCATGTTTGTCCTCACAGACACTGTAAATCCAATATCTTCTACACAAGAAGTCATTTATTGTCACTCACTAACATTATTCATTGAGATATTACGTAGATAATTTACACATTTTGCAGCAAACGACTTATTTATCTTTGATACAAAAAGGGCTTCTTGCATTACTCCCAGCATTGGTCCAGACTCCTCTTTTTTTTTTTTTTTTTTTTTTTTTTCCCCCACTTGGGAGCTGTCAGAGGAAAGTGAAGCAACTATTTGATTGATCTCTAAACTTAACCAAGTAGTTTTTTTTCATAACCCCAAGCAGCTGATGGAAAAATAAAAAGAGAAATAAATATTGTTGGATGAATTTGGACTTTGATTTACAATCTGCAGTGTCCACCATCCATCTCCTTCTGGCCTCATAAGCTTTAGGCTTTTAATAATGTGTAATAACACTTTACTCACTATTTTTTTATATATATATTTACAAAGGGAAATGCATGCATGCAATGGTTATTTTACTCTTTTCTCTATACCTGCTCCGACTAGGGTCCAAACTCATTTCACTGTTATGCAGATGATAGTCAGATTTATATGCCCCTAAAAAAGAGCAACCCTTACTCTTTCAGACCACTGCTTCAGTGTCTCCATGACATAATGGCCTGTAATTTCTTTAATTTCAATGAAGACAAAACTGAGGTTCTGGGTTTTGGTAGTACGGCATTGTCCTCCCCTGTAGTTCTATGTTATTTGGCCCAGTACAATAAGCCAGTCTTCAAAAACTTGGTGTTAAAATGGATTCTGATTTTAAGCTTGACAATCAAGTAAAAACAGTTGAAAAGGCACGTTTTTTTTTTCACTCAAGGCAGCTAGCCAAAGTGAAGCCAGTTATTTCGAAGCAGCATTTTAAGACCGTTACCATGCCTTTATAACCACTTGGCTGGAATGGATTGTATTTGGGAGTTAGTGGGTCTTCTGTTGCTTGCCTTCAAATGGTGCAAAATGCTGCTGCGTGTCTTTTAACTGGCACACGTAAGCATGAACAAGTTTTTCCGATTTTAGCGTTGCTCCATTGACTGCTTGTTTATTTTAGAATCCAGTTTAAATTTTTTTCTTTTTTTTTTTGCATTTAAATATCTCCATGGTCTTGCACCACCCTACCTCGCTGAGATTCTTCACCCTTACGCACCTTCACACTCTTTAAGATCAGTTGATCTTAATGGTGGCAAGAACAAAGTGTAAGCTCCAAGGAGACTGGGCCTTTGCTGTTGCTCGTCCCAAATCTGCCTCTGCATGTCAGACAGACCTCCTTGCTTGATTTTAAGTCGCTTCTTAAAACTCACATTTTTTTGCTTGGCTTTTTACACTCTTGAGATTTTGACATTGCTTCTGTTTTTATAGTTGATCTTGTCTTACTCGTTTGATTTTATTGTTTTAATTTGACTATTATCATTTCTTTTGTTTGTTTTTGTTCATGTTTTTTTGTACATGTTTGAATAAAGCAAAGCATTCAGCATTCACTCAGCATTTAGACTGATTTTATTGTTTGTGCTTTTAGTCTTTTATAGCACCTTGGTCCTCTGTGGCTGTTTTAAAAATGCTTTACAAATAAAGTTGGATCAGATTTTTTGAGCTTTGAAAATGTTTTGACTTGACCATTTTTGAGCAGTTTAAAGTATAGTGTAAAATTGTTTAATCTAAAATGACATTAATATAACAGGGAGGGCCATTTTTTGCACCAGGTCACTGAATGAGTGGGTCATTGCATTTAATCAGTGAACAGTCTGCTCCCCAACCTTCTTTATCATGTGCCAAACAAGATAACTACTTTTGGATCTTTTAAGTTTAATTTACTTTTACAATAAAATGTCAGTGCACCTGATCTGATGGGACTCATAGGATTGGCTTGATTTGCTCTGTGGAGAAACATCTAATGTTATTGCAGCAATAAATACTTTGGTATTTGGTTTTTGCTCCAGTCTACATTATATAATACCCAGTAAAAATAAACATTTTGCAAATACATGTGAAAGTCTTTTAACACATTCTACTATGCTCAAGCTTAGTATCTCAGTGCTAATTATAAAGTCCAGTGGCTACTGTGATAATTAACAGTACTTGATTTCCTTTATATATGCATTAATATTTATGTATGTAGTAGTTGTAAAAAATATATGCATGTAAAGTACACTTAGATACAGTTTTATGATATGCATTTAGTTACTCTGAATGACTTGTTGAGGTTATTCAATGTAGGGGAAATATGGCTAAATAAAATTTTCATTCCACTAAGTTCAAGTCTTCTTGATGCTGTTTTGCAAAGAGCTAGTGACACAGGGCAGTTTGAGTACATGCCTTTCTCTATCGAGTGGTTTTATGCGCACTGTAAAGCTGTCATTTATGTGTGCATGCAGTGCCCTCGCTATGTCGCCAGCCTCTGTAAAAGCTATGTATGGGAAACAGTGCAAGCTGTGGCACTTATGGATATTTCTCTTTACATTCATCATTTTTACATGTAGTCACTGGTAGCCGTAATAGCTGTCAAGGAGACGTATTGCTTTTCATCTTCATATTGAAATTCCAGGAGCAGGTTGGTGTCCACCTTCTTGTATATATCATCTCTATTGTTACTGTATGAAGTTACAGTCCACAACAGTTAGTCCATTTATGCAAAAGACAAAAGGGTTGACATGTCTAGTCCAAATAGGATGCTTGGACCAAGGTGTGCTTTCTATGGTTTGGCCTTGTTGTGCTGTTGACCCAGAAGAGACAGAATTACCTCCATGTCTGTGTGTGTTTGGGAGTATGTGTGCTATATAGGGATGTCTGGTAGCAATGGAAGAAAGGGGGGGTGTAGTAGGTTTGAGTTAAGGGCTCTATCAAGGGACAAACTTCTCCAGCACAACAAAACCACATGATCCATCACCCTTTTTAGCTGGTGTCAGGGTGAGTTTATGTGATGATGATTTGATGCTTGGTACTTGGTCTCCTTCTTACTCGCTCAGATTGAGCTATATGATAGTCAGAGCTGGGATTGCTGGGACCACTGAGCTGCTGGGCTGCAGCCATCAGACAACTCTTATGTTTGTGTCCCTTTGGAGCACACTGACAAATCTACCCCCGACTGCTGCCCTGTTTCTTGTAATGTATTTCTTATTTTAAAACATGTCATATTTAATTTTAGCCAGTTGAAATGAGTCATCATTTACCACAATTGACTGGCAAACTTCTGTACCTGTTTTTGAAAATAATTATATATGCATATTAATATTTTCTGCTCTTTAAAAGATGTATTGACAATTAAATCCCATTAACAGATAATAAGAAATAGGGGGAAAAAGTTATAACACAGTAACTTTTACACTTTATATAGTAGAAAGTGAGGTGTCTAAGCATAGCATTTGTATGGTACACACTCAAGTTTTTACCATATAAGGTTTTCTGTCCTACAGACTGGATTGACAAAAGAACATGCATTCTATGCAAATGTGCATCCTATAGGCAAACTCTATGATTGGAGGACACAGGACTGAGGAATTTTCTTTGTTTAAACCCTATATAAGACAGAACGACACATCAGGTGTTTAGGTCTTCGTTCTGGCTTTGGGACCTCCAGATTTTGCTGCAGAAATCTGTTTTGATGTCTGAACTTTTGTAATAAACTTCTTTTTATTATTCAAGTCAGTGTCCAGAGACGTTTTTGCCTGAAAGCCAATTTTTCCACATCTGATCAAGACACATCAAAAGTTAAATAAGTTAACAAGTTTTTGTTGTTAACATGGTACAGTCACTAGTAATAACATGGGTTTTATTCACAGAACATATTCTAAAGACCAATGTTGAAGGGCTTGTGTTCCTTAGCCCTCAGTTTATTTGAAACAGGAATAAAGCTGTCAGAAATTACTGTTTACTAAACCTATTCACGCAAACTGATGTAAACAGTAAACACTGCAGGCTTCTTCTAATGTAACTGCAAAAAATGTGACATAATGTGATGCAAGTTGTAGAAATGGCCATTTATGGCATAGCCACTGCCACCTGTCACTTATGACTTACGTGCATAAGAATCCAAAACTTAAATATACCGCCTACAGTGGATTTAACTATTGTGTATTTAATAGGAAGCAGTGAGCAAAAGTGCAATTTCAGGTCAAAGAATATCATTGCATGAAAAATCTACATTTCTAGTTCACCTTTACCAGAAAACAGATTACAGGTAAAAAATGTGTAGGTCATAGCATGTAGATTTTGTAACTGTCTATAGCCATGTATGTGGTAAGTTAAGACCTAATTATAGATGTAATATGTAATAATCACGCTTAAGAGATAAGATTAAGGGAGTGGGAGTGAAGTACAAAAATGCAAGAACAGTAGAAAAAAATGGAAAAGAGGACTTAAATAAATAATCAGTTGCATAAAGATGGATGGGCCTTCTTCAAAATGATTTTCATAAAGTTGTTTAACAAAAAGAAAAAATCTTACACTGTTAAAATAAAATGGCAAATTTACTGTCAAAAACGGTATGTTATTGTTGTAATATTCTCAATGCAAACCATTACAGTGGCATATCCACCTTAAAAAAAATCTGCATTGATAACGTGTGACATGAGTTGATTTAAAATAACCAGTTTTTCATGCACAATGAGATAAGATGTAGAAAGCAGAAGTCATGACGCAGGAACACCTTTGGGAACATCAGAGACAGATGCTGACAAATTAAACAAAATCAGAGTAATGGAGAAAACTTTGAGCCTTTAATGTAAAACTTTAGTGGCTTTGCACCTTTGGATGAATTATAAGACTACGTATTTCATGTTTTGACATATAGTGAGGTTTGCATTGTTCACACAAATTAACCACCGTTTGTAGACTGTTTAAATCCTTTGAGAGCTCTTAGTGAGTGACTAGAGTAAGAAAAAAAATAAAATAAAATAAACTAGTGAATACAGTATGTGAGAAATCAGAGATGACATTAAAACTTCTCTCTTGATGCCATAAAGGAGAGCAGAGACTGTGAAACTGAGAAAAGAGTTTAAGATTTTCTTTTTTATCTTAATAATATTAATAATACTACTAATAATAATCTATAGTCATTAAGCTCAACTTATATTTCCTTTCTGTGTTAACATTTAGTTGTAAGAAAATTTATTCAACTGAGTACAGAAAAACTGTATTTGCTTTTTCTTCCAGTGGTATTAATATTCAAATTACGAAAAGGAGAATGAAAAAGAGAAAGTTATTAATTGTTGGTTAAAATGTTCATTACTGTCTTTTTCTCTTGCTGCTACTAATAAACATCATCCTTTAACAGAATACCATTATGATCATACCAGCTGTAAATATAGAGTATTGTCTAATCCCATGTAGCTTTTAAACAGTGTGAGTGTGTTGCGTTTGTGATAGGCTGTGTAATAGTGTAATAACTCTGTCCCCCTGTAAACCGGCCATGGAGGCTGTGTGTAAATGAGATGGTTCTGCTACATTAGCTTCATAACGCCATAATCCCTTCTCCATAAACCATTACATGCGCCGCAACATTTCTGATTTATGGGGGGTTGAGAATCAATGGGAAAAAATTAATGCTCGCAAAACGTCCCGGGGACAATATTGAGCAGATTTTAATTGTGATTTCATTCAAGTGGCTGTTAGCCAGATGATGAATGTGGGCTAACCTTCCACTCTGCCAAGCGCTACAGAGAGTCTTTAATATGACAATTAAGAGTCTGTCTTTTAGATTTTATTTTATCTTTCTCTCTATCTCATGGACTACTCTGCCCTCCCAACCCTTTCATTTATTTTTTAATTTATTTTACCTTGCGCTCCTCTTTTCCCAGTTTCTACCCCCCTCTCTTGACATAACTTCATCTGTACAGTGTAGCTTTTGTGCAGATTAAATTGAGAGTCCAGTTTTCTCCATCTCGGAGCACTTACTTATGTTTTATGACACACACTAAATCAGTTTTATGTTGCTATTGATTTTTTCCTCTCCTCCTATTACCCTCTTGCTTAAATCGACACAAACCATTTTGCCTTTTGCTCCCCGATTCTTCCCACTCTTGTCTTGGTGGTGACCTTAAGTGTATGACCGAGGCACAACCATCTGTTAAACGGAGAGGGGGGGGGGGGGCTGCCGTGGCCTCCCTGAGTAAAAGAAAAAAAGAGAGTGCAGATACCACTGCTGAGACAGAAGGTATGACCAGGAGGTGGCAGGTTAAACTTAGTAGTATCGCTAATTGAAACTCAAATTTTCATTTTTTTCCCTCCTTGTTCGTTGCCACATCAATTTAGTGCTTTTCATTAAGTTGCTTGAGTT
The DNA here is from genome assembly GCF_017639745.1 of Melanotaenia boesemani. Taxonomy (NCBI): domain Eukaryota; kingdom Metazoa; phylum Chordata; class Actinopteri; order Atheriniformes; family Melanotaeniidae; genus Melanotaenia; species Melanotaenia boesemani. Next base: position 29,551,294 of record NC_055687.1, read on the forward strand.
AAAGGAAGTGTGATACGAAGAAGAAATGTTTTATTTCACCTTCATCGTTTCCAGGGAAAATGCCTCTGGCACAATCAAGCACTCTCTTCTGGGTTTGCTCTTGTTTTCACAAGTTTCTGAGCCAACAAGACTAAGGGCCAACATTTTCGGTGTTGTTTTAGAAAGTACAACAGATGCAATTGAATGGAAATTACCAAAACAGAGTTAAGAAGGGGTCTGCAAGGTGGTGTGGTGGTTACACTGTCGTCTCACAGCAAAAAGGCCATGGCGGGCATGGCTGGTCTGTGTGGAGTTTTTCTCTTGGTCCTGCTTCCTCTCACAGTTTGAAAGCATGCGTGTTAAGTTAAATGGTGATTCTATAGGTGATGCATCAGTATGAGTTTGAATGGTTTGTTTGCCTCTAAGTATTGAGAGTGATGTCCAGGGTCCCCATAAGGATTTATTCAAATATAAATATATAATAATTTGAATATAATATTTGGCCCATAAAAAACTTAAGGTAAACATCTGCTTTCCACTGACTCACTCATGTGTGATTTGTTGGAGCATATTTCCCTAGTTAGTTAGTTTTTATTACAGTAAACACGAGCATAGTTTGTGGAATATTTAGATATTAAAAAAGTTTGGAGAATCTATGTTTCAGGAGCTGAAGTTTCAGTGATCAATATCACTGCAATGAGGCTGATCAGTTAAACCTGATGGTCAAACTTGGAAAATTAAACTTAAGTAGTTTAAACATAGCTGTTTGTGTGACTTCTGTGCATGTGATGAATAATTTCTGGCTTCATTGGTTTCTCATGGAACTGTGTATTAATAAATTTTGATGCCTGTAAGTTGTAGACCACAGGGAAAAGAAAATATAAAAATTGAGAAAAGTCCAGTATTTGGGGGGAAAAGGTAAACAGTGAAATAATACAAATAAAAAATATTAAGAAAAAAGAATAGGGACCAGGAGGGTCAGATTTAAAGAACGCCACTGGGAAATGTCACACAATCAAATAAAATGTATTTGTTAGAAACCTACAGGTGTGTTAAAAGGTCAGACATTTACTAGCCAATCTATTTTCATCAGTTATTCTGATCAATGTAAATAATATGCAAATCCTATCATAGAGAAATATTATGGTCACTCTAGATGGGCATCTCTTTTTCAGTACTTATTTGGCAGAGTCTTTCTTTTCACTTAGATCTAAATAATGTCTTTGTTTTCCAAGACCAGATCATGATACAAGGAATACTTTAAAAGTGTTTTTGTGGAACTTTTTTTTTTTTTTTTTTTACTTTTTGTCTTTTACTGATTTTCATATGTTCCATGTTGGATGTCCACCATCACTTGACCTTGTGCCTCTCCTTTGCCACCACAGGCTGGGATAGGGTCTATATGGATGGATGCACAATAATAGAAGAGACACATCCTTTCTGACAACAAAAATAAAGAGTCGACACTTGTCAGTTAAAATACTTGTTGGTTTAACCCTTTAACAGCCTGCTCTACTATTTAGAGGGGGGAAAAGAGAAAAATAATTATTTTCTTTTGCTAACTTTAAAGAGTTAAGGAGAACTAAGGGCAAAATATAGAGGGATAAATGCTATAAGCGCTGACTTGATCTCAATCAATTTGTGCCTGTCTGTTGGCATGTGTCCAGGCTTTGCTGTGCCCCAGTTCTCCGGTGTTGGCTCCATCAGGGCTCCCAGCAGAGAGCTAAGCAGTAGCATCAATGTGACCATTTAGAGTGTGATCTGTGCAGATGCAGTAAGGAGGTTGGGGCACTGTGCCGCCCTCCTCCTTAATGCCTCTCACTTCACCCTCTAGGACGCGGTCCACATCAAAGTTGTCACTGAGGCCCCTCAGTCGGAAATCCCGGTTTGGCAGGGAAGCGAGCTCTTCAAGAAAAGAATGACGGCCTTGACCTAAGATAGGCAACTAAATCAGCCTTAGCAACAGCAGCAAGGATGATTAATACTCATAGAGTCTCTTTACACCTGCCCCTTATAAGCCTCTCATATCTTAAATGAGTATGTATTGTGTTTACAATTATTTAAAACATAAATGACTTCCTCTACAAAGAGTTGAGACGATGGATAATGCACATTATGTAATTTTTTTAAGCTACAAATAATTTCTTTTTTTTTGTAACATTTTTTTAACATTATGACAGTTTACAAAAGCAGTCAGTTATTAGAGAAGGACTTTTTTTTTACTTTTATGTTCTTTGTAGCGTCTTGAATAGGCTGAGTTCTGTTTTACAGTTTAAATATATGTATGTTTTTCCTTTTTTGTTTAGGATATTTGATAACGCAAAGAATAGCTAAATCATGGCTTATTTGGCCATATAGTCACTCCTGGTATGATAACGTAAGCATTTTCTCAATTAAGTCTGAGACTGATGGTACCATGTTTTAATTGCATTTTGTATCATGTAGGTTTTATGTTATATTAATCCAGTGGCTCCCAAACTGGGGGGGGGGGGGGGCTGAACCATGACAGGGGAGGCACAGCAAGGCTAAATAAGACTTATACTTTTACACTGCTAGCAAAACATGGACAAATTTGTGAAAGTAACAATGAGCAAATAATCATGAATCAAGAAAAAAAACAAGAAAATATGATGAGGCATATCTTGCATCCCTGGGCATGACCAGGTAATGGTCAGTGATGGGTAATGAAGACAGACCACAGAGTGAAAATATTAGCATCTGATAGTATAAAGCCAAACAAATAATAACGCTAACAGGACTTGTCATCCTGAACACAAAGAAAAGACTGTTGATTACTTCATAAACTACTCACCTATCATATATAGCAGAGTTGTTTTACTAAAGCAACATCTGTCTTACTGAAAGCTCGACTCACCTGAAGTAATTTGCTGGTTTTAAAAAAATCTCACACTCTAGCAGATCAGTTCATCATTCCTTCTGCCACTGACGTAGTTTTCACTGTAATTAACAAAGAATAAACTAAAGACTATTTTGTACCACGTTTCTTCATAGGTTTCTTTTCAAGATTTGGGGTGCATGTGGTACTGGGATTGGGGGGGCTTGACATTATTGTTGTCAATGAAAAGGGGGCCCTGCAAGAAAAGTTTGGGAACCACTGTATTAATCCAGTAAAAGTGAGAGTTTTGGTTTTGATGCACTGAATTAATCCCAGAAATTTATAATATGGCTTGATGTTGATGTGGATAAACTGTAATGTAAATAAACATTGATGGAATTACATTTACTTTGTTCTTCACCTCTCTCCCAACCTTCCCTCCAGTCTTCTTTAAACTCTGCAGACCCTGTAACACAATTGTAATCTGTCATATTTTTTCTTTTTTTCTTTTTGTTTTGCCAGTATGAAATATTTATGGAACATCAAATTTTTTCACAGCACCAACTACAACTAATTTCTTTACTTACACTAAAATTACGAATAAAATATTGTCATGGTTGTGTTAAGGCAAGAGGTTAGTACATGCGAAGTTTATATTAGACTATGTGGCTGCTGTTAACATTAGCACTAGTTAGCACCAGCACTGCTCCTCTGACTTACTTCATACATTATGTGTATCTTTACACATACTGTATGACTTGTTAATGACTTGTTAAGCTGGACATTTTGTGGCTCCTGTGCAGTGTCATCAAAGTGACTTATATGGTACCTGCTTACTTGTTTTGTGACTGCTCTGACCTGTCCTCTGACTTCATTTCTTCTGTGAATGTGCAGTATGTGGTTTCAGCCTCTGCATGTATTCACTTCATGCATCGCATCACACGCTAGCAACTGGATATAAACACACTGGCCTTTCTGAATGTGCATCGTGTCAACAAAGAAAAAGAAGAGGACAATTTTGGAGGAAGAGTGGGAAAAAAAACCTAAACAAAAACATACCACTCCGGTTCTTGAATCTCTACACTGGCTTTCTTTGCACCAAAAAGCTGATTAAAATTAAAATATCTATATCTGATCTGATGACACCATATGAGCCAAAGAGACTTCTAACATCATCTGGGTGAAGTTTGATTTTAGCTTAATATTTAGTTTTTATGCTCCTAATATCTGGAACAAACTACCAGAAAACCTGAAGTGTGAGCCAAACCTTAGTTCTTTTAAATCATGTCTTAAAACTAATGATAATGATGTGTTGTCCATTGACATCTGTATCATATTTATCTCAAAGTATACAGTTTTCTTTTTCTATTTTAACTTGTTATGTTTCTATTTAATTTATTTTAATTTTTCTATGTAATGTTTGGTTTTCACCTTGCTGCAATGCTTTTAATTTTTATGTAAAGGACTTTGAGTTGTCTTGTATATGTAATGTGCTGCACTAATGAACCCGCCTTGCCTTACAGGTAGGATATGAGATAGATGCCAAGTTAGCTTCTTTAAGACTAATTAAATAAATTAAAAAAATAAAAAATAAAAAGTTTTAATAAGTAATGAACTTGTGTCATAAGGTGTGGTTTGTATTAAATGTGGACAATTATTTCAGAGGACATTTAAACTCATAGTTGAAATTAAAGTCCTTCAGCTACTGCAAACAAAAGCTGATGAAGGTACAGAGAATGACATCTCTGTCTACTCCTCAAAGGATGGGGAATGCACATATTTGTAGCTTTAACAGGAGGGGAAAAAGTGAGAAGGAGGGAGGGATGGAGCTAGAGGTGACTGATTGAGGGGAAGGCAGCAGATAGTAAGTTCCTTCCTCCTTCTCTCTCCTTCTGTTTCAGCTCATGTGCAAAAGCTTTTCAAATTATGATGTGGATTGACGTGCAGCAGCTGTCCCCTCTCCTGGGTCCTGTCCGTCACCTCACCGGTCACCGCTGACAGCACTATGATGGATTAGGAATTGTCATCCAGGACGCTTGTCACTTGTTTACAAGTCGGCCATCCCTCATCTCTCACCACAGGCCTTATAATCTGGCCGACACTACCCCAGCACCCCTCCCTTCACCACCACCACCTTCTCCTGCTGCCAGACACGCTATTCAAGACAACACCATACATTACAACAGCTTTTCTTCTCCCTCTCCCTAACCTCTCTCTCTCTCTCTCTTCCACTTCTGCATCCCTGGGCTGAACACAGTCAACGCATTTAATGCATTAATATATGTGTTGTGTTCGCCAATCTCCCAGGGACTGGGGCGATGTCTTCTTCTGTCAACCTCTACCCCTGAGGAGTGGCTGGGTTTTATACAAACATCCCAGCAGGAGCAGGAGAGAGGTTCAGATCTAATGTGTTTTTGTTTTCTTTTTTTTTTTTTCTTTTTTTAAAGGAACAATGGAATTTTTAAATCTATGGCCCAAAACTATCATATAGATGACATATTTGCCATCATCAGAACCTCAGCTATGACGTAATGAATGACATAAAGGTAGCTTCATGTCATACAAAAATGTAAATACAAAAGTCTAAATTAGGTGTATTATTCTCATTCAGTGCTACTAAATCAGTGCTAAAATGGTGTCTTGTTGATTAATTAATTATTTATGAAGCTCATATGAAACAGTTGTAAATGTTTTTGCCTAATTTAAAGGTGCCATCCATAACCTTCCAAACTTCTAACAGTTTGAAGCAAAAAATTATGAGCAAACGTATGACTATTTTCCAGAAGCTTTTGAGCTCAACTATGTCAAGCATGCATCTTAGAAAAATGGTGGAAGGAAACCCCGCTGAGCAGACCTGGTCCTTTCTCCACAGTTTCTCTCAGGCAGTGGTCTGCAGTGAGAAAGAGTGAGTTTATGCTCCCTCTGTAGACTGAGGCCAAACTAAAACGAGCTAACCAGCCTGCCTTTCTGGTCTGGACTCAGCCCTGCCAGCTGTGCTCCTGCAGAGAGGATGAGTGGATGCCATCTTCTCTACACTATTGAGACCATCGCAGCACTCCCAGTGTGGCCCTTGAGAGAGGCCATAATCTTCTCCTATCAGCCTAATGGTTCCCTCTGTGGATTTAGAGATGGCAGGCCTGGGAGTGGAGGGGGGTGGCTTGCTGAATCCTAACATGAGCATATTGTCATTAAATTAAAAATTTCCTAACACTCCCTTGCTTGTGGCATAACTGCTGCCATGAGAGCGATCATAATTGGCTCTGAAAACATGCGTAATTGCCTTCAGCTGGCGTTCTTTTACAGTTGACACTGTTGAGGCAGCAGCGGAGTGATTGGTGAACTGAACATGCAGCTTGTTTCACAATGGCAGTCGTAATTGAAATATGGTACGTGTGAGTAGAAGATTACATTAAAGCTCCTAGATAATCACCTGACAGGGGAGTCATTGAATCGACAATCTGCTGCGATGTTTCGAGGAGCGGCCACTGCGTGCAGACTGGGTGAGGAAGGAGGGGAGAAGGACAGTGGGGAGGGGGCAAATGCATCAGGCAGTAGAGGAAGGAACAAGTCTCTTGGTTAGCTAACTGGACTGGCAGTTTTGGTTTACTGAGCTCAATCACTACATCACGCACACATACTGCTTTTGAAAGACCTTCTTCCCTTTTGAAGCTAACAGATGGCTACGTTAAAAGTGCATTTTTCTAAGATTTTTATAGCTTTTTTGTCATTTTGCCATCTTCCCATCCAACACTGCCACATCAGACTGTCTGATTCAGCTGACTGTACTGATTACTTCACATGTTCACAGAAGTTTGTGATTCTAATGTTCCAAGATATCAGTGTTTTCATTTCTCTGAGAGTTCCCCATGCCACTTATTTCACTCTCCTTTCACTTCCTCACTCTAACAGACAACAGGAAGGAAAGTGCTGTTTTACAAATATTTCAAAACCCTGCACTGCTAGTGTTGGCACATTACTGATAAACTAATGCACAAAAAACAAACACACAGTTGTAGCCGCATTCTTCCTCCTCTGTGTAGTTGTTGTTGCAGAGTTTAAAAAAAAAATTACAGGTGCCTCTTTCTCTTTAATCTACTTCTCCTTTCACCATTATCTTATATTTGGGTATAAACACACACACACAGTGCAACCCGATAATATGCAATTAAAAACAAAGATCATTAAAAAGTTATTGGTGTCTGCCTAATTACTATAACTTTACCTCCCTTATAATGAGCGTGCATGGGTATTGATTTGAAGCAAATCTCCCTTTCCTCCTGGAAAAAAAGCAGGTAGTTACTTTGTGTTAAATCATTAATATAGTAATGATTTTTTCAGAACACTCTCAATTAAGACCAAAGCAGAAAATGACCCAGGGGAGTTGGAGCTCACGCTCTTAAAAGTGTGATGTTCCAAATATATCCTTGCTTCTCTCGCCAGAGAATATGGATAGGGCCGAGCCGTGGTTCTGAATAATTTAAAGAGGAGGTTGTTGATTAGAATGTGTGTAAATGTGTTTGTGAGTTAAAGGTCTAAACCTTTAGGTGACAAAGTATTTCTAATACTGTACATTAAAGAGAAACAGCTTTGTGTGAACAGTAAGTGATGTAGTGGTTTGGTTTGACCTGCAGGAGGTGACAAAGAAAGAGCCACCTTAAGTTAAAGTTAATGGAAAAACCTTAAAGAAATAAGACATTCAGTTGGTGTAGCTTTGATTAAATAAATAAATAAATATCAAAAACTACATAAACCCCAATCTGATCAACCTCAACCTCAAGTTTAATCTAGTTCTTCTTTTTTTTCTTTAAATTCTACTTCACATTACTTCACATTGCCAGTTAATTGTGTTCATCAATAAGCCAGCACAGTGAATTGTCTTTTAAATCAGCTATATGATCACAGCTTCCCACTGGAAACACACATCAGTCCATGTTTTACAAGGTAGTTATGGGACCAAATGTAATAAATACAACGAGGAAAAAGAAACAGAGATGACAGCAAAAAATAAGTTCATAGTTGATCAGCTCTTTCAGAAATGGTTCTCCTATACTGTTATGTTGCAAGAGTTTCTGTCAAAAGATGATCTCTGGACAGAGCCACTTCTTCCTTCTTTGATATTGTACTTAGGTTTCAAAGACACTGTAGAACTTTTGCTATTTTCTCAGTGATGTGCCCCCTACCAAGGGCTAATTCGGTATCCATTGTGCATACTACCTGTACTGTGAGCTCTCTCCAGCCAGTAAAATACAGTCTTAAGGCCAATTTCCACCATTTCTGGGCTGTGTTCTGTCTGTGCTGCGGCCTCCGGAGCTAATTACAGCCATTTTAGTCAGTGGTTTGATTCACACCAGGCACGCCGTGGCATGTTTTAGAAACGTCTCGTCATGGCTCTCTGCTAAACATACGAACCGGGTCTATTTTTGAAGGAGCACGTTTCCAGAACATATCAAGCGTAGCATACATCTTTGGGTATACATCTCTAAGCTCTGAAAACATACTGAAATACGTACAACATGAACATAGAGGACAAACAGAAAGCTCCATGCTTATGTTTATTTAACGCTGAGCATAAATGGGTTCTTTGGTTAAAGGTAGGTTAGAAGATCTTCTTCAGGAGCACTTGTTGGCATTTTGCTTAAAATCCCCTTCACACCCCGATTGCAGCCAATTAAAAGCTCTAACAAAAAATGCAAAAAAAAAAAAAAAAAAAAAAATGTCACCAGACAAGGATTGACAAAACACCATCCATTCATTTTAAAAGATTGGTTGGTGATATGTCAATCAATCTCAACTGCCATTTGTCCATCCCGTACCTTTCTTCATGCACTAATCACGCACTCTCAGAGGCTTGGAGCACTTATAGAGGCAACAAAGCGAGAACCAGAGCTTGGCTAGCTTAATACATCAAATTACGGTACACACTTAAGCGTAAGGGACATTATGGCATAAAAGCTGCCTATATCGACTCGATAGCTGAGCAAGAGTTCTACTTCTTGATAGGTAAGATAAAAGTCTTTATGACTTTAGAAGAAAATTCATTGGTTTCCGGGATTATGTTGTCTTTTTAACAAGTATACAGCCAGTTAGAGGATAAAACGAATTGGACGAACTGCTACGTTAGTAATGCTGTAGCGATTGTTTTTACAGGGCTAAGTTTGTTAGGGAACAATAAGCTGGGGACACACTACAAGACTTTTTGCCAGATTTTCCCCTCGAGTTCCCGTTGTGCATAATCAGCACTAGTTGGCACTAATTCCGGGCTGTTGGCATGACAAGTTAGCTCAGAAATCTTTTATTGTGTGATGGGGTTTGGACTCAAATTGGCAAATGTGTGAGGCGAACAAACCGTGCCTGGCTGCAGTTGCAGTATTTTAAACATGTTTTAATTTTACGAGGTGAATATGGTAGTGTGTGCAGTTTACCAACCCAAATAAAATACACACATCACCATGAGGAATATGTTGGCAAAGGTCCGTGAATCAATGCTGCCCAGCACTCGTGAACCCTCGGGAACAAGCATTGCTTCATTTCTGTGCTTTGAAAGCTTGGCTTCAGGGGGAAGTCTGAAGAAAAGGGTTTAGATTTTTGAATTGTGTATTTTGAAGATGAAGCTTGGTTGAATCATTTTTCCAGGATCTCCTACACAACCTTTAAGTAAGACACACGACAACTCTCTGTCCCATTTTGAGTTATAAAGTGGTATTATACAATGTGGCTGATGTTAGCTGCTTAGCATGGCACCATCTCCAGTGAATATCTCTGCAAAGTCACTGACATAACATCATAACTTATTTCATGACACTCCATTAATACATTTAGCAATTCTTTGAAAAATTCAAACTATTTTTTAAATAGTTATATAAACCATGCTGATATACTGTAAATCATATATTTTAGCGTCGCTAGGGGTCCAGGGCTGCAGCCACAAATGAATAGGCCTCATCTCAAAACACAAGTAAAGAAAGAAAGAAAGAAAGAAAGAAAGAAAGTATGGATATGTCAGGGTGAGATGTGAGCGCCATTATGATAAATGATATAATAGAACGCTGAGGTGCTTCTTCCTTGACATCTGAGATAAACAAATGCAGTGATTAATGCATGTATTCACAGATATAAAACAGGAATAAATATTACAGTTACAACTGGAATACTGATTAAAATGTAGCCTATAGTGTTAGGCAATGATTAAAGTTTTTAATAACAATTAATCACATACATTTCTGTGATTAATCACAATTAATCGCATTGTTATGTGCAAAATTCAATAATGAATCAAATAAAGTGTATTGCAAATTTTCAAATACTTTAAAAAAATCAGCTGCTTTAACATTAATATTCGTAACAAAGCAGCAGTTAAAATATTTCTTGTAAATATAATTTTAAATATTAAAAATAGTAAACCATATAAAAGCTGAATTTTTTTTATACTAATAACACTTTAATATTATTAATGCTGATTTAATCACACACTGCTGCCTCTGTCTGATGTTTCATGGAGGTTTTTGCTCAGTAAAGCTTTCTAGTAGGGGTGTCAAACTAAAATATACAGTGGGCCAAAATTAAAAAAAATGTTCAACTCAATGACCCCAGAACTAACACAGCCTATAGGTCATTGCCTATAAAACAACATTACTCAGTAAATAATATAAAATTGGTAGAATTTGTTTTATTATGGCTTTATCTGCAGCTTTCCATAAAAACATTTCCCACTAGAACCTGGAACTAACACAGTTTATTAGACCGTTTTTATCTATAAACAACATTATACATTAAATTTTTCAATGCCGAGGATATCGACAGAGCCTGATCACCCCATCACATCCCACTTTAACACTGATTCGTATTTTTGTTGTCAAATTCAAACAATCATATCTCCGGTTTTACTTGATCCATCGACCTCAAACAAAAACTGTGAGACAGATTTTTCAGTCTCCACTTTGGAATGAAGTTAACAACAGCACTCTGTGTAACCTAGTCTTTTTTTTATGGTCCTTTGAAAACGTGGTGTCATCTGATAGACACTGTGGGTAACCTCCTTGAGATAAAACTTTGGTGATCAGATGTAAACATCTGACTCATAGAAGAGTTAACTGCTTGTGTTCTGGTTTTCATTACGTTCCATTTTCAAGGCTTTGCCACACAATGATTCCTGGTGTATGATTGAGTGAGGCCTTTGATTGACAGTGCATTGTGGGACTTGTAGTACTAGTGGTGCGTGCAATATACCGGCAGGCAAGCTCACTGGACATGACTGGAAATACTCCGTGCAGCATGTGTGTCTCATGCCCAGTGCATGAGAGTCGAGAGCCCTGAGAACAGTTGGATCACACATAAAATGAGAACAAATTTGATCCAACTTATTACATGATGGAGGAATATACTCTCTGATTTGTTAAAATCTGCCCTTGTGGTGGTAATGACACTACCCCTTCTGTGAAAAAGATTTGACATGCACTTCATCAAGAGGAGATTGAAAGTTCAATTTCTGCTGTATTTAATATACTGTCAAGCTGCCCACCCCATAACTTTTACTAAACTTAACCAAGTAACCCTGGCTAGTCTACTAGACTGAACCAAACAGCAGCTTAAAAGAAGAGTAAACATTGTGAAAAGAAAAAAAAAAAGAAAAAAAAAAGAAGAAGAAGACGAACAGGAATTGAAAGTCTCCCATTTTAGCCTTCTTTTGCAAATACGTTTTTTTCTATGAAGGATGCCATTTTTCTAGGTAGGATAGATAGATAGATAGATAAATAGATAGATAGATAGATAGATAGATAGATAGATAGATAGATAGATAGATAGATAGATAGATAGATAGATAGATAAATAGATAGATAGATAGATAGATAGATAGATAGATAGATAGATAGATAGATAGATAGATAGATAGGAATGATAAAAACAGAACGATCATGGTGACCCAAGTTCCCAGAATGAACTGTTTGGGGACAATAACTTAAATTTCTGTAATTAATTTTACCAGTTCAGTAAAAATGAGCTTTTCCTACACAAAAGCTTACTGTAATCTCTTTATAAATATTAAACAGTAAATCTTGCAGATTTTAAATTAAGGTTTGTCATCGAGTTTGTCTTTGTCATTCAAATGTAGCTTCTCTGTGATCTGTGAACCTCCTCCCCAAGCCATGCGAGTGCCTCCCCCGCTCGATTTTCTCTGAAATGCTCGAACAATTACATCATTTGTCCGTCCATTATCTCAACACCTGCAAGAAAATCTGTCTCAATTTTCCCCTCTGCTTCTGATCTCGTCTCCCTCCCTTCTTCCTCTGTCCCCGCCGAGATGCTGGTACAGCCCCAAACAGCTTCTGTCCCTGTTGGACACTGCCATCCTACCATGCATTGTGTCCATGCCAAGACCTTGTGCCAGTTCATAGCGCCGAATACTTGTGGTAACCCTGCCTTTTTTTCTTTTCTTTGCACTCTTTGGAGCCCCTTGCACCAAACACACACAGGACTCAACTAGCGATAAACAACAAAACATCTCACTCTCTCTCCTTCTTTTCACAAAAAGAGCCATAATATTCTCTTAGTGAGGCCCAGACGAGGCTGGAACAAAGAGACCTTTCGGTCTGGGTAATCATTCATTATAGTCTCCATAACCACGATTTACAGCTGCTTTCTTTGAAATGCTTGACATTTTACTTTCAATTCCTTAGATATAGTCAGTGGGTACAGGGCGTCATCTTTGCCTGACTTTATCACACATAAAGAGCCATTTTAATTCAGTTTAATGTCATTGCCTAGGTGACCAGCAGGTGTTTGGCAGCAATGCAGAAACGGTCCAATTTGCCAATGGAATGTGTGAACTGTCAATATAAATCTATTTAATCCCTCTGAGTTTTATTCAGGAGATAATATTTCATATGCATATGAGAATATCTGGTGCATTACTTTCTCACACTTTGCAACAAGCATGGAAATACTATTTGAGAGGAGGAATAGAGAAAATGCAGCTGGGTATCAGTGAAAATGGAGGACAAAATTTTAGCTTGATTGTTTCAGGATGCATCAATGAGTTAGGGTCATCACAGTTAATGTTCCAGTGTGTAGCATTCATAGAGAGCTAGTGGCAGAAATGTGATATACAAGCATACTCATGACTATGATTAAATGAGTTTATAATCATATGAAAATAATGATATTTTTTCTCAGTTTATAGATGTTTTTCTTCTTTTTCTCTAGTCATAATGGCTATGGTTGCTTGAGGGTATAGTGTAATAACTGACTTAACAAATGGTGATAGTTAGCAAAAAACACTGACTGTATAAATAAAAGTTGTAGCTTTTCATAGAGATAGTTGAGACAGAAATGAACTGTGGGGGAAGAGAGAAGAATATTTAAGGGAAAAAAACATGTAAATTCCATCTATTATTTTTGTTTGTATTTTGTCTCCAGAGGTACAATGTCAGCTGTTTCTACAAACTTGTGTGAGCATGAAAATAACTCCACGCTTTCAGTGTCAAAAGATTTGTTTAAATACTTTGTGAAACTCATGTTTTAACTGTTGCATTACATTTAATAAGCCAAAAACTTTGCATTTTGATATTGTAAGGAATGCAGGTGGGTACTATACCACCAAGTGAGAGGCTTGAGGATGTGTCCCCTCCTGACCACTGACGACTTTAAGTAATTTTACTTTGCCATGAATATGTAGTTTTCTTAAACATGGCTCTTTCATGATTCTAATATGACCAAGCTGGAAGATCATTCAGTAAGCTGTGAAACAAATCAGGATTTTAAATGGAAAAGTCAAAGAATGGGATATTTGTTTCCATGTTTGCACCTTCTGGATTGTCCAAAAGTATTACTGAAACCAAAATGCTAGACGTAAAACTGCTAAATAAATCTATAACAAAGACCTTTACAATGCTTGGGCCGTGGGATAAAGTTAAATATACACGACCTCTATCCATGTGGTGAAAATGTCCCTTCTGTAAACACTTATGACAGCTGCAGAAGAATGTGTCACAGCATGGTATTTATGTTCATGTGACATTATCACAACTCTCCAATGACAGCACTCTAATTATTAATCCTGATGACACGACTCCAGAAAACATTTTGGACCTGCTCTCTCATTGGCATGACCTTTTACTTTGATTCCACCTTCTTCTTGGCCCCTCCTGTGCTCTGTCACTCTTTTTTTTTACCATTCATAGCCTTGTCCTCTTTCCTGCATCTCAAGGTAAATCCCATTGGATGAATGTTTAGGTCTGGAAGCTCGTGAATGTTTTCACCATGCTGTTGTTATTTATTGGCTGCTGACAGGGCCATGAATTCTGGGCCAAAGTGAAACTCATATTGTTATCAAAAGCATAAAATTCCTATCACTTTAGATGTCAGAGCAGAGACAAGAAAATGAAGCAGGTACTCATAAAGACAGCGGGTGTAATAAATCAGCTGGAGGGGCCTGAGCAAGGAGACGCTTGATTAAATAAGGGGAATTAGGTATTTTTGCAAAAGCGGGAAATAACATTGATCTATGCCCCTGTCAGTGGCAAAGCTTGACACTATTGTGCATTGTTTATTTTTCTTATGTATTTCTAGTGTATCAGTCTCGCTAAGACTGAATGATGAGTGAGAGGAAGTCTTGCCTCCTCTGGCTGCCATGTTCTCAGTTTGCCTCCTTTGGTTTCCTCAGCAACTGAATCTCACATCATATCATGTAGCTTTGTTTACTAGGAGATATGTGAAATGAGTCAGTGGGAAAACAGTTCTTCCTACTGTGCCACAGGCATCAACTAGCAATTTAAGGTCAGTCAGGGGTGAAACTCTTCACTAGTTCAAACCAGGGTGCAATCAAATTCTATTCCATTTTATTGGAAATCACTTTTTTTCAGTGAGTTCGGGATATCTACTAAATGAGAATTATGCTTGTTGTTGGAAGAATGTTGTAAATCTTTTGTCCAACACAGCCAACACTATTTCATATATGGAGCTTGTTTAATTGACATTTAATATTGTTCTTCAACTTATGGACCAGGATGCCATGTATCAGAAATTAATGTCAGTTGATGAAAAAAAAGACATGTATTACTTATTACCAGTGACACATCTTTCCAGAAGCAAATTTCACAGAGAATCCTTATTCCAGTTTGCTCTTCCTAAATATATAATTTTAGTAACGTCCCCCACTATGATTTGTAGGTGTCTGCATGGCTGATGGGATCAGTGAACTCTGGAGAGTGGGGTGACGACCTTCCACCTCATCCATCACCCAGTGATGGACATGGGAAGCCGGTCCCTGACAGGTTGGGAGGACAGGCGGGGGATGGAGGGGTACAGATGGGGTTAGGGGTAGGGCTGGAGAGGGATCTGGGATGCTGGAGAGAAGTGTGACCAGGATTGAGGTCAGAGATGTATGACTGGAGAGTCAGCTTTGCCACAGCTAGCCTGGTTAAATGTTTGTGTGGGAGACAAAGATGGATTATCTGACTGTTTATGCATTTCTGGTGGGAGACAAATAAAAAGTGTAGTAATTTACTTTAACCCAGAATCTCAATTTCTTTAGTTTTCTTACCGTACAGGGCATGAAACCACATGACTTGTTTGTCTACATTTCTCCAGCCCAATTCAGTAAAAATGACAAATCTGGTAATCATGAGCACTATCGCTCCATTCTCCAAATGTTGCTGAGATGTAATGAGTCTCAGAGGGCCACTTGTCTCTTACACCCACTAAAACAAGAACCAACGTCATCAATCTTCAGAGAAGCTGAAGCAAGGTGGACTTCTCTTTAAAGGTGCTCCCCTCTGTTGGTTTCTTCTTGCGAGCTCAGTAGAAAGCCCACGTTTCTTTCAGATGCTAAAGCACGGTTCAGTTGCATGCTGCTGTGCAGATATAGAGAAGAAAACCTCCAACTGACAGCTGATATGGAGCGACACCACACCAAAAAGCCAGCACACATCACACACACACTTACAAATGTTAGTGTGAAATGGGTTCAGTGACATATGACCCCAGCCATCCAAATGCCTGTCAACACCATATACAACCATCATTTTGTGCATGACTGTGTGATCATATGCTTTCCTCTGTCTGACCTAAATGTAGTCATGTCTAGACACTTCTTTCTTTTTTACTGGTGCTGCATTGCTGATATTATGCACCTCATGTCAAAAGTTTGCTTTTTCAGGAAGTTAAACAAGACTCCTTCCCCTCCCCTGTCAGACAGCAGCTTCACACTTGGCATAGTGAAACCAGGAACAGGCAAGGGGTGAGCCACCCAGTTCACTATCACTTACAAATCTGAGGTTTCAGTGTTCATTTCTTTCATAAAAGTTTTGATTTCGATGTGGGTGTTTTGTTTTTATTCGTGAGTGGCCGGCAGCATGTGTCTGTAAATAAGGATGCTATCATGTCTTAGAGCTCAGATCAGATTAGAGCTGGTTCTGTAAATAAGGATAAACTATTGTTCAAGGATGGAAAACAATAGGGATTGACACATATACTTATATCGCATAATCTTAAGTAAGATTTACCCTGGTTGATCCTGTTGTTTCTGACTTTCTTCTGCTACTACTTCATCAAAATATTTGGACTTCATATGTCTTCATCATGTTATTGGGCGATGCCACCAGCTCTGGATTAACATCAGTACAGAAACACACAAACAATACACATGCTATGTGTTTGTGAAGCAAAACAACAGGCTGCCCTTGCTTGTCTTCTGTCGGCCAGGGCCTCAGTGGGCTGGACAGTTTGTGAAAATGACAGGACATGCCAACAAATTGCATCACTTCTGCCTCTGTGGCCGAGGACAATGGGCCACCATATGCTGAAGTGGGGAAATGAATGGAGCTCATTTGTGCTGGCACCCCGAGCTCTTGCTCCCCCTCGACCCTGCTGGGGCCTCCATGGCATCGAGGCCGACACAGACAGACGAGCCAACCCAACGCCATGCTGTCAGGCTGACACCAGATCCCATAATATTAGGCAATAACAATACAATGATGTGTTTTTATGGACATGAAAAAAAGAAAAAAAAAAAAGAAATCATTTTAATTAATTGTTTTCAGATTTTTGACAATTTTAAACATTCAAGCAAGAAAGCTAACAGTTATACACAGACATGTGGATACACACACCACACATGCCAGTTCCTGTCTGTAAAAGCAGCCTCGTGAGCCAGTTTGTGTTTATTTCAGTCTTTATTTGTGTGTGTGTAAGCGTGTGTGAGTGTGTGCAGGTCTGGGATGATAGCAGATGATTAAGGAGTGGCTGCTCTGTTGACATGAGATACTAATGAGGATGAAATGAGAAGGTCAGGGCTCGTCTCCAGGAGAGGGACACCCTCCTCCCACCTTCACCTCTTCCCTCCCCTCCTCCTCTCTCTCCTCGTACCCCGAGTTGCCTCCTTCCTCAGGATGGACGGCTAATCCTCTTAATCGGCGCAGGCCAGTACGCACACATAAGTATACACGAACACACTGAGGCGCCTCTGATCAGACCTGTACATCTTCATAATGGAGGTAATTAGCTGTTCAACAAGGCTAGCTCAGCATTATGATTAGCACCTCTTTTTGAGTGCATTCAAAATGTGACCAGGCTGTCCTCGGCTGTCAATCCATTCAAAGGAGGAGACATCATAAAGTTTATTAGGCAACAGTTATTATTTTCATGTTTTAATATTTCCTATTTGATAATTAGGGTCAAACTTCTGAGAGCACGAGGCTGTTTTTGAAACTTACATTTACCAGTGTAACCGGTTTTTATCCCCAATTTACATACTCACATATGGAATCTCTGTCTGGATCCTTTTATATCCCAATTTAACAGATGATAATATTAAATTATGTGTGGCAGTTTGATATGAGACTGCCCTCCCAAAAAATGGACCCATAGGTTGAAAATTCAAAATGTTGTTCATTTAAGTGATTGTAATGTTGTAGAACGAATTTAATTTTGTTGTAACCACAATGTTTTCAGTATCCACGCAAACAGAATTGATTTGTAACCCTATTTAAATAGATATAGATAGATAGACAAATCCAGGAAGGGACTAAATGGATGATATATATATATATATATATATATATATATATATCTTTGTAGCTTCTTAAAGGAAACTTTTGTTAAAATGTGGAAACGTATGCGTTTTAGGAGCTGGTTGTTTAGTTCTAAGATTTGCAAAACCTTCTGCTGCCTGTAGGGGATTTCTGTTTAGTGCACCAGTTCCCAACCTGGGGAGGTTGTTCCTCCAAAGAGCACAGGGGGTCCCAGAAGCTTTGAACATTCAGTTATTTTGATTAATGTCCCTATTTTAAGGGGGGGGGGGGGGGGGGGGGGGGGTAAGGCTATATGTTGTTACTTTACCTTTTGTTTTATTGAAAGA
This sequence comes from Melanotaenia boesemani, assembly GCF_017639745.1. NCBI lineage: Eukaryota > Metazoa > Chordata > Actinopteri > Atheriniformes > Melanotaeniidae > Melanotaenia > Melanotaenia boesemani. The sequence continues at coordinate 29,569,461 of NC_055687.1, forward strand.
CAGGACTCAGCCAGAATACATTATTTATGGGGACAATCTCACCTTTGAAAACGTAAAACCAATTATGTTTTCAGGGCAGGGTGGGGCAGAGTTTCCATGGCTTTTTAGTATTTGTAGGGGGTGTCAAGGAAAGTAGGTTAGGAACCACCATGGTTTGTGCACAAACAACTTTTAAGATCATATGGATTTGAAGAGGGCAGCGCGGCAATCATCACCATCACCCCACAGCAAAAATGTCCCTAGTTTGAACCTCAGCTGGGGAGTTTATATGTTCCCTCTGTGAATCTGTGAGTTCTCTCTGGGTACGTTGCAGCCCAAAAACAAGCTAGTACATTTGGTTCCATTAAATCTTTTCCTAGGTTTGAGTAGTTGCTTGTCTCTCTGTGTTGGCCCTGTGATGGACTGGCAGCCTGTCCGTGGTGTATCCTACCACTTGCTTAGTAACTTCTGGGATAGTCTCCCTCCACCCCGTAACCCTGCATTGGAATAACCAGGTGTAGACATTGGATCGATGGCTTTGAAGACTTGCCAGGTAAACTAGTCCCTGACCATCTGAAATAGATTCAAAGATATGGAGTATGCTTGGTGAGGTCACAAATATGTAAAACAAATCAGAAAGTTTGTTAAATAAAGGTATTATGTAACGTGGTTAGCGCTGTCATATGGTATATTCTTAGCTTTTGGTTTTCTACACCAACCATGCAGTTTCATGTTGTCAAAATTTAACACCAACTGAAAACAAAAAATATAAAATGAAAGTAAAACAAATGTGAACTTACAACTGTTCATATAGACAGCAAACTGGCCTCCTTTGTTTTGTCTCTTTACCTTCCTCTGTAACTATGAACTGAATACTTTATTATGGTCTCACCATGCTCAACAGCTGGTGTATTCTACCCAGTGGCAACTTGAAACATGATGTTAAAGGGTGCCTTACAATGTGGCACCAAAGGCACTTGGTGCCTACATGCTGGTATACAAATGTTTATGGGTAAAACAATATTAGTAGGCTAGCACCTTATGTGGAATGTCAGAGTGCTCTGAAAACACTAATAATAATAATGCAGCCAATTTTCCATGTTTTCTTTATTACAAAGCATAGGTAAACGGTTGGATGTTTTACATAGTGCATCGTAAATCCTGTGATGTTCAAACATCTGATTTTACTAAGTGGTAAATTCAGATTTACAGCAAACATTCAATCACACAAGGGAGAACTTAATGGGTGCAACTGAGGTTTCAGAGCTTATCTATTAAAATTATTGTAATTATTTGTTAAGCTAAAGGTAGAATCTATCAATCCATCCCTGGCCTGTTCAGTGATGGAGTCATGTAATAGAAGACAACCTGGACAAAGGTAGCAGTGGTGGCTGCCCAGTGATGCAGCAAAATGACCTGTGTGAGTGCAGGGGAGCTCCTATTAGAGAAGGTGCGAGGGTCTCTATCAGCATGGTGAACTGTTGACCCTGACAAGGGGAAGGAAGTGCTCACCCAGCTGCATGTCATTTTTCATCTCTGATAGAGCTTAAAAGAGAAGTAGAGAGGGGGAGATGCAGAAAGAGGGGGCCAAAGAAAAAAGAAGGATGTGTTGGACGATTTTAAAAAAAGAAAAAGGTTGACTTGTGAAGTGGAGGGAAGTGTCGTATGATAGCCTCGTAAGTCGTGACCTCTGTGAATTTTAAAGTGTGTTCAGCTCAGCTCGTTAATCAAAGACTGATGCGTATCACTGTGACACACACACACCGAAACACCGCCTCAGCCAGGTGTCATTTATCATTTTTTTAACACAGTAGGATCATGGGAAGAGATAAGCATCCCCAGGTTGCCACCCAGTTCAATAGAGGAAATGATACGGTGTGTTTGATGTTCACGTTGGTCTTTTTTTTATTAAGTTTTCAGCTTCTTGCTGCTTTAAAAAACCCTAATGATGACTGGAAGCACCAGTTAAGTAAAAAATCAGTTCAAGCAAATTCAAGCAGGTTCAAGCAAGATTTCTGTAGTCTACGGTATTGCTCACCTAGGGAGCCTGGCACTTCCAGATTCTGCACAAAAAAAAAAAAAGTAAATATCTGAACAGGCAGTTGGTGGGACACTTGCAGTGTGAGTAATAGTAGTATCATGTGCTCTATACAGAAGAAGGAAATAATGTGCAATAAAACAATCACTAACTCTGGTTCTTGGTATTTAGTTTTTAATAACAAAATTTAATATAGAAAATAGTTATTGGTAATTTTGTTATTATGCTGCAGTCTTTCTTTAAAAAAGTGCAAAACTTTCAGCAGAGAACTTGCTCAAATTATGACTGTGTATCAGTAGGTGTCACATGGAAGGAAAAAGGAAACTACATGATGCAATAATCAGCGAGATGAAATAATGAAACTGCTAGGAATGTTACACTTGTGTAGTTTGCAAAGGACACAAAGCAGATTCCACAAACAGGTGAAACGGAAAACCTAATGACAGAGCTCACATACAAAAAGGACTTCAGGAAGGTGTGCTGCTGGCATGCAAGTTCTTCTCCTGTTTAGGCTGTCCAATTTCCATCTTCCTCCTGCAACAAAAGATGGAAGCCATTGTTGGATTCATTGGGAAAATGTATTTGACTGATTTCAGGGCAATCAGTAAACTTTTCTTTATATTCTTTTTTTTTCACACAAAATTCTGTTTCCTACATTTTGATACCGTTGGATGTCAAAATCACACACAACCAAAGTTGCGTCCACACTTCATAAACATGCCGTTTATTAAGTCTAGCTTCAGTCCGGTGTGATTGCTCTAGCTTGCTCTGTTTGATCAAGAGGGGCAGAGAGAGAGGGAGAAAGGAAAAATGAGCCTGCCAGTGGTTAATTGAGCATACAGATTCCTAATGTGTCAGGCGGTGGCCTCGCAGATGAGGGATGGCACTTTTTTACGATGCATCTTCCTTTGTTTCCTCTTCAGGCCTAATGAAGTCGGCCTTCCAGTCGCCACCTGGGCCGGACGTTCAGACACCAGAGACACTCTCACATCCCCATTCACAAAGTCTAACGGCGAGTCATCATCTTCAGTGCTCCCCCACACCCCTCCCAACCTTACCCTCAGCCAGCCTGAAGATAAATACACACACATGCAATGACATAGGCATGCTCATACACATACTGTATATGAACATCCACACGCATACACACAAAATGAGTTATTAGCCGGACATTTGTGATAAACTCACACTCTAGCCTGATGTTTGCAGCATATTCATTATCAAAGCCGCAGACCTGTTTATTTTTACTGTCTCAAAACAGCAAGCATCCATTATCCAAAGATTTTTTTTGTTTCTCTTGCTTGTCTTTTTTCCTTTTTTTCCACATGCCTTTAGGTCACCCACTAATGAGCTTAACACTGAGGAAACGTGGAAGCGATTAGATGAGGTTTGGCTGTTTGAACAACGGGGTGATGATATTGTACCTTATGATTACAGCCATTTATATCAACAGAAACAGGAGAGGCGAAGGAAGGCAAGCAAACTACTAATATTCCACATGTATTCCTAGCATCTATTCCTACTTCACATGAATCTAATTATGTGCAAATGGCAAATAGTTATTGGTGATCACAGCTGTTGGCAGCCTCCCACTCCCTACTTATCCTTGTTCCCGCCTTAGCAGGTCAGGCCTCAACCTGCTGTAGTCCCACTTTCTCTTTGGTGTTGCAACTCAGGCCAAGTAGTTCTGGTCACCAAAACATGTTCAAGGTGCTCTGTGACCATATGTTTGTTCACTGGGGAACTGAAGAGGGAAGGGCTGGTCTATATGACCTTCACCCTGGTTGAGCAGTGAATACTCCAGGCTCCGCTCGCTTGGGTTCATGCCAGACAAACACAGTGGACAAGCATCCCAGTCATGTAACTGGATCCCAGCAAGACATTGATGGCACAAGAACTGCAGGGTAAGAATGTAAAAGATAGGAATTGTCAACATTTCAGATGCATTTTCTTTTTATTTAAGAAACACCTCACTAGCTGTTTAAATCATTAAACAGAATTAATCAGACTTAAATTACTTGGCTTTGCACATTTGCACAAAAGCTCATAACCTCCATGTGTCGGATTTCTGTAATTTCCTTAAAATAAATAAATAAATAAATAGTACAGTTTGAGCTCGTTTACACTGAGGCCGGCCATGCATGGCACACTGCACATTATATTTCCCTTAAAGCTAAATCCAACTTCCATTTTTTTGTTGTTTCATTATATGAAATCAATTCCTCATTTAGAAATATTTAACTGTGGCAAACTCCAAAAACACTGCAGCAGAAAGACCTCAATCAATAGCAGCAGTTCCTTGTTTTAGTTCTTTTGGTTGCAGACAAAAGTGTTGCGGTTTTAGTATTACAGTTATAATAATCATCAGAAAGTTTTTGTTTTAGCTTGAACTTTTTTAAATCAGGCAAAATAATTTTATTAAAACGTCAAAATGATTTTAGTTCTTAGTTTTGGATAGCAAAAAATGTAGGAAACCTTAAATAAAGGCAGATTTTATTGGTAGTTCTTGGTAGTCCTAAAGTTATTTTACATATATATATATGTGTGTGTGTGTGTGTGTGTAGATAGAAAGAGAGAGAGAGATTTTATGTCTGCTTTAAGTGCCATCATGCCCTACAATATTTCAACATATATTTTTTGTTTTAACCTCTTTTAACATCTTCTTGAACTATTCCATCTGCACAGGGTGTAAAACAAGCTGTAGATTAAATCTGCACTGATAACTCAAAATGTCAGCATGGTTGAGTCAACAGGGGATCTTCATGGGAAGGGAGAGGGCAGCAGGAAAATGCCACTACTCTCCAGATAATTTAAGCATGTGTTTGCATTTATCTTGGTGGTTCATGTCCGAACACTAATGACAAACTCTTGTTATTGGTGGACTGAATCAAAGATGAAGGCATACCCGCCCAAAACCGTAATCCCTTACTGTTTCCCACTCTCTAATTTGAAATTACAAAATATACGCCAGATTTGTAGTCACTGTAGTTCCTCAAAGTAACACAGATACAGTGGAACAAAACACATATTTGACCTAGTAGATCTCTTTATCTTCCCAGTGCAGTATTTTAGCGGGAAGATAAAATATTTCTGCTTGAGAAGTCCATTTAAACTGTGAAATGACTGCTGCCACTGACACATACTCCCCCCCATCTCATCCCCCCACTATGTATATACACACACACACACACACACACATTCATACACATAGATCACGCTCGCCTGATTTTGGATGGATAGATGGTTGGAAAGAGGAGGGGGGGGGGGACTAAAATATATAATCTCCTGAAAAGAATGAGGCCCTCTGGGATTTTCTCATAGTGGCCCCTCTCTGCAGTGGGGCTGGGGGAGAGTGGGTGAGTGCTGGTGGTGTCTTTTGGAGGTGGTGGTAGGGGCGGAAAGGGGGGCTAAAACAGACTAAAACGTGGCCACTCTGCACTGTAACCTGAGCCAGAAGGGGGCCAATCTGTCAAATAATTAGCTGTTGCCCAGCACAAAGGTTTTATTTGCAGGAATTTCATCGAGGCAGGATTGAATAATATGTCTGTGTATTGTGTGGGGTCATGGGAACATCATCTCTTACTGGTGGGCCATAAAAGACGGCTAAATGATAATGAGAAAAGGCTCCGGTAATTCAATTCCTCAAGCATTGGTTTCCACCATCCACCCTCCCTTCCCTCTTTCTCTCAGTCATTGTGTCCTTTCTCTCTGTGCAGCTAATTGCAGAACTTTCCGCTGACTTTCAAGTGGCTTTATTCGCTGTGCATGGAAACACACACTGTACTGTCATTTAGGCTAAATATAAAAGTACATGCTTACATATACCTACATTTTTCCCTTTGAATGGACAAAATTACAAATCACAAAAAAGAAAAACAACAAAAAAAAAAAACAGAAACTAATAAATGAATATACTATTTGATATGTTGCTAGTATGTTCATCACTTAAATAAAAATTGATCATCTGTATGTGCTACCCACTCACAAACACACTGGTTTACGTGTCCTTTTGTACACTGACCTCTGACCTCTTAGAGCAGCCAACCAGGAAGCAGATAGTGTTAAAAGGGATTGATTGGTGTGTGGCCTATAGATGATTGTTTATATCATTCCATACTGGAGGTTTGACCCCTGCTGACCCATCTTCGGACCAATCTGCTGAGAGCCATGACCTGCGTCCATTTGCAACAGCGCTAATTACCTCTGACGGCTCTCGCTTCGGATCGGGCTTGTAAAACGAAGCCCTGCGGTGGCCTGATTGAAGAAAGACGCAGCGTGGCTACTCCACCTCATGCCTTTCCTTTCCTCCTGCCTGAATGTCAAACACATTAAACTTAATGTACCAGCAAATCTTACTCAATTATTTGCATGTTGTTGAGGTGTGTGTACATATGTGTGTTTAGGTTCATGTCTGGTGGCCCTAAATGTCACTTGTATGCGGGTGTATGTTCAGCTGTCTGAGAACACTCAAGCATGCTGGTGTTTACATGTGCAGAGGCAGCAACAGAGGAGAAGACGGAGACTTTTCCCATTTCTACATGGGTCCATGTGACTTGAGCTTCCACGTCAACACATTGCAGAGTGATGTGGAAACTTGATTTTAAGTAAAATAATTGGATTATTGCATCCTGTGATCTTGCTAATTATAATGAAAGCAAGCTTACTATTTTCCAATTATTATTCTATGCTGATTCTGTTCCTTCCTAATAAAGAGGAGCACTGATGCAAAACAAAATGCCAGAACTCCATTTTCTGCTTGTGCCTTAGAGCTATTCAGAGATGAGGGACTTACACACCCTCCGAATATTGCCCCTTCGATCTTTCTATCCCACATAAAATACCTGACTACAAAGCATACAAACTTCCAAAATTACACCTCATATTATGCAAATTATTGCCAAGGCCAACATTTTTTTTAATTAAGTACAGACATAGCTTTAACACATATTATGTCATTTTCAAAGCACAATGAGGTTAATAATTTGTAGCTTTAAATTGCTTCCTTGGTTTACTGGATATCAAACTGACACGAGTCACTCACTCTGCTTCTGAGAAATCATTGCATCAAATCTCCTCCCCCTCCCCCTCCCCTCACATCCCTCCACTCTGCCCATGCTGCTCCTACACATGCACAAGCACACACACACACTCCGTTACCTCTCAGTATCAGTCACTCATACGTCTCTCTGTTTGGCCTGTCTGTTTCCCACCAAATTCCCTGGATCACACTACATCTGACAGTATTTCATCTTGGATTTGAGGATAAGTGAGAGGATTTCAGCTCAAGCTTGGAGCTTAGCATGAAAACGCCGCTCAGTGTGAAAAGCCAGGGGTTTACATGAAGCGGGACCCCGCCACCCCTTCACTCCACTCTCACTCCAATCTCTTTTTTTCCTCCTGTATTGCTCCCATGTGGTCTCTCTCTCTCTCTCCCCCCTCCTCTTCTTCCTTCTCTCTTAGCAAGATGTTGTTGATTTAGCTGTGAGTGGCTGCCTGACACAACATTGGCTAACTCCTTGAGGAGCTAAATACAGCTAACCCTGTTGAATAGTTATTCTATCACCTGACTCAGAGGGGAAAACAAAAAGGATGTATTTTAATTAGGTAGAACCCAGGAGAATTTGTATTGCTATAGCTGCATGAAGAAGGAGACATGGAAATGAAGGAGGGAAAAAATGGAGGGATCAGGAACAATGTGGAAAGAAGAATAAATGTTTAAAAAGGGTAGCTGTGTATGTGCAGCAATTAGTGGTAAAAATGTGCATTTGAACAAAATATCTCAACTTTAGCACACAGAAAATCACTTCCTTATTCCTACTAATAATGTAGCCACAACCTAAATACAATAACAACACAGCTGCTGTTTACTTTAGGTCTTTTCTTTTCTATGAAAAACAGATTTATTGCCTGCTATACAGTTTCGTAGAGCAAATGTTTCAGTGACTATAAAGAATCTTTTAAAAAGAAATAAATAGTGGAAATACGCCTTTCTGAGTCATCTCTACTACTTGGTTTGAGCATGTCACACCAAAAGTAAGTACTCATTACTGTTTTGTTTTGAGGATTTCACTATTGTTACTATATTATTAACTGTTATCTCAACAGCTGTTCTTATTTTTATTGTCTAAAAGAAAAGGAAAGAATGCAAATAAACATTTGTCTCTTGTTTTTTTTTTGTTTTGTTTTTGTTTTTTTGTGAACATTCAGGGGTTAATCCATAAAAAATGTAAAATTAGATGTTTGCAAATAAAAGTTTCTCATCATTACCCTTGGAGCAAAACTAGCATTAACGTTACATGAATGGCACCTTAACATTTGCCTTTCAAGGATTGATCAGTGGCAACATGAAATTATTAAACTTTTAAACAGTAAAACCAAGCAGCTCACAGCTTTGTGGAATATTTATTTCTCAAATAAAGGCCTACATCTCTCATTTGGTCACTTTTTCCATTTAGCAATATGGCAATTTAAATTTCTGAGCACTAGATTATCTTCTTTTGTTTCTCAAGGCACTTAAAACTCTCACTTTGAACTATGCAGACAAATTCCTCATAGTAATCAACTAGTCAACATAAAACAAAAAAATCTGCTACTACTTCAAAAAAATATATACAGTAAAAGGGTGCTGTTATTATAATCTAATTTTCCTATAAACCAAAAAACATCAAAATACTTACATTTCTGCAGATTGATTCAGTTAGCATTTGTCATGCCGGGTACATTTTTCTGCAGCAAACATGTTTAACATACTCTAATAATGGGTGAAAGAAAAGTGAAGACCCCTGTTCCCCTCCAACCAGCACACACATACACACACACACACACACACACACACACACACACACACACACACACACACACACACACACACACACACACACACACACACATAAATGGATATATATCTATATATCTCCAGCCAAGGTTAACCCTGAAAATAAAGAAATAAAAGCAATACACGCAGAACCTGAGGTGAATCTTGAATGCCAGTTGCTGGTAGGAAAGATGGATTGCCTGAATTCTCCACCAATCACCAAACAACACATTGGCTGCAGCATTGATTGATGAAGTATTTAAGTCGTCAATCTCGCATCACCTGCTTTTCTTTTCTCTCTTTCGCCCAGACGGCTACCGTAAAGATATGCTGTGTCTGCAGATCACAGACCTCGACCCGTGGAAAACTTCAAAGAATTTCAGCTCCTCAAAATTTGATGTCCACCTCAAAAAGACGGACGGCGAGGCCAAAGTTAAGACAGAGTTAGTAGCTTGTGAGCGGATTGTCCTGTCCAACTGTAACAACCTGTTAGCCAAACACACACACAGACACACAAAGAGCTGAGGGGAAGACCCTCCATCATTCCATGTCTGGATCCAACTTCCTATATTGAAGCAGGGATTTTCCAAACTGTAAATCATACATGCACCACCCTCATAGTGCTGTGTAATGGACAGTGTATATAACTCTGTCCAATATTATTGATTACAAATCATGATTAACAATAATAATATTGCTAAAAATGGAACATTAGCTCTCACCTCTGACCCTATTTGGAGACCTCTTTGTACTCTATGATGTATTCAATATCATAATCATGCTTGAGTACACTTAGTTTGAAAAAAGGGAGGGAGGTGAGGGTGAGGGTGCGTCAATGAAACTATGCTCACAGCAGAGAGAAAACATCACAGCTGCAGGCATTGTGGTGACAGTGCCTCAGAGAGCAAACACAGAGCCAGTGTCTTCTTGGAGTTGTCCCGAAGAGGCCATTGATCCACCGGTTAACCTATTCTCCTGCATCAGTTCAGCAGCAAACCCTCAGAGGAGATCATCCCCAACCCCCCCTCCCCCCTACTCAGACACACACACACACACTGCCCTACCATGGCCATTGTTTCCCTCTACTAATATGATACCCCCTGAAGGTTCGGCTCAGACCTCATTTCTAATCAATGCATGTGGTTGGTGGGATCATCCTGTCTCTGCAAATTAATGACTTCACTTTTTTTCTGTGGTTTCATGCCATTGATTTGTTTTATTAGCTCATTGATCTCCAAGCAACCAACCCCCCCACCCATCCCCAGCCGTCAGCTTCTTCTTTGCTTATCAATATCAGGGAACCAATGACTCCAGTTCTGCAAAACAAATTTCATCATCTGATTGCTTAAAACCAAATATCATCTGAAAATCATCACCTTTTCTCTCTTTTTTCCCTCCACATGTTGCAAATATGTGTTTTGTGTTTGTCCATGAGCCCAAAAATCTGAATATCCAGTTTAAAGTAATCTGGTTTCCTTACTTTAATACAACTGTCATGGTCTAAATCACTTTGACGTTCATCTGGTCAGGGCTCAGTGGTCTTATTAACAGCCATATCTAACTCTCTCCTCATAATTCCCTTTGAGATCTGAACAAAAGGATAGGAAGTGCTTTACTCCGACAAGTCAGACTTCACTTCACAGGAGGAATTACAGCTTTTCATTTTCTGTCACTGGAGCGTTTTAGTGAGGTGCCCCACTAGCATAACGATGTTCTTTCTTTCCTGTTTTATGACTTGAGCCATGAACAAAGAGTTGATTCACAGTTATCACGTATGAACACAAATGATGGTGTGTATTTGAAAATGAAAGAGACAGGGACAAAAGTACACACACACACACACACATTAAGAACATAAAGCTTAAAGATGTGTTTGGTGTAGTTAGGCACAAGGTGGTTTTGTCTGAAACCATTGAAATAAATACAGTTGGGATTGTCAGGACGCTCGTACACTGTTCTATTACACGTGAAGTTATATTATGTTTGTCCTTTGTGGACCATCAGGAATCTCCTCAAAAACAGATGGCACTTTGAGGATGACACACCATCCAAAAAAAGAGGCTGAAGTAATACAACAAGTTGTAAAATGTCTGACTCCACCCATCGTCTCTTCTATTCTGTCTCTCGGTCCTATCAAGCCAACATGGTTAACTTTGTCACATTTTATAAGCAGGCCAGTCGTCCAGCACACTGATATAAGCATGGATGTAAACCCAAATACATGGTGCATCTCCATGGTGAGATACAGTATAACAATACCTAGAGGATGTTCATGTTTAAAGATGAAAGACTGTCAAGCATCCAGCTTCTCCCCACCAAAGTGCATGTTTATCCAGCTTGTGGGAATTCCTGTTCCTCAGGATGAATCTGGAGTCTTCACGATTGGCTGTGTTCCCGTCCCGCCCTGACTGGCTCTTTCATGGAAATCCCATCCCACACAGACAGAGACAGTTACTCACTTTTCCTCTGCTTAGACATTACGCTGTGACCGAGCAGCAGGACTAGTGTGTTTATATTTAAAAATAAACACCTATGGGACTTCTCACAAACTGATGCACATGTACATACAATTTTTCTGGCTCAAATTATTCAACAGAGCAAATAATTATACCTGCACAAATGTGTTGCTATTGAAAAAAGTGAACAGTTTTCAATTTCAATGCAAAGATACATTTCAACTCATAATCCCTGAATCAAACATTTCTTCTCTTCCAGCCTCATCCCATCCTGAAGCACTCGCCTTGTATTACCTTGTCCCAACAGAACTTTGTATTTCTGCCTAATGTGAAGACAAATGTGAAGATCTGTCAGTGTTGCTGTGATACACTTAACAGCAGCAGAAGATGAATCAGATTGCAACCTTCAAGTGTAGTCCACCACCACAATGAATGAGAGACTGCAGAAATAAAGATGGTGATGGGAAAATAATTATTAGTGGGATGCATAGTGAGGGAGATGGTGCACAATCCAAAAGAGCATGAAACGGAACCAAAACTAACAATGGAGCAAGGCTGCAGGTGCTCAGTACTGTGACAAAGTCTAGGGATAACTCGTTTATTTAGATATTGCAAGGAGAATTGGAAATAATGATTTACTGAAGAAAAAATACAGTACATGAGGCAAAAACTGAGTTATTATGATTCTAATGAGCTCAAAAATTCAGTTTTTACCCTTTGACAAATTTTATTTATTTATTTTTTTTCATGTAATTATTTATTTTTTTAATTTTTATTCAGGTAACCTTGAGGAATAGTTCTCCATGCTTCTCGAAGGACTGTCTAAAGTTCTTCTTTGGATGTTGGCTGTCTTTTTTTCTGTTCTCTGTCAAGATGATTCTAAACCGCTTTAATAATGTCGAGGTCCAGGCTCTGGGGAAGATTAATCCCTCCATAAAACCTATTACAACTCATTTTAGTCCAGTCTTTTTGTCTTTTTGGCATACTTTCTCATAGCTCCTTAAGAACGGTTTCTTTAACAGCAACCCTTCCATGGAGACAATTTCTGATGAGGCTTCAGCAAAGTGTAACTGAAAACTGACAGTTGATGGCTCTCTCAGGCCCTGTGTCAAGTCTTTGTAGCATGTTTCCCTTTTCCTTAAGAACATATACTTTCAGATAGTGTTTATTTGCTTTTGATTAGATGTTGTAGACTGCTGTGTGTAGACACAACACTGGTTTATCCATTAAGATATGCATTTTTAATTTTACTGAATGATTCATTTGTCTGTTAAGTGGAACAAGCAAAAACATTTTTTACGAAAATGGGCAGGTTTAAGGATTAGATTGAAATTAGTCTGGCTCCTTTTAACCAAAATATAAAGAACCATGGGTTTCAAGACTTTTGCACAGCACTGTGATGTACTGTACAACTTAAAAAAAAACACATATTTGCCTAAATATTATCTTTTCTGTCTCTTTCACCTTTAAATTATACTTGATAAACAGGCTGTAAAGATTTACCTCAGCAGACATAAACAGGGATACAAGTTTAGGTGGGGTCAGCCATGACTACATGCCTACATCTCTCCTGTCTTTACATAAACCCTTTCAGGGCTTCTGGCAGCAGTTTCCTGCTCTTTCATCCGGCTCCCTTGTGGTAGGACTATTAGCCCGGCCTGTATACCTGCAAGTGTTTGGGAGGCAGCTGGCTCTGGACGCTCATTGCCTGCACGGGCCCAGGGGCTGCTGGGACCTGGGAACGCTGGCACCAAATACCGATGGGTAATTAGACCTTCATTCAAGAGCAAATGTGGCAAGCATTAGACACAAGGCTCTTTCCAGTTCAATTCATATCGCCATCCTGCCTTCCTTTCCCTTCTAACCATGCTCCATCCTATGTTTTTAAACCCATTTCTCTCTTGCTTTTGTTTTTCCTCTCTTAGACGATTCATCATGTCATGCCAGGACTTCAGTGTCTTAGAGGAGGGAAATGGAAATTTAAAGGCAAACTAGAGAATAACTTTTAATGGAAATGAATTATGTTTTTAAATATAGGAATTAACATTTTTTTAAAAATCATTATGATAACATAAGCATATGCGTTCACTGATACTTAATCACAATAAATAACAAAATAAGGAAATGATGTCTCAGTACCATCTTTTCTTTCTTTGTAGACATGTTCTTTACTCAAGCTAAAATGCAACTGAAACTGATCAACCACCACCCGAAAAAGGAGAGAAAAGCAGAAGATAATTATTACAAGTCCTGGTGTCTTGCAAAGCAGCAACACAAATTTATATTCAAACACTGCTCTGTTGTACGCCACTTTGTCATTTCCTCAGTGGTGAGAAACATGACAGCGCTTGTTTCTCATGTAAGAGGAAAACTATTAAGAGGCCCCTTCTTGTTTTGCGGTTTAAGGTGACATAACCCATAATTCCACTCAAACCACAATGTTCTTTAATCAGATGTTCTTCTCTGATATTACAAGAAAAGTTCACATCATACAAACAACTAGCAAATGACAAACCTCTGACAGAATGAAAATACAGAAAGATGTCCAACATTAAATAACTAAATAAGGAAATATTTATAATAAATGCAAGACAGGAATGACGAGAAATGAGAAAAACTACACAAGTTATTAAAAGCCAATCCGTTATTCAATTTCTCTAGCTACTAAAGACTAATTAATAAAGCTTGGATTTTTCAAAGAGAAGTATTACTGGTTGCAAAAATTAGGATCCACTTGGGAATTTAGATACTCAGATTGAAAACTTAAATGTCCATGCAACAGAACAACAAAAAAGACCAAGAAATAACTAGAATTTAGAGAAATATCAGCATACAAGAATACATTTGCGACAGTGGAAAACTGAGCTGGTGTGGGTAGGGTGAGAGAGGTAAATCAGGAGATATTTAAAAAAAATACACAATTCGAAAAAAAAAAAAAACATGAAAATTCATCATAAGTTATATAATTTATATCTTTCCTTCACATCTGACATCATACCCAGGTGTTTGGTCTGTTATGCATCATCTCTTTTTTCCCAAATAGATAGTCACCATTTTTAATCTTGTCATCACGACTCAGGTCCTGATTGTGTCTTACCTTCAAAACTTTCTTTTGTCATTTTCCTTTAAGACTGACTTTTATGTTAACCAAATGTTTCCCCACCTGCTTACTCTGCCCATTTCTTTCTTTCTCTTTTTTTCTTTGCTATTTCCATCTAGAATTAATAAAGTATTCTTCATTGCAAAGGTGAGAGTAGACATGCTTCCGGTGTAGATTGGTGCACCAAGGAGGTTGTAACAAAACCGTGGAGCAGCCGTAACGTGACGCACACGCACCTGGTGGAAATGAGGGGTAAGATTTGAATCACCCTTAATGCAAAAATTCACTGTGATAAAAATACCTTAAATACTACTAATGTTATCACACATATAAAAACTTGCCATGATATATAAAACTGTATGTCGATGCTTAATTTTACCTTAGTGGAATTGTAATGTTGTCTAGTGTTCTGTATCATTTACAGAGCAGAAAAAATGTACTTACTGAAGAGCAGAGACTACTCTCATGTCATTTTATGCTAGCAATAAAGCATTTTTTCAGATAACTATTAAGAACATATAAGGTGTGTCCCAATTCAGGGTCTACACACTTCGGAGCCTGCTTAACAATGAAATGGGACAGCCTACCTAGCCAACAAGAATTTCTCAAAGCAACAACATAGGATGTTGAATCACAAACTGTTTGCATCTCATAGGGCACTTAGCGAACATTAACACCAACCGGGTAATGATGTTGTTAAAGAAAAAAAAAAAAAAAAAGGTAGACACTTCATTTTTAACCTTTTTAAAATCCACAAATATCAAAATGTTACAGAATTTTAATGTCACCATTTAACAAGCATGTTTTTAGTGTACTTGGTTTTGTAACGTTTTAACCAAAATGTAGTATAAAAAACTGTGTTTTTTTTTTTTTTTAACTTTATTGAAACATAAAATGTACTCTTCTCGCCACCGTCTTGAGCACAATGAATTCTGGGAGAAAAGAGACCGCGCAGGATGCACCACCAGCAGCCTTCGTCTGAGGCCAAACGAAGTGTGGATTTGTAGGATGGATTTGGAGGCTTGTTTGAATTCTCTGAATTGGGACAATGCTTGACGCACCACTATGACCTCTATGTAGCCGACGAAGTCGCACTTCGAGGTGTACAGACCCTGAATTGGGACACACTTCTAGTATTGTTGTTCCTGAATTTATATAGTTATATGACAAAAGAGAATTCAAATTATTAGCAATTTTACAAACGCTCATTTCAACAAAATCATTTTCTAAGTGAGACAACCTGCACATTACAGGTTGAAATATGGCAATAAATAAATAAAAAATATATTTAAAGAGACATGAAAAGGTTTTTCAAAATCTGTGTCTTTTATTACGTAAAAAAAAAACATTAACATACACTTTTTTAAACTATTGGTAAACATTTATCAGATTATTGTCTATTTAATGGTGCTTTTTTTCAGTATTGTTGGTGCACCACTCAGACAGGCATAATCATGTGGACATAAAATCAACTTGATTCCACTGATCATGAAGAGAAAGAAGTAATTCCCTCATTAAATCCTTGGGTCACAGGTAAGGGAGGAGAGGGGTGGGGGGATGTGAATGGGCTGACAAGCTGTTCTTTGTCTACAGTGAATTGAATGAGAAAGCTGGGGAGGATGCTGCTTTTAGCGGTCAGGGAAAAACACTGGGCCCAAATTAGCATAAACAGGAGCACAAAAGAAAAGGGGATGAGGAACGAAACAGAAAATAGTGTTGTCAACAGGACCCCCCAGTGAGGAATTTCAATTTCATATATCTAATTATCCCTGTCAGATGGAGAGCAGTGACAAAAAGCTGTCTTTGTTCTCTGTCTTTATCTCCCGCATCTCTCTCAATTAATTTCAGCATACGAATATGACTAATTGTCTCTCTGCAGCTCTGCAGCCGCATAAATAATAATTTCGGCCCCTGTTTGAGTTGGGGAGGTGGCTTCACACATCAGTTTATGATATTTGGACACAATGGATTTGCATAATTCAGGTGATCACATTAGTAGGCCGATGCACCCTCTCTGTAGGTATCACCCTCTGCCTGGCAGTTTCATAGCCTGCATAATACCACTATATTTTCCCTCTTTTGTATAAAACAGCATTATTTTTCACATTTCTATCTCTGGGATTGTTTCTTTGTTTAGAGGTGATATTAGCATCATAATCAGACAGAATGAAAGAGGTGGTAGCTTATTTATGCATGGTGTTTGTAGAGACACCGGCAATACCAGTCAGCATTTAGGATGTGATTTCTGTATTTATTTGCATGTTTAAGTTGAGTTACTTATGTGCTTCCTAACTTGCATATCCAATTTTGGCAACATGCATTACTTCTATAGTAAAACCTCTTCATTAGATTTATTAACTTTCCCAGTTATTTTCTTGATAAATAATTTCAATTCAAGAAAAAAAAAAAAACCCACAAATTTCTCATGCAAGTGAGTGTTTTCACTCTTTATATACATTTCATATACATTTCTTTAAGCATAAAGTATTGCATTATATCCTCACAATGTCTGTTTAAATAAGAAAAAAAGGACCTTGTTATTTCCTGTGTTTGAGACAAAAATATCAAGTAAAGAGTGAGAAACCCTCGGAGGATAATTCTAACATGATGCCATTTGCTTATTCAATCAAATCTGTCTAAAAAACAATCAGCAAAAGCCTAAACATAATGAGCCAAACATCTGAAACCTGTCTAAACAAAGCTGAAGTCGAGCCTTGGAACTCCAACCATAAAACATACTCACCCATTCACCCACAGAGAGACAGGGAGGGGGGAGTGAGGAGGGCGGTATTGTTACATTTCATTAGACACATTCCTTCTCAGTGGACTCTTGACCAGTTGCCATGGCATTTCAGCTGACCACATTTCATATCAACTTCTTCAGCTCTCTTTCTAACCCTTTCTTTCTGTCATTTGTGTTAGAGACATTAACAACACAAAGTTCAATTACAGTAATAAATTGGGCAACAACAATCAGTGTCTCATATGCTGTCAAGGCAGGCTAAGACTTAAAAAAGAACAAAAACACTGAAATTCAGATAATGCTGTACAAGTACAAATCATCCAAAACATAAGGTTGTTACTTTTTGCCTTTATGCTTAAATGTTGTTATTAAACATAAGCTGGGTTTTTGTTTTTAAAAAGTGAATTAAAACACTCACTTGAAGTGGATTCTGTCTATTTCGAAGAAAGGTTAAAACAATGTCTTCGTATGGCTGGTGTCTTCTCAGATATGATATAAGATCCCAAATATTACAGGCAGTTAAAGTAATTCCTAAAGAACAGTTCTCTATTCTTTTTTTATGTTGCAGGTGTCTACTACAGTTGTATTATTTTTGCATAAGGTTGGTTTTCAGTTGAGGCAAATACAGCTGAATTACAATCACTATTAGCACAGCCTCTGGTGACACTGCACAGCCTAGTTTAATCACTTCAGAGCAGTCAATTGAGACATTTCTGATTTGCATGTCTTTGTTGCAGCTTTTCAAAACACTGAATTACATTTGCTTTGCTAGCTAGCTAATGGAAACTTTGCTATTGGTGGTTTAAGACAGTCCATGTTAGTGTTCTTTATAAGCATAGTGCCTTTAAGTCATTGATCACAGCAATATTAGACAAAAATGATACTAAAACAACAAAGTCCTCAGAAATTGGTTTGAGATAAACATCTGTGGTTCAAGTGGAACAGCTGCCTATATCCTCTTTTAATTTCTTGATCAATTTGATTTATTTGTAGTTCAGTTCATAGTTGGACTATCTAATGGGAAACTGACACAAAAACAAATCTACTGAGTTGAGTCCACAATGGTATTTTTGTGTTTTACCAGAAGAAGAAAAAAACACCTGCCGAAGAACACAACATTGTCACGTTTCATGGAATACTCATCAGATATATCATCCATATTTCATTATATTTAACAGGCTGTTGAGTTTGTATTTTGAGAATTAGGAGGCTAAAGCGATGTGTCAAAATGAGAATCTGAGTTAAAGTCCTTAATGTTAATTAAATATTTTGATTGAGTCACTCTCTGTAAACTGTGAAGCTGCATTATCATTTTTTACACATTTGGAACTTTGTTATGGTTGCTTTATATAATATAATTAGTTAGAGTTGGGCATTAAAATCTATGTTTAAAGCTTAAAAAAGCATACTAAAATCAAACCTGTAATTATTCTCAGCATTAAAACCTGCTTTTTCTGAATTATTGTCAGTCCTGTCCAATGGGGTAAATACAAAAGACATGTTGGACACATGAACTAGATGTCCTGTCCTGTTCTGTGACTATTTCATGTTGTTTCTTTGAAAAGCTGGATGGTAAAATTAGTGGTTTTACTGCACTGACTTGTATTAAAATCTGATCCCAAAGGTTTCCATTTGGTGTGTATGTTTTCTTTTTTTTTTACCACCAAAGAGCACTGACAAATATAACAGGCTGTAAACACCAACAACATTAGCACCAGTGTGCCTGTTACTCTGAATAGTGTGATATGAAATGTCTTTGGATTTGAGAACACCTTGTGAATTGCTGGCACACTATTGGCATGTACAGGCTTTTTGTACCCCTGTCAGATTTCTGTATTCCTTATTCATCCTCTTATGACTAATCACTTTTCTTTTTTTTATTACTGACTACTTTTCCGCAGACAGAGTATTACAGTCAACTGTGGTCAACCATTCCCAGAAGCAAGCAGTAGCAATGGCAAGGAAGTGAGGTAATGTACTGCTGTAAATAGGGACAAAAAAAAAAAAAAAAGACTCACCCTGGCTAAAGGGCAAAATAAAGTTATATCCATCTCTCCAAATATATATATATATATATATTTTGTTTGTTTTTTTTGTTTGTTTTCACATATGCTTTACTGTAGAGTCTTATAAAGTATTTCTGCATGGTCCTCAGTCCATTCTTTTCTTCCTTCCTTCTTCCAATGTAATCATCTGCCAACTGGCTGACTTAGAAACTATAAAACAAAAAAAGAAACTGATCAAAAAATGACAATGCATGGAAACAGCACCTAAAACAAATCAACCAAAGAGTTTCAACAAGTGTGAAGGTTTTTTTTTCTCCTCTCATAGCAACAAGGCCTACACCAATTACCCCCAAAATAAAAGTAAGCCCATAAATAATTTTAACACATTAACATAAATCTATAGAGAAATGAGTGACAGACTAATCTTAAAAACTGGTTTCTCTTGATTCAATCTAATAATCCAGCAAGAAAAACAACTCAGGAAATTTGAAGAAATTTAAACTAGTTTAGAAAAAAAGAACTTTCATGGACCGACACCTGTTGTGGTTAGACCAGAAAATAGAATTCAGTCCTGCAATTATATCACCAAAACACAACCTGTCACTATAATCAAGCAGAATAATTCTGCCAGAAAACTTTCCAAACACACATTAATTTGCATTTTTCCATCAACAGTCAAGTGTCTGCAAAATACAGGATAACAAAAGGAGAAGAAATTGATTAGCATTCAGTGTATAAATGGTTTCAAGACAAGGGCTGTTAAGTTTGAAATTAACATGTAAACAGTTGGAAAGTCTGCACTGCAACCCCCCCAGTCCCCTTCTCCTTAACCCCCACCCCTCCTTCCCTTTTAGCGCCTTGATAAATATACATAAAGCCCCACACAAAGACTGCCTTGTTCCTTTAAATGGGCTACTTTTTAATGGAGACATATATTTCCAGGATTATATCAGCATTCAGTTGCAAATTCTGAGTTTTAATACTCCAGTTGGGGCAGTCTATGAATAAGAGTATCATTTGAATGCAAGGGAACACCTGGTGCTGAGGGCTGGGCTGTGTGGGGGGCTTCGAGCTGACCTGGTGACAGTGCCAAGGTTTCACTTGTTCTCAGCCTTCACATTCAAATTCTCCCAGCCTCTGCCTTCACTATGGCACAGTAAACTGTACATATAACCTCATGATCGACAAATGGGACAGAAATATGGTGAAAATGAATAAGTTTGAAGTTGGAGAGGTGAATTTTTCTTAACTAAATCTTTTTTTTAGTAGAATAAGAATGACTTTTATGTGAAAAGTGAGCTTTTCCACATATCTTCAGAAGTGGCTCATGCCATCAAGTGAGCATCCACTAACATGAGAGTACTTTTTACTGGATGTTAAAACATAAATGGAGCCTTTTACTGCTGAATTACTTTTGCCCATTTGGCTGCACCTGATTTGCAATCTCAGGTTGAAACTAAAGCACGCTCTCATTTTTACAAGTACAGAAAAATGTCTGAGAGTTTTAATTTTTTTTTTCTTTTTTTTTTTGTTGCACTGACTACATTAAAAAACGAAAAGAAAAGAGAGAGAGGAGGGAGGATGTGGAGGGAAGGGGTTGTACTGTTTGGAGGAGAAGAGAAAAAGGGGTACAGGGTCTTTTCGTATGCACCCCACATCCACTCAACACACAATCAGGCCTGTATTGCGTTTTGCAAATTTATACCCAGGATGTTGGTTTAGAGTGTTCCCCTGAAAAAAAAGGAAGAAAGAAAAAGAGAGAGAGAGAGAAAGAGAGAGGATTTTTTTTTTCAAGTAAGTGTCTGCTTTCATGAGCAAGAGTGATTGAGGCATACAAACAAACCTTTGTTTCCTCACTCACAGATGCAAGGCCCGAGCTCTGATTTACACTCCACCCTGCGACACATTTGCACTTTTTTAAAAAATACTTCAAGACTAAGACTGTATGAAAAAAAGGATAATAAAAGGTAAATGTAATTTGTGGTTACTGCTACAAAAACAATAAGAAAATACAACATTATCACAGCAGCAGCCAAGCTACTTTATGGATCCGCTTGCCTTTCAAACCAGTCTCTCTTCTTCCTTAAAATATTTGCACAGGGTTATGTTTGCAGTGACTGGAGAGCTCCGCTCATGCCAAGCTAATCTATAGTAAGACACAAACAGTCAAAGTCAAAGGCAGGAAGACTTGACTGTTCTTTGCCATGGTTGGGATGTTGGAAAAAAATCAGTTTCTTCAATATAAACCAATGATGTAAGAAGATTTTCCTCAGTTAAGGACGTCCTTGAGACTGTTACTGTATGCTCCTGTTTCATGATACAGCTCTAAAATAAAATAACATTCATATAATGCTTGGTAAAAGTGTAAATCAGGATCTCTAAGTGATGTGTGTTGCATTAAATCAATGAGTTATATTTACAGTGCTAAAAACACAGTCAAGTCTGCGCACCAATGACAGCTTGTTTATGTCAGTACCAATTAATAATTAGTTTAATGATTTCAGAGCTTGACATGTGCCCCGGACAAATGGGGGAAGGAAAATGCACACTCAGTCCTGTTTGCATAAATCTGCCATTTCAGCTCAGGTTGAGGGGGAACAGGGGAAAAAGAGAGAGAGAGACAGAAAGAGAGAGGTGGGGGAATTATAGGACTCAGATGTGTGTGATTGGCGGTTCCCCGGGCTCCCAGGGTTACAGAGTTCAGAGAAAAGCCGATTATTGCTCTCCCTCAGGTCAAGCCTTCATAAATAAACACGGTGAGAGCCTGAGGCACTGTGTTTTAGTATGATTAGCATATCATACAGCCTATCGACATGGTACTTATCATATTACAGCACGGCCGTCCTCTGAACACACGGAGGTTACATGTACGGGGCTGCTGAGCATACATCTCTGTTCATTAGAAAGCTCCTTGGGGAGAGAATAAATCATATCAGCACGTGGTTATGGCAGTCCAGGCGTTTGACTCAGCCATGCAGCGGTTAACCAGGGCCTTTAATAATCCGGGGAAGAACTGACAGTTAGTTTCACACTGAGAAACACGAGAGGAGATGAGTGGGAATGATGGGAACCATTGGCAGTTGCTTGTGAAGTCTTCACATAGCCTTATACATGCCTATAGAGCTCATTTTAAACTGAACCTTTTAGCATAATAAATGATCCTATATTGACCTACTGAGTTCAACATGTAAGGTTGGGGCTACAGTTAGGTGGGTTATAGATGCTGGATGCACTTATGGGGAGGGATTAAGCTTGTACAGAAGCCTTAAATAATGACATGATATGGAGGTCACTGTTAATTTTGTCAACATTAAAAGCCCTTGAAAACCTATATTTAATTGAGAGTGAACAGAAATTATAATTTTTCAAACATGTGGCCCTCAAAATGAAGTAAAATGAGACAATGAACAAAGAAAGCATCTTACCACTTTTCAGAATGTTTCCTAACAATTTGGATGTTCAAACTCAATCTGTGACAAAAGGTTATCAAAATATAGCTTTTTATACAGTATGTAAGTGTTCCTGTGGCTCAATTTACCTCAGATTAGAATTAAGTTACTGGGCAGATTACCATATGCAGATAAGTTAAACATTTCCTGTTAAGTTTAATATTTTAGCTTAATTTAAAAAAAAACAAAAACATTTTCAATTACAAATAACTACTTTCCAAAAAATAATCCTGGAGGAGTTTTAATGTCAGTGTCCATAAAATGTTTTTGTATTTCTAAAGGAACTTGTTAATACACACAAACTGTCTCTTTCTCAAAAACAGACTAATAAAAGGATTTTGTTAAATAACTTTGACAAAAACTGCAGTTGCATGTATGAAAATCTGCAGCTGCAGTTCCCCCACCTTCCAAACCAGCTCAATGTACACTACCAGTCAAAAGTTTGGACACACTTTCCAATATGATTTAATGGGAAAGTGTATCCAAACTACTGACTGGTACTGTACCTCTAAGTACTTGGCTTACTTTGCCCCTGTTTTTCTTCTTTTTATAATGGCTAGTTGAAAGTTTGGCAAGGTTTTCTACAACTGTCTTACCATTAAAATGTTTTTTATCAAGGAGTTAAAACTATGACACAATCAGTAGAAAAATATTTTCCTATCTTACATTTCTGGTAAACACAATAACATGTCATACTCAGCCAGAGGAGCAGGATGTGCAGTGTGTTGGCCAGCCCTTGACTCGTGATCTGTGAGGAGTTTCTGTAAGTCATGTAGTTGTCGTGTAAAAAAAGTTGTAAAAAAAGAAGAGGAAAATGATATCAGTGATGGGATGTGACGGGAGATTGAAACAGGGATATCCAAGGTAAAATAAAGAAGGGAGACAACTTTCCTGGAAGAGTCAAGCTCAGTCCTTTCAGGTGAAAGCAGGTAGTCATCCCTAATAAGGACTACTTTGCTGGCTATTAAAACTGATCCTCAGGTCAATCAAAGGTCAGACACAGATGTGTTTAAAGGGACGAAAAGTGCTTTAAATCAATACATAAAGCATGTAAATGTAAAATAAAAAAACATTTTTTTTCCTGTCAGCATGTCTCAAACTAAAATGCCATGACTCTACATCCACTCCCAATTAATGAATAAAGCTTAGTCAACAACAAAGTTAGTCTGAATAAATCTCCTCCTGTCTTATGTACAATCCTGAATAAGACAGGATGAGAGATGTTGTCGCAGTGAATAGAAAAATATAATGTTTGCATGGATGACAAGATTAGCCCCACCAAAGAAATGATGAGCTTGTCTAGAAACTGCACGGACTGGAAGTCGCCCTGACTCTCAGACACGCTGCTAAGTTTTCAATTTGGGCCTTTTCTCCTCAGCTACACAAGCTGAACTCACAGACCAGGGGCCACAATTAGCAGCTAGCCATTCTGACCAGGGAGAAAGAGTAAATGACATCCTCACTTAAGCCCTCCTAAGCCTGGGGAGTCTGGGCGCAGAGCAGCCTTAGCGCTCTCCTCCTTTCACTCAAGCATAGCCTCTTTTAGGTGGTCCACACACTATGGCGGGGTGATATAGTCTCACTGGTATTAGAATATCCTCCAGGAGACTGGGCTGATGGGAATGACCAGCAGGGTGGATATACAGTAGACTGGGGGGAAGTTGCAGAGCAAAAACTGGGGATATTGGATAGGTATTCTAGTCTTGGTTCCATGGTGGTGGCACAAAGCTGGGATAACTCTGGATGCTATGTCACCCGAGTAATCACATCCACCACCGGCACGAGTCTTACACCACAGAGAGAAATGCATGTCTAGAGTCAAGGTGAACATTTAAAAACAGCTTGCCTTTTTGTCTTTTTAATAACTCATATTAAAGTTGGGAAATTCAGTTTCCACTTGCCCCGTTTCCTGTAGAAAACAGTAAAAGAACTGAACAAAAATCATAACCAATTTTTCTTTACACCTTGCATTGTTTTTGCAAGCTATATGCAGTCATGTGTGTGCATTTTTAAGTGATCCCATCTCCCCATGCCTACCCCTCACATCCCCTCTCTCCCCCACCCATGCAAATTAGAACTTCACACACGTTGCGGCAAGCTGCTGGGTGCTCTGTGATTTCACACGACCAATTAAGGCCCTCTTGGCAGTTGTGTGAACAGTTTCATTAGAGGAGATAATATTGCAAAGTGAAATGATAAGCAATCATTATGATTAATGCCCAGACATTACATTGCTCGTTAATGAGGTGTAAATGATCTCATTATTTTTGAAAGAGTACAGATTAGATTAAAGTGGAGTGGACAGCGCTCTTCGGTGTTCAGACAAGTTAGTGTTAATTAGGCCCAATCTCCAGGAGCAAATGAGCCGCAACCCTTTGGTAAACAATTAGGCTTCCATAGCCCCGGGCTGGATGGACAAGGATAGGCAACTGAATGAATAGATCACTAAAAAGATGAATGTTGCAGGAATCTTTAAATCTAAATCACATGTATTGTGTATATATTCATGAAAATGTTGATGAATTCTATGTCTTACACTGATCAATACAGATGGCAAATATCTCTTGGACTTGTTCACATTTAATATGACTTAGTTATTTATATAATAATTTTAATTAATTAACCTATTTTACATGGTATTAGTCAGAGTAGCTATATCTCAATTTTTGTTTTCTATGAAGCAACTTGAAATGATCAGTAAGGTTGTCAGAGGCTAAAGGGCTTTAAAAAAGGTATAAAGTTAGTTTGGTTGAATTGATCTTCCAACTAAAACAATAATGTGTGATAAATATAATATGATACATTTATCTACATCAATACATTGACTCAATGTTTAAAGATCCTATAGCATCAGCTCAAATGGAAACAAATCAGTCATTGATACAGTTTTCATTCACAAATGCTTAGGAATGAACATGTGGAACAAATAGAAATATATTGTTTTTCTTTTACATTATTGATGTTTTAAGGACTTTTTTTGTTTTTCATGATCGTTGTGATCATTAAGATACTTGAATCAGGTGTATATAGCTCAAATAGTAATATAGAATGATGGCTAAATTTTGCTGAAAAAAAGTAAAACATATATCAAAACAGAGCTAACACATTTAAATCTTAAGGACTTTAACTTCACAGAATTTCAGACTTTGATTGGAGAGTTTGGGGATCATTTCTGGGGAGAAACATCAAATCCTCATGTTATTCCACATAAACAGCTTTGGACCTGGACCATAGCAAGAAAAGTTTGAATTTTTTTGTTAAAAAAAATATAATAATATTATAATTATAATCCCAGATAGTGGAAAAGTGTCAGACATGAGTTCAACATTTGTATTTATGGGGGTTTTGCAGCTACTCTCAAAGTAACAAATGTGCACTCTCCAGCTGCTTTTTTAATAATAAACTTAAGAAAGGGATAATTTAAAATGTTTTTATCCTTGTTTGATGAGAACAGAGATCAGCCCATTGATGTCAAGTTATCATTCACTATGTTTCTGTGGATTCAAACAACAGTCCAATTATAAAATTTAATAAAGGTTTTTGTGTACAATACAATTAAGCTAAACAAAAGGCCACAAAAGCCATTGTTGCTGTTTGTTTTTGACTTTAGTAGTGAAACTACAGGGCCCAGTTTATTATTATCATGCTTTATTGACGATTGGTTGCTTTTCATTGTTGCCAAATTACAATAAGGTCAGTCAAACAAAGGTAAATATTTGATCCAAA
Source organism: Melanotaenia boesemani (assembly GCF_017639745.1). NCBI lineage: Eukaryota > Metazoa > Chordata > Actinopteri > Atheriniformes > Melanotaeniidae > Melanotaenia > Melanotaenia boesemani. The sequence goes on from NC_055687.1 coordinate 29,595,772, forward strand.
GTTAGTTACAATAAAGCTTTTAAACCATCATTAATTAAAATAGCTTTCCTTGAAGCAATCATTGCAGTATTTCCCACAAAAACAGACCCTGCTGTCTCACAGGCAGCGTGGCTGTATCACATCTGAAGTCACACTACACTGTTCGCAATAGGAAATGTCTGCCTCTGACAACATTGATTTTACCATCCTGTTCTTTTGTCTGAACAGATATGCTTAGATTATGACAAGAAAAACGTTGCTGTAATCCCCTGCCATAGGAGTTATGTTTTAAAGACATCAGGCCCTTATCGGTGATTGATAACGTTTAACTCAAAAACATATAGAAGCATTAGGAAAGTCAATATTTTGCCAGCGAATGAAGGTGACCCCTAGTTCCTGTGTTTGCAGTGTGTGTGCGGAGGGCTTTGATGGTAAATTTGTTGGGTGGTTATGTGGGGAGGCTATTATGGATTTGCTATCTTGGCCTGAAGTGTTTGCAGCTGATTATGTGATTAAATCAATAATAATTTCTGTTTGGGCTCCTTTGCTCCTCCGCTTCATCTTCTTTTTCCTGTGTAGTTGAGTGGAACGGTGGGTGGGGACTGGAGTACAAGCACGAGTACAAACGTGGGCGCAAATACACACATGTACAGCCATATGCTACACAAAGCAGAACAACTGCATCACAGATGGCACAATGGGCACATTCCAAGGTCCAAAAAAAGTTTCCATGAGAAAATCTTTCAATGCAGCAATGCATTTGGTCGTAAAAACTGCTAGTTTTAAACACTCCTGTTCAGTAAAGTCACTGCATAAAATCATAAAAAAGAACACCCATATGATTAAGAGTTACATAACATCAAACTTTAATATATGATTTCTGACCTGTCTCCACGATGCAAACCACAAAACAAGGCCAACGAAGATACCCAAAACTTCATTTATACCTATCTCTGTGTTCTTCGGTTTGTACTCAGACCTTGGTTTGGTGACTGGTGCCAGCCACTCCTTAGCAACCACAGTCGCTCCCCTCTTTGGTTCTGCCAGGTTTGTTGTTATGTCTAGACTGCAGGAAATGCAACATTACATTTGTTTACAACCAACAGGAACTAGAACCAGAAGCTGTTATGTGATTAAAGAGTGCTACCCAGAGAGAGAGTGTGTGTGGCTCAACCCCCTGGGTTTGGCAACAATCGACTCGTTACAGGCGAAAATGGTGAAACGTAGAGCTGCTATCTGTGTCAGTCAGATGAACAGAGAGAATTCACCGCTGCACTCTACCTTACATTCCTGCTACTGAAAGCAAACTAAAGCCACACTGAGTTTGTTTCCATTTTGTGTGCACTTTATTTAGACTGGTGTTTCTTTGGGCGCGTGACTATAATATGCATTTAGTGTGTTTGTGGCTGTGTGTGTGTGATTTTGTGTGGCTGAGTTTACTCACACTCCCTCTGCACCCTCTTAAATCTATACCCAATAAAAATCAGCACAAGCTTGAAAAACAAAACCCAGGGAAACATCTGTAAAACATTGATTTTGCAGATTGCAAACCAACTGCATGGCTAATGAGAAAAGAAATCATTTTTGATTAATTAACCTAAAATTGGAGAATCTAAGCTGCCACCAGGGAGATGACAAGTGCTGCAGACCTGATCACACAGGAGGACATACAGGAGAGCTGCATCCAGCACCAGTTTGGCTTGGGGAGAGGACGAGAGGCGTTGGGAATGGTAGCAGTCGCGGTATGGCTCCCATTACCGAGCCAAAGTTACCAGGAGCCTTTGTGGTGATCAAATAGGAGTAAAATATTTTCCACTTGATAATTGTGCCCTTTTATTCAAGAGAGGAAAAATGTTGCTTAGCTATCAGCATAGGTGAAATTCATTGCTTTTACAGTATTTCATCATGTTATCTCAGGAACTGGTTCACACACTACACTAACAAACACACAGTGTAAAAACACACAGACAAACTTTGGCTGAGTTTGAGGTTTTTTCTGCTACCACATTTAGAGTGAAATGGGTCTACATCTGAAAAAAAATTCCAACAAACTACAAAAAAACTGTAATATTATGGGACTGACAACTTCAGGCATATTTTGTGTGATTGACTTATGAACTGTAAGCCTGAAAAAAAATCGTATGCCTACATGCCATGTGGCTAATGCAAAACACTGTTAACATTTTTATCAGATCTTTCAATTTCGGAATTTGTGATTTTCAAATATTTCTAATCATTATTACAGTTGGGGGGAGGTGGTTGTATGATTGTATGATTTTTCATTTTCATGAAAATTGAACTTACTTGGAAATATTGCAGATAAGATTTTATTGATTCAAACTTTTAATATTTGACCACTCTTGCAAATCAACACATGAATTATTTATTTACAGAATGTTAAATATGCCAAATCAGTTAATAATTCACACACACACACACCCACACATATATATATGTATATATATATATATATATATATAAAACCACCTTTCGCAACTATCCCTGAAAAATGCTTTTTATGTTTTTTTTTTTTTTTTACTTGAAAATATGTTTTAAATGTATAAGTCAGATGTCCAAGGGCCAGTAAATGCAGCTTATAATGTATCTCACATGATGTTCTGCATCATCTCTACCATGTTCTAGATCATAATGCAGAATTCATATAGCATCATCCCACCAACCGATATACCTAAAAACATATTTTTCAGTGAAGTGTGAGTGTTTGTGCAGCAGCGATAAAAGTCTTACAGTAGCATCACCCATAGTAAACACTTTACATTAACCACACATTAGATGATCACTTTAGCTATAATAATCAGTTAAAAAATATCTAAAAAAAAAAAAATTGTGCTACCATTTGCCTGATCAATGCCCCTGCCTGTTCCCCCATCAAAACTTTCCCAGTCCTGCCTCTGCATATATCTGAAGCATGAATACTTTCTACCACCTGTGTCGACTGCTGTGTTTGAGAAGGGTCCTGTCAAAAACAATACTTTGGGGTAAAAATGTACCAGCGCGAACCATAAACTGTTAGTTTTCACCTGAATGATAAACAAGCGCAACAAGAGAGACGGTACTTTCGACAGAAAAGCCAAACAGCTTATCACCAATTCACAAACAACAGGAGAGGGAGGAGGAGAGGGGGAGGCAGCGCAGACACAGAGAAGACCACAGCAGCAACTACCCTCTCACTGTGTTAGGAACGAAGGTTGGGGATGAGGGTACGTTAACTGTGTTAAATATATGGACATAATTAAGTACATAAATTAGTTACCACTGTTTATGTGTTATTTTTTTTTACTTTGGACTATATACAGACACTTTTTGGTGTTGCAAATAATTAATCTCAATTATTCACATTTAAATCACATGACATTTGCCCCAAAAAGCAACATTTTTTAATTTCAATTCATTTTAGGGGACAGCCGAATCAAATAATAGACACAGGCATGGATATTGTAAACCCTAACTCTAGTAATGACTGTAAAAATGCATTTAATTATATTTCAATATAAAACAGTAGAAAAAGAGAATAGAAAATATGCCTGGCCAAAACTTAACAGACTTGTAGTTAAAGTGTCATTTTAGGTACTTTAAATGTCCTCTAATTATGAGTATACAACATATTACAGTACTTGTAACTTGTTGTGTACTTTTAATGTTTTTGTTCACACTCTTCATTAATAGGCATTAATATATAATGGTAAGCCAGGGCAGGATCACCCAGTGTCAGCTTCACGAGTTTCATTTTCTGCCTTCATACTAACAGAGATGAACATCTGCTGCTCTGACTGCAGCTGTGAGGGCTTTTGGACGGGGGAGGGGCCTTCAGCAGCACCCACGGCTCATTGAGAAGAAGTAATAATACATGCTTTTACGTCCGTCTCCAACAGTCCCCAATAACACCAGAAAAACGTATTTGTCGCTAGTCGATTTCTTTTAAATAGAGTTGCTAGAGAGGTCTGAAAACTCGCTAAATATAGCGCTAAACATGCTAAGTTGTTAGCCAGGCTCTGACTTGTGCACCAGTCTAATCAGTGTACCAAGTTCATGGGGCAGTGGTGGCCTGGTGATTATGAGTTGGGCTTGGGCCTGGAGAACCTGGGTTCAAGTCGCCAGGCTGGCCACTGAGGTAGGACACTGTGGGTGTGTACATAATACACACATATATATATATATATAGTGTATATGCACACACACTAGCAATCAAAAGTTAGGACCCACCTTTCCATAAATATTCTGAGAAAGTTATTATGTGTGTGTGTTTCACTCTGACACATTTTCTTTATATTTCTAAATATAACCATGTTTGGTTTTTTTTTCTACTATTAACCAACTGTGACTCACAACAATGTAGAAAAAGGTTTTATGGAGCCTGATGCAACCCTCATCGCCATCCTAGCGCCTTGTAGGTGTTTTCAAACATGTGCTCATTGTGTAATAGCACATTTGTGAACGTTTCATATCATACATGTTACATTTTGCTGACAAAACAAAGGAGTGATTTTACAGTTTTTGGTAATAACGGCTGTTTCATATGCCATAAAATACAAGCATGTTTATAGGTACATGTGAACATATCTGCAAGGATACAGGCTAGGGAGTATAGTGATGTTACAAGTTTTTTCTTTACTGTGAAACTACTACTTGTTGCACTGTGGATTTATACAATTTATATTGAATATGCTAATGTACACTATGTGCAGTGTTACTGCTGTAACCTCAACTATTTCTTGTGTTTCAATTTGTTGGTCAACTGTTTGAATTAGATTAGTTTTTTATAGCTGATGCACAATTAATTTTTTAACAGGTAATAATTAAATATATAAATAAGAATCACCAGTAGTATTTTTGGTTATTTTAAACCTAACAAATAACAAGTGGTAGCCATTTACTGTAACTGTGCACAAATGCATGAGGTTTGACAAGGAAAACACACACTTATACTCCCGCTCAGACACACACAAACACACATACACACACACACTTATACCACAACAGAGGGAAGGTGCAGGGAGCCAAGTTGAGCTGCACTCACAACACAGCTGGTTCTCCGAGGTCAGTAAGGAGCTTGAAGTGTTTATTTGTCCAAGTGTTTTATTTGTTTTCTAATACAGCAGATTTGACAGATCTACTTGAAAAGAATCACAGCGTCTAAAGAGTGTGGGAAATTTCCACTCACCAAAGAAGTTTCTCTCTCCCCTTCCTCCTCTTAATTCTATTAGTTTTTCATAATTCATTACCATCCTGACTATTTCCCCTGGTTCCTCCATTTTACTATTTTTTTACCTCTCAAGAAAGCATAATAGTCGAGCTCTAGCAACTCACTAGGGTGTTGCAGTAACAACCTCCTACCCTCTGATGGCTAGACAGTAGGCCATTGTAAAGCTGAATCGCCATGGATTTATAGCTATAGTCCCGGGTTCCCAGAATGCAATGTCACTCTGTCACACTGTCATCAATCTGCAGTCTCTGACCAAAGACAAAGGGGGATAAAATTGCTGTTGAAAAGTAGCACAACAGCAAGAGTGCAACTTCTTTAGGCATGATCTCATTTTTATCAGCTGCCTGTCTGTCATAGGTGAAATGTGTGGGTACAAAGAGCTCCATTTACTCCTGGATGCAGCCACGTCAGACATGGTCTCCTGTTTTGTGATGGCATAATTAAGAGGAGAGAAAATGAATACACCTCATGACGCCCACACATCTCCAAGACATCTAATATTCTTGATGTTATAAAACCTCCAGACCGGTGATAAAATTTCATCTCAGTGTTTCATGACTGGTGATAAAATTCTATTTTTATTTCAAAATATTTGCTATCTTCCACAAAAACAAAGTAATCTGCTTTCATACACTGTACACTACAAACTGGCCTTGCTCATAAACTGTAACCTTTCCCATGATCTGCACACAGACGTATTGACCATCGTAAATCAGGTTCATAAAGGAGAGATTCTGTGTCTTTTTTAAAAATAAGAGACGGAAACCTAAATCCTCGTGATTAATGTGCTCTCACACCATCTCATAACCATGGCAACCGTGGCAATTTGCCATGCCATGTCAAGGATTCAGGCACTGACACAAAGTCATTCAGCGATGTCCTCCCACTTCAGAAAAGTTTAAATCTTAAAGAGTTTACTGTCTCCTCTCAATTTAAGCTTGAAACCAAACAATATTTTGCTTAAGCTAAAGGCAGTTATGCAACATCATAATAAACACCAAATGTCTTACAATAACTCCCTTTTTCATGTCTGACAACTTTTCTGTTGTAGAAGAAAATGAAAGATCAGTACAGGTACAAATATTCTCTGAAAATGCCAGGATGACCTGGTAAGTTAGCTGTCATCGTGTAAGCATATTTTCTTATAGTGTCAGCTGATTCCTGTCACCGTGCTGAGTCAGGCAGCCGTTGGCCGAGGGCAGACGGGCTAATGTTGTGTTTTAATGAATGTTGTGTATATGCTAAGATTTTATGACTATCGATAAGATAAGGAACATTTACAGAGCAATAGACCCTAGACAAGCTAAAACAGAGAAAGACTTTTATCAAACTTATGCTGAGCATATATCATACCTGTTCTTAAAATGCTTATTCTTTATAACTGATCTTGTAAAATAAATCTGCACTAAAATAATGAAAAGAAGCTGGAGAGATAGATTTCTCAGGGCTGTTTTGTCTGCCTCATTCTATAAATATGTAAATTATTTAAAAGAGAAATTTGAACTTTGCAGCAACACTGTCATACACAGACTTTACTAACTTCTATGTCCTGATTCTCCTTTGAGAACATGCCAGAGTATATTTGAAACAAAAGTCTTTGTGTCACACTGCAGTCACGACACATATATCATAATCTCTTTTACAAGGAGGAAATCATTATTGGATTAAACACAGGTAATTCCTCCTAATGATCTCATAGGGAAAAAGTCAAGGTGCAGGCAAACAGATGTCTTCACATCTCTGACATTCTTGAGCTAAGGTTTTAGGGAGTATTTATACAAGTGGGAAGACTAAGAGGCTTTTCACTCCTAGTAAATGCTATTGAAAGACACAATTAGGTCAACTGTTGTCATGTAGAAGGGCAAAATTACTTGTTTTTTATGTATTATTTTAGCAGGGAATTTTCTTGTCATCTCTTTTATAAAACAATTTGAATTAATTTTAAGATTTGATAATTTTTTTTAAATAAATAAATTTAATATAGGTAATTCTGTAATAGTGAATATAGTTATTAACAGTAATATGAGTCTGTAATATAACTTTTAATCCCACCAAACACAATAAAAACATTAATAGATACATTAGAACCTAGTAAGATGCTCAAAGAATTAAAAAAATGGTTTTGCTTTCTTTTGTACACCTATACTGATTATATATTGCTTTCAGGTGAATGGAACAGCTTTTATGTACACCCAATAAAATAAAGCATGCTGTTTTTTAGATGTACATAAAATGGCGAAGGGAAATACACAGAGTAGAGACACAAATAATTGGGAAGTGTGGATGCTAAAATAAGAGGGAAAAGGAGAGAAACTCACCCACTGTGACAGAGCTGCGATTATAAGTTTGCTGTTGATGCCTCCAATCCGTCAGGTACCTGATGTGAGCCTCCTTTAATTTACTGTGTCAATAACACTGCAGTGGAAACACAGCCAGCATGATAGATGGAGACATTTTGCATGGACTTCTCTCCAAAGTGCCAATTGTTGAAAGTAAAATAAATAAAAAGTGCCATTATCTAAATCACCTCACATGCCTCTGCTGCTGCTTGTAGCTGCTGCTTTGGGAGTTGGGGTTTTCTTTGAGCTCTTTCCATTTATAAGGCATCAACAGTCTATTTGAGTAATTAGTCTCCAACAGTCACGAGATGAGGTTTATTTTGCACTTTATCCACATTAATGCTAAAAACTACAGTATTTTGTGGATGCTTTTGTGTCAATGCAATCATTTAGCAAGTAGCTGGAAAAACTTTTGATTTGACTTGGTTACATTCAAGGACTTGACTGTCGTCGTGGACAACAGGCCTTAGCAGGAGGCCACAAAGTTCAATTAAAGCAAGACAGGAAAGGTGAGCATTGATTTAAAAGACAGTATTTTAAACTGCACCCCAGAGCAAACGGTCAGGGCTCTCACACTGATGACACTAATTCTTCAGGGAAATTCGTGTTATTTGGTGTCTAGACATTTTATTACTTGGCCAAAGCTACAGAGAACAACTTCCTCTCCATTTTCAAGCTAAACACTGAAAGGTAACAAAACTTTGGTGAATTGATGTCTTTCAGTCATTCCTAAAGAAATGGTAAATGCCCACCTGCTTCCTGTTTAGCTAAAGTTCAGTTTAGGAGTCCACTGAAAATTTTGTTAATTTAATATTACTTTAATGCATGTCCAAAAAGTTTAAATAAACACTATAAATTTTTTTGTGTGGTTGGTCCAAATTTTTCCATGGTTTCGAGTCACATTCTCAGTAGCAGAAATTTGTATTTGAATATAAATTTCTCATACATCATCTGTATATGCACAAACTAAACATATGCTATTCTTTCAATTATTGTCAGTTTAGCTTTATCTGTATATAACGCCAATTCATGACAAGGTCTTGTCAAGGTATTTTAAAGATAAAGTCCCTTCCAATTAAAATCCAGTTAAGTCCATGTCATTCTTATCCAGTTAATTTCAATCAAATTGATGACATTGTTTCATTAATAAATATTTCCTAGTTAAGCCATTGGATTGCATCAAAGGGCCTATTTATGCTCCCTTTATGTGCGTAAACAGGTGTGTCCGTCTTAAATGCCACTGCTTGCATATTTCCAAGGGACAAATAGCACTAACTATGCGTTTTCCCTGTGAGCCAGAGCACAGTGATTGAGATGCGATAGAGGATGAACGAGGGCGGTTTAAGCGCTGGCTTTCAGTCGCGATGAGCCGCTTTATAAGCTGGTTTTTACTGTACCAAAAGCCGGTCCTGTGTCAAGGCAAGTTTTCCCGTTGAGATCTGTTCTCCCTGTGAGAACCATTCTTACTTCTAAACACAGAGGTATATCTGGCAGTGAATTTCTGTCCACCCGATGTTTTCTACCCAACCAGTTATGATCCAGAGGGATCTTCTTCTGAGTGAACACTTTATCTACTATCGGATGACACGCTTTCATTGGTATTGTTGAGGCTTATTGACAGACAGCGGCTACTATCGTTGCAATATATGTTTGAGAAAGTGAGACACTAGAATATACGATACGTTAGAATGCAATACACAATTTCAGTGTTAGATGACAGTAATTCTTTTACAATGCTTATTTAAAGTAGCCCTATGTAACTTTTTAACCTTAAAAATATCTGCTTCTGGCTCATTTTTGATGGGACTGTATCATATTATGTTAAGTTGAAAATATCTAAGGCTGCAGTAACTAATTTTTACATGTTGCCTCAGTTATGTCAACTATGTCAGTAAATCTAAATAGTACCTTCAAGTTTGCCTTGAACCTAATATTTCAATTCAATTTCAATGGGATAGAGGGCTGGACCCTATCTCAGCAGCAACTAGGCAAGAGGTGCATCTTGGACAGGTCACCTTGTCACTGCAGGGCCAAGACAGAGAGACAAACACTCTCACATGCAACATGCAAACTCCACACAAAAAGGCTGAGCCTCAAAGCGAGATATTTCTTGCTCTGAGGCATCATTGCTAACCACCACACCACTATGAAGAGGTAGCATGGTGGTTTGCCTTACTAAACCTGAATTACTACTAGTGTTTTTAAGATGCGTTTACGATTCAAAAACAGTTGTTGTTTTTTTTTTGTTTTTTTTTATCACTTTGTGCTGCAATTCTGCATGAAAAGTGCTATATAAATAAAGTTTGATTGATAAACCTTTGCACAGTCAGTGTTCAAGCCTTAAAGAACACTTAATAAGCTGATATGTTTGATTAAAGCTTTGGAATGATGCAATGATGTTGCGATAGAAATGTTTAATTGCTTTTAATAAATTAGATGATTTTAAGGGCTATTTGAATTCTTTACCAGACTTCCTGGGCTGCATGGTGGTTTGGTAAGTACTGTTGCTGCTCAGCAAAAAAGAGGATATTGTTGGAGGAAGCAAGGAATAAAAGAGAAAAAAAAGGGGGGGGAGGGAGGAAAAACAAGAGTCAACATCAGCGGGACTTTTACTTGCTGGAAGATGTATGATGGATGCCGAGTAAGTAACGCCAGCCTATGAGTAAACGTTCTGCTACGTTTGTGTAAATCCTTGCTGCAAACAACGGAAGCACAGCCTTGAAAAAACGCTCAGTACTGGAGGTCACCGCAAGGTGGAGTATACACCACTTGGACTCTGAAATAGTAAAAAGGTCACTATACAGATCACTTTGTATTTCCAGGGCATCAACCTCCAAAACATTTCAAACTTGTTGCTAACTGTTAGGCACGAGTGTTTGTCACTGTGTAATGTGTAGGAAAAATCCTACAGATGCCAGTAGCTGCGGACAAGGTCTGAGAGCCAGTCTTCACAACTATCTACCATCACGTTTACCTTGGACCTGTCGTGTTCTTGCTCTTGTTCGCATGACCGCCTCTAGCGTTCAAGTCAATATGGCAGCTGGCACATGACACATTACCTCGCGTAAGCGCAAGAGGCCTACGAGCCAAACGAACGTGGACAGCAAGTATATCCCAGCTAACAGCAAATATATCCCTGCCCTTAGCGAGTGTTAAGGGACACGTCACTGAGAAAACATGCCAAAGTTTTGTAGTACAACTTTAATACACAGGTGTGTTTAGTCTGTTACAGCGATGGAGTTAGAGAGACCAGCACTAGAATTAAATTCCTTCTGTACTGTGGCTTGTTCTTGAATTAACTAAAAATATTGTAATTTTCCCATGTTGGCACGATCTGCAATATCTTGCTATTTATTTTAATATAACAAAATGCTTTGTTATCAAAACCTATTTAATAATCTTGTATAATTGTATTCTGATAAACTAAAGAACAGAAAATAACACAAACATTGACTTTGTTCAAATATATCAGCACTCAGATTTTTGTTAGAGTACTCCAGAGTGTTTGCAGAATTTGTTCTTACCTGAGAACAAATTCAGGGTAAAGACTTTCCTGAATGCAATAATCTTTGTTAAAGGTTTGTAGTAGAACCTAAGACCAAATATGTTTGTAAGAATGTTTTATAATTGAGTTTATATTTGTATATAATTCTCAATAAGACTTTGCCTGCAAGACAGCCCACGGATGCTGCAGACTTTGCAGCTTTTTGTTGACAGATGGAAATTCCCTGAAATTGAAAGACTAAAATCATAGTGTCAACCATAACATACCTATTCCCTCCAAATGGGATTTTATTAAGCGATTTTCCCAAACTGGAAACTGGAAACTGAAACAGGAAAAAGAAACAGGAGTGCCATATTTAACTTTACATCTCTGGTCGTCAGGTCTGGAATCCTTTTCAGAAAACAAAACTCATATTATTTAGTGCTTAACCGTCTGAAAAAGTGAAGGAATCTTTTGGTATTTGTATACTTTATCAGTATTTTAAAGAGCAAAGGTATTTGTACAAACTTTAGGATTATTAAAGATTATGTAAGAGACAATAATTAGTTATGATAAATAAAATATTTATAGACGTTTTGCTTTACTTAAAGTCTTTGTAATAATTTAGTTTGTGTACAGCAGAAAGCAGCAGACCAAAAAAAAAAAAAAAAAAACAAACAGACACACACACACACACACACACACATAATCCCACATACGCAAGTTGATTAGCAGGGCTCCTGTGAGTTTGTGTCACGTTTTAGTGGAAAATTACAGCTCTTTCAACAATTCCTCAGTCGGAATCCCATTCCAAAGTGGATTTTATCTGCAAATCACAATTATTTTGTTCATGCTCTGTTTTAATGGGCACACCCGCTGGGCTGAAGAAGATGCTTCTCTATTCATAAATGTATTACTGCTGGGGAATCATTAACTTATTGTTAGCAGCGCGACTGATGGCTTATTGACATGACAACATTCAACCAGCACTTTTGTCTTTAAGCCGTACGTCCATATCACTGAAAAACAAAGTCATCTGCCCCATTTCCACCACTCCCCTTTATGTGTTTGAGCTTAGTGGAAGGCTTTTCTGTGATCCAGAAAAAAAAAGCAAGAAGGCACCCAGCAAAAGTGTATGTTGGGTTTCATGGAAGACTGAAAAGGTTCTGTTTATGATGAGGAAAAGCACCAGATGTCACAGTAAATGGCTCTGAAATGATGAAAGACAGAAATCTCTATTTGCTGAAAATGAAATACTGTTACTGTTCACATCACCTAAGAGAATTGTGATAAAAACCCAAACACTGGCAGGAGAGAGCAGGGACTATAAATCGCAATGTGTGAATTATCTGTAAAGTGAAGCTCAGTCTGATATTTATGGCTGCAGGAGAGTCATAGAGTCAGACAGTTTGCACAGATGGTGGCCATCCTTGGTCAACATTCAAATAAAAACGGAATGAGCGTCCCCCTCTGTGTCCAGCTATTCCTCTCACAGTGAATGCAGACACAGATAAAAGGACTGGGTGTAAAAGTGTTTAAGTAGGCAGAAGTTGTAAAGGAGAAAGAAAGCAGAATCGCTATTCACTGCTTGTGCAATCCTTTCTGCCTTGTTGAACTTTATTAAATTCTGTCGTTCTCTCCTTCCTGTCTAGCTCCCTTTGTCAGCTTCTTCTCATGCGTAACTCAAATGTGTTTTTTTCCCTTCTTTTTTCTTTTTTCAAAGGTGCTGTGGAAGGCATTCAGGCTGAAAGAATTTGTTGGTGATGATCATGCCACAATGTGCCAATAAAAAACCCACAGAGATGATTTAGAAATCTGAAGAGTAACTGCAAAGATTGGCAGCAGCTTATTGTGAGGATAATATCTGAGTTAGCATGACAGGGAGCTGTGTTCAACCTACAGGTCTATTTAGATCTAAGCTGCGCTAAAGCAAGCCATTCTCACCACCAAGTGTAATTGCTGCAATGCTCAGAGGCCAGAAATGTTGCAGTTTGATAGTGAAGGTGAAAAAGTCATAAAATGAATGTACTTTCTGGGCTACAAAATTATTATATTCCCACACCTGACTTTTCTTATGTATTTTGCAATATATAAACTCTCAAAAAAGTGATATTGTGCAGCTATAAAATGTACAAAGTGCCTATAAGGATGTAGGAGGATGCAGGACGACAAAAGCAGACAAATGGACACATCTTTCATTTCATATAGTGTGAAAAAAGATACTTTTTGAACAGCAACTATCACTGTTGAATGCACAACAAATGCAAACCAATACAACCCCATCAGCCTGAAATCCATGCAAACAGAAGCATGCTATGGCTAACATATAATTGGCAATGGGTGCATTTGAATGGCTGGGAACTAAGACACTACACCTGTCACGCAAATGCTACTAATAATAAAAATAAAGAACCCTTCAATCCCAGATAAAAATCAACAACTGACCAACAAATCTAAGAAATTTAATTTATGTTAGAAAAAAGTACAAAACCTTTACTCATGCCACCGTTACAAAAGACATTAGATGAGTAAACTACTGAGTGTTGAGTTAATAAATGAGACATTTCACCTACATTTGAGAAATTCAAAAGCAACTTTAAAAAAAAAAAAACTTTTTCTATGTTACTGCTATGCTTTATACACCATTGTCTATAAAGCTGGAATACTAAATTATTCCAACTTTATGGGCAACAGCAGATTTAGCTGACTACCATATTTTTCATTTAGTTGACTAAAGCTAACATGACTCAGATGACTTAACTAAAACTAAACCAGCTGTCAAAATGAGCACTGGTTTGAGGCAAAAATGAACTAAAGAAAGCAGAGAGTAACCCCAGTTTGACCCTGTTAGACGTGCAGGGTTTCCCATGCTGATAAGGTGACCGATAAGGGATGTGTTGCCATGGCAATATGGAAGATGCTGGAATCAATCCGATACCAAGTAAATCCAGGGCAAGTATTGTCGATTCTGATACAATGCAGATGCGATACAGATACTTTTTGCTTAAAATTTTACAATCATTTAATGATTTTGCCTTTAATTATTGATCATGATTATGATCCTAATAAAACACAGAACAAAGATTTGTGTCAAATAAACAAAAAAAGTATTGACAAACTAAATGGCAGAACTGAGAAATTTAAGCTGAAGCTTTTATGTTTGTAAACAGCATAAAATAGCATTAACAATGTAATTAAATAACAAGAAAACTTTGCTATTTCCTTTTATCAGAACAGGTCTAGTCTTCGTATTGATACTATTGATATTTGGATCGATCTGCCCAATCCTATTGATGATGCATTCCATATGACAGTGTACTGTAATTTACTGTATATCCTGACCTTCCTTTGATATAATAATTGTGCAAAGGAAGTGAAAACAAAGACGGAAAGGCCAAACTGAGAGGAAAATATATGAGAAAAAAAAAAATAAAAAAAAAAAATAAATAAATAAATAAAAACATAGCCTGACTTATCTCATGCTTGGAATTTGGACCTTTACCGGCCTGCTGATGATGAACGTGATGATGAAGGGGGATCCCATACGATAAACTCCGGATCTTGAGGCAATATCTCAAACTAGGAATGGAAACGTGTCTGTTTACAGATTTTTTTAAAAGTGGATTTTCAATTTGTGACACCCATTTCATGTGTCACAAATAGTTTCAGCAAACATAAGCAGAAAGATTCCAAGAGTAAATGGCTGTAATATCAGTTATCCAAAAGTCTTCATTTCCTTTGTTTAACGTGTCACCAGGCTTTCCATCACCTTAATTCATTCTCCATTTGAGGTTTAACTGCTGCTCTTTAATTTATGTAATCTCATTACACCCCCTCTTTCTGCAGTTCTGGCTGGAAAGAGGGCAACACTTAATAACAATTACTTTCACTGGATCTCTGATGAATTATTTATTAATTATAATACAGTTGCATAGAAGCAAGCATTTAAATAATTTTTTTTTAGATGAGTGGAGACATTAATAAATTGGCTTGAAAATTATAATATTGATAGTGTCAAAACACAAGTGTGTGTGTCACTTACTATTTAACAACCTGCAGAAATGTATGTTGCATCCCAGCTGCTGAGGCCGGGATCACTACTTCTTCATTAAAGTCATATCTTTATAAGTGAACTTCCGATTTAGGACTGAGATTTTAAAACAAATCATTGACCTAAAGCACATGTTATTAAAGCTATTACAACATGGAACTCCACTTGTCACAATTAGTTGTGAATTAAATTCCAGTGTAATTAAACTATTCTTCACGTTGCCAAGCATTCGAAAAAGAGCCCTAGATCCACGATGAAGCGTTCAAGACTCCCGTATGAACCACAGCTGTTCTGCCATTTTTACCTTTTCTTCCTATCTAAGAGACGAGTTTCGTCTTGAAGTGTGTTTGTGGTCTGGCCCGTCATTACAGCAGTCACGAAAACCAAGCTAATGGATATGAAAGTTACATCATTTGGCCAGGAAAGGAAGATTAGGGGAGGGATGAATCACAATATTCCTCCTTCTTGACAACCACG
The DNA here is from genome assembly GCF_017639745.1 of Melanotaenia boesemani. Lineage (NCBI taxonomy): Eukaryota > Metazoa > Chordata > Actinopteri > Atheriniformes > Melanotaeniidae > Melanotaenia > Melanotaenia boesemani. Next base: position 29,611,326 of record NC_055687.1, read on the forward strand.
TCATGCCTTGCCGCCCCTCCAGAGACATTGCTGATTGAAGCCTATCTTTCATCAGTTCGGCTTTAATCTGACTGTCTGTGAGCTTCATAATCATATCAGCCAAAAAAAAAATCTATATTACATCAGCCTCTCTTTGCCACCTGTGGAACAGAATATATGTCTTCTTTTTTCCAGAAGTAAAGGATGAAAAGAAAAGCTGGCAGTCGTGTGAGGCACGTTTTTATCTATTGATCATGTTCTGAAGAAATAAAAAAAAAAAAAGATTGAGAGGAGATGAAGACGAGGTTGAGAAAAGCTTCTTCCGTAAAGCAAACAGTCACTGTGAAGAAGTGGCACACTTCCTCCTGATGTTAGAGAAACAAACAAAGAAACAAACAAACAAACGGGGAGGGGGGGAGGGGGTTCAATCACTGACCTTTGTTCAAAGAAGCCATCTAATCTGTGTCCACTTTACTTAATTAGAAAAAGCAGAAGGATTTTAATGTGACCAGTGTTAATGGGAAACATCTCACAGGTGCTAATTAAATAGAAATGAAAAACTGATCTCTTTGATATCTTAGAGGCCATCAGTCTTATTACAAACTTATCTCCGACTGTTCGCTGTTTTTAACAACAAATAATGAGTTAAGTATTATAATGTCTTATATAAATTTGTACAGTAAATGAATGAAGGTTTATTTCTCAGACGTCCACTGCACACACTTTTCCACCAGGAATTACCGAGCCTGGCCTTTGTTAAATATTACAGCCCAATAATTTAAGCTTTTTCTCTCTCTGGTTGATGGCTTTTCCCCACTGAGGGCTAAATCCTTATGCTGAGGCTGATTAACTGCTTCTTTACAGGATCAACAGAGGTAACATGTGTGCCCTTGAGGTGGCAAATACATTCATTTCCTCTTTGACTCCAACTGTTCAAAGGAAACAGCACAGCTGCTGCGGCAAAACAGCTTCTTTAGGCCGTGTTGAACGTTAAATGTTCAAGGGTGATTTGGAGGGGGCAAACTTTAAATCAAAATAACTTTTAAATAAATTACACTTTGTAAATAAATTCTGATATTGAGATTTAGCCGGATATAAGGAATAATACCAAAAAACAAGACTGATTTTGAAAATGAAGTAAGAGTTTGAACAAAAAGTTAAAGTTTGACAGACACAGTGTCAAGACATAGTCAGAGCCATTTAATTAATACAGTATAATATGATTTAAAGTCACACATGACACATTTAGTAAGTTATATGTATGGACAATTTTGAGTCATTGATGCACTCAATAAAAACTTTGAATTTGTAAAACTTTTACTTTAATTTCAGAGTGAGAGATTATAGGTTTATCACAAATATGTCTATTTAACTCTGTAATTATATTTGCTTGGCAGATCAAAGTGTATACTTAACTGATTTATCTTTAAAAGATCCAATAATCATATGAACTGAAACAAGTGGCAAGACAAAGAAATAATTATATTTTGCTATTTTTACAGTTAAATAACGACTAACATGGGCTTTTTAACATTATTTATAACTCTAAAAATACTGTTCTGTATGTACAGGTGTAATAAACAGATTTTTTAATCATGCTTTTGCTTTAGAATAATATTACTTACTTACTTGATTAAATTAAAGCCTGCAGCTGTACACAGAGAAATAAACATGTAATTTCTGTCCCTATTGTTGGAAAGGATCTCTGTCAGAAATAGAAATTGAATTTAAGTTAATTACTGCGGACATTTCTTTAATTTCTAGGACATCACCGCGGATGAGCAAAGGTAGATAATTGCATTTTTAATCATTTTAAAACATAAAGAAATAGAACATTTAAACTCATATTAGTTTTTTTATTAGTTAAGTTTCTGAGTTTCTTTTTACATCTTCAATTAAACTTCACACCAAGATATAATTTAATTGGAAAGAGACTTTTTGTTTTTCAATTTAATTGTAACAGAGTTAAATGCTTCCACTTACCATTACCTACTCCCTATTTCACTTATTCATTTCTATATACTTGATAGTTTTGTAAATGACATCTGGTGTACCTTTGTTAATATTTTCTGTTCCTGTTGGTCCAGGCTTTATGGTCTCCTCACAGCAATAAGGTTCCTAGTTTGGGTTTTTGCTGGGGGGGCCTTCCTCAGTGGAGTTTGGATGTTGTAACTATGCCCGTGTTGGTTTTCTCCAGATATTCCAGCTTCCTCCCCAAGTCCAAATGCATGCTAGGTTTACTAGTGATTTTAAATTGATCCTAGGAGTGAGCGTGTATGGTAGTTTGTCTGTGTGTAAGCTCTGTGATGTAGCCTGACCCTCACCCAGTAACAGTTAGAAGGACCAAGCAGATACAAAAAACTGATGAATGAAATAAAAAACATTTAGTCTGTAAGTTTAATTATATATACTGATGAATGAATTTTTCTATGTTAAAAGAAACATGTTATTGCTTTAAATAAGTATTATTTCTAAATGTTTTTTGGGTGAAATATTTTTAAATTTTAACTATTTACTTATTTTGTCTGTTTGCTTATTTTGACTGAAGTCAAATCTGAATTTTTCTTTCATTATTTCATATTTGAGTATGTCACTAGTGCAGGTTCTTGTATGAATACACTGTAAATTCAAATATTTGGTGCGAGTGCAGCAACGTAGGAAAAGAAAATGTGGTATTACTGTTCTCCACTTTCAAAAATCTATCTTAATACTTCTTTTCTTCATATTCACATTAAAATTAGAAGTAAAAAAAAAAAGTCTTTCCTAGATGATACAGGATCCAGTAGCAGATGACCTCAACTCCATGTTATGCCCCCTTTACCACATCAAAGCCCCCCATGTATAGACAGTGTGTGGTCTGCCTCTCAGGGACGGCAGGGGATGCAGGAAACAAATTAGCTGTCTTGACCTTGGCCTAAGTTTCCCTTCCCCCTCCTCCTCCTCCTCCTCCTCCCCCTCCTCCCCCCTGCCCTTCATCGGGCCACTTCAAGGGTCAGCTGGATGACAACATGCCTGTTATATTCACATTAGGAGCTCATACTGTGGGTATGAAATGCGTCATAGGAAATCAGGTTTGTGAGTTGAGTTTTATATACAAGGTCAACTGGATGTGGTCAGGATGGCAACCAGGCACAACTTCCATATTTCTGGTGCAGAGTGAAAGAGTTGTTTTGAGTGGGAAAACACACAAAAGAAAAAGTGGAATAAAGCTCATGTTCAGGTGCTGAATAAAGTCAGCTACACTTCAGCAGGGGAGTTAAGACTGAAATCACATGAAGAGAGAGCACGTCCAACAGCGTGAAGCTTATTTCAGCTTCTAGCCTCTGCTACCATACACACACACACACTTCCACATGTTGCTACCACTATGAATATAAAGTTGTTTCTTTTCTGACATTAACTCAAACCTCTTGTAAGAACTACAGTTGTAACCTCCAGTTACACTCTACCAAAAGAGTGAAAATAGTCCTTTTAATGGCAGATACTGGGTTATTACACCAACAAGCAAAGCTAATTTTCCTAGTTTACACAAAAGCACGTTTATGTGCATCAGAAAAGTGAGGTGTACAGGGGAGGGATGTAGCAGTACTATGTTAATGCTCATATTCCTCATTGATCTGTGAGATTCCACCTACGTATATTTCATAATGTGATACATTGTGCATCGATAGCACTGCTAAGGGCCTGTACTCCGTCATGCTGCCTCGCAGCTTTTATTGATCCCAGACTGAAGTAAACATGTCTTTAACACATGGGACTATCACTCCTGGCAGATATGACAAAGCTCGCAAGGCACAATCCTCCATATTAGACCCTTTAATTATGACAGCAATCAATACTTTATGTAAAAAATATCATCTGACAAGTTAATAACTGTACACATGGAATATTAAGAAGTTAATACAAGACATCTCCATGTGGCTGAAGCAGTGCTCAAGACACATGTTTTATTGCTCACCAGTTGAAACTCTGAGCTGAGATTGTTTATGTGCTGTATGATTCAACTGGTGTTCTGGGAATGGATAACAATAAATACATACAGTAAAATGACTCAGGGGCATGGCTTTGGCTGTGTACCAAATTGACCATATCCTTATGACTAAACGGCAGCTTAAACCAGAGCAATTTCCTCTGGATTTTCAGGAGGCAGCCAAGTAAAAATGATTATAGGTGTGAGCTTTGAGTAACACGCACGTAGTGTGGGTCTTTGAAATCCTGAATTCTTTCTGCACTCTAGCTGGCAACAGTATTATTGTTTGTTTGGGCTTTTTTCTTCTGCTTTTTTTTTTTCTTTATGGTCCAAATTCAGCCTTTTTATTATGACATGAGCCTATAAAATTCGGTCGGGTGTTTTTCAAACAGCCTCTGTTACCCAGTTTGAATTGTTCCTCTTTAGATATATAAAAATAGTTTAACATATTCTCAATTTAACAATAATTAACAATATTAATTTCATTTTTTGTTTTACTGATTTTTTTTTTTTTTAGTTTTAATGGCATTAACTGAATTGAGTAATATGATTCGGCTTCCCTATTTCATTGGTTGTTGCTCCTTCCAGCTTCTTTATGAGGCAAAATTCATCATTTTATATGTGAGGATCAAATAACAAACATCAGTAAAAGAATTAAGGAATTCCAGCTTTTTCTCTTTTTTTTCAACCCTAAAGTTGCCAAAGAATTAAATACGTTCACTCTGTCTCAGGATAGAGCAAAGTAAACCTATTTAACAATGAAACCTGGATCAAAATATTAGTCACTGAATGAAAGTACACAAAAACAAAAAGTACATGAATGAAACAACCTGCTGAAACATCTGCCCAGTATGACGCTGGACAAATGTAATTGTATTAACTGATTTATGTAAAGTGGTAGTTAAACAATAAGCCACCAGTTGCTGATGAAACTGACAAGTGTGTGTTTGTGTGTGTGTGTGTGGATTTATCTAAAGTGAGATCACATGGCTAGCAGTTTGAGTCCAGACAGTAGGAAGTGAAAGTGCCACTGCAGCCACAACACAGGTCAGATCTCAAACACGGTTTTCCGCTGTACAGTGCAATCGCTCTTCTCGTTTTACTCACAAAACTGCAGGAGCTATTTGCAGACCAAGGACGGAGGAGGAGTCCAAGTTTAATGATGCAACAAGAGGACAATGGGAGGAATCGAACGCAGTAAAGACACTATTTTATTCCAAGAACCAGGATGAAGAGTGACAAGTTTTTTTTGTAGTTGTCGTTGCTATTTTTAAAAGTCAGAGACATATTGCTTGGAAAAAAAACATAACTTGTAATTTTATTTGGATTTTTTTTCTTTTTTATTTCAGGATATTTTGCAGCTAAATGATTTATGAATATGACCGCATGTGAAAATAATATTTATTATAGCAAATATTTACAAAAAACACTGCATTTGATCTTCTTTTTAAGCCTGTTTATTATCAAAAAACAACGCTAACTCACACATTCATTAGAAGTCCTTTTCACGGGCATTTAATGAACTAAGACTTGAAAGTAATTTGGATAAAAGGAAAAAAAACTAAAAGGGACACACTTTGGGAACGTCGGCTTGATTTTATTTCATCATTGTGTCTGACATCAAGCAAAGGGAGGGAAGGGCAGACTTGCTAGGTTTGACAAAGACAGCAACAGATGTGGAAGTGTGAAAAGTGAAACGGAAGGGGGACAGCTATTTGTGAGCAATGAAGAAAGACATAAAAAACAGCCTCTCACTGAGATAGCAGCTCTAAATGAAATACCTGCAGGTTGCATGTTGCTTTGCATTTGCAGGGGTATTCAATTTTAATTAGGGTTTTGGAGACATCTTTTATCAGACTGTCACTAATCTCTCTCCTTCTCTTCCACCCACCCCCATCTCTTTTAAACACACACTCTCAAACACACACAAAAAAGAAATAAAAATACCAAAAGGAAGAAGAAAAATATTTTATACAACAATTAGTATTATAAAGAATAAATGATTTGGGGACAAAATCATTGTCCCATTCCACTGTGAAGAAAAAAAACCTATTACCTCTAGTTTTTAATTGCATTTTCTTAGGGGCAAAGGTGATAATTAATTTAGCTCAGGGAGACGCACATGAACCAGTAACAAGAATATACAAAAATGTTAGTGTTCTTGCCTTCAGTCCCACAATTTGAATCCTAACATGATTACTTTATGAAAGAAGGGAGGAAGGAGCAAAACAAACAACTAATAGCTGTACTGTTCTGAGTTGTTCAAGGACAAAAAGCTGCTCTTTGAAAATGAAAATGAAACAAAACAGTCATATTATAATTAAAGTTTTTGATCATTTTAATATAAACTTTTAAAAGACCAATTATAAGTGAATATAAGAGTCATGCACACATCATCCTTCTCTGGTAGTGCATGAACACAATTTAATCTAAATGTTCTGATAAACTGAGTTAAAACTTAGGTTTAATGACTAAATAAAATCATTACAATGCAAACACATAAAACAGCTCTTAATCGTCTTTCAGCGTGGCAACTTCTGGCTATAAAATGTCCTCTTCTGCCCTTGTATTCTATCTGTGTGTGGTGTGGTGGTTGGCCTGTCTCCCTCTCTTCATTCCTGGCCCTCTTCCATTGTTAGTCACCTAGTTTATTGGCTGGAGCAGCCGTGGCGTACTGGACATCATCTGAAACTACAAACGACAGGATGCAATAAGCTGGAGAATAGCAGCAATCTGAGGAAAGTTCTCCATTCACCAGAGCTCCCTAACTCTCTGTCTTCTTATCCTGGGCAGAAAATAAAAAAATCAATACGGGCTCACAGGGCTTGATAAAAGTGCTGGACAGGGAGAGAAGCAACGCTGGATATAGTAAATTAAAGTGATCAAAATTTTCCAGTCGACTCAGCCCGCAGCCTACATAAACTAACAACCCTGTCTCCACAACTGTCCGTCATCCCCCTCCACTTACCATCTCCATTCTCTGCTGCAGCTTTGGTTCAATCTTTCCACTTCACTGGGTTTCATTGCTTTTCTGTTAGTGTTATTCCTTATTTTATATTACTTATGTAAAACAGTAACATGTAAATTAATACAGCAATACAGTTGCTTCTGCTAAAAAAAATCCACTAAGCATTGCTAATTGCAGCCTTAGCTGGAGGAAAATATTTGAACGGCAATTTTAACGGCCTCTTTGGGCACTTTTTAAAGATGGCGACAACAAAAGTAATTCTGCTTTACCACATAAAATGGTAAAATAAAAGCATGTACTATGTGTGTACATGCTTATTGAGAACTTATAAATCTGGATCGTGTCCTGCTCATGACTGATACTTTAGTTTGGTAGACCCGTTGAAAAGTTGTACATACAGTATCAATGCCATGCTGTAATTTGTGTTACCACTCCTTCACTGAAACCATGAATTCAGCTTAGAAGAGATTTAACTTGTTTAAACATCGGTCAAACTCAGATGAAGAGGCAGCTGTACCCCAAACCAGCAGCTGGCAGACTTATAAGAATGGTGAGCAGCTAGCATGTTAGCAAGTCATGGTAAATGACATAGTTAGTATCTTTTCTTTTAACCCTGTTGCCAGCAAATTATATTGGCATTTAATATTTCTACAAACCAAAAATGTTATTTGTGGTGTTTTTTAATGCATGCTCACAAAGTCGACATGCCTTACATAGTTTATGTTTTTATTTCTATTTACAACTTGGGGCACACATAAATATGTCAGTTTTATTTACCAACAAACAATCTGGTTTTATGGGCTAATGCTAAATTTTTACTTAGTATCATGTAAACCAAACCATCTGTATTACCTTATCATGTGTTTGAACTCAACTCCTGAACTTAACCATAAACAAGTCAGAGCAAAGTACAAGACTGAGAGGACTATGGAGTGACCATATTAACTCTCTGAACTGAGAGACAACTAAGACAACCAGAGATGAACAAAGTCATCATGCAGAAACGTGGCAGCTTTTCAGGTTCTTTTTCTGGTTTGAGGCCACCTGTTCCACTGTAGCACCGAGGACAATCTGTTGGCAGAAAAACAACATACTGTAGTTTCTCCTTCCGTTTTAAGGGATTTAAGAGCTGAGAATATAAATCAGGTATAGAGTGATTGATCACACCATACCTATTGACATTATTCTACATATAGTTGATTTGAAAAATAAGCTAGCAAAGAGCCTCGTTTTCCTAACTTAGAATCAGTGCAAAACTGTGTTGGAGATAAACTCTAAAAACAAATTTGGGCTAAAAATAGATTTTGCCTGATGTTTGAAACAGTTGAGACTCAGCTAAAACAGCAAAGGGACATGAGCAGCATATAGCTCAAAAATACTAAAATGCTACACAGGGAACCCAGAGGAGCTGCATAGATGGGGCTCTAACATGGCTGCTATGAATAGTCCCATTCTTTTTATTTTAATATATTAGCTTAGGTTATACAGTATGTAAGAGAGAGTAATTGCAATCTATGAGCCAATATAATATGTATTATATGCTATGCAACCATATAACATAATGGTATGCTCACAGTCACAGCAAAGGTCATGCTAATAACTTAATATTTCTCAAAGGGAAGACTCATAAAATTAGCCAGTTGCTGGAGCGTATCCCAGCAATTAGCATGCGAGAGGCAGGGTGCACCCTGGACAGGTCACCAGTCCATCGCAGGACCAACACAGAGAGACAAACAACCACTAAGAACAACCAGTTCACTCCTAGGAGTGAGTGTTTTTAGAGTGACCTAACATTCATGTCTTTGACTGTAGGAGGAAGCAAGAGTAACCAGAGAGAACCCATGCATACACGGGGAAAACATGCTAACTCCACACAGAAAGGCCACTGTTCAAACCCCTTTCCAGCCAAGGCTCGAACCAGCAACCTTCTTGCTGTGAGGCTGCGGTGCTAACTACCACACCACCACGCAGCCTCATCTTCCTCAATGTTAATATTCTGTGAGAAATGACTATGCTTTTACACGCAGTGCAATGCACACTGTCACCTACACTGTTAGATATGCATGCGGCCACACACACACTAATTCAGTTACAGTAATTCCGGCTGCAGCTGACTCACTCTGCTTATGCTTGGACCATGCCAGCTCCCGCATACGGCCCCTTAGCACCTTGTCCATTTTACAGTAAGAAGGGATTAATGGGGATTGGCCAATCTAGTTTAGTCTCATGGTGTGTGAGCTTTATTACAGAGCTAAGCTCAATACTGATAACTGCAATTTGACGGCTGTGCAGAGTTGAGTAGGAAAATTATTTTTGTGATGTGATGATTTTTAAAAATGCAATTTCAAGTCACCTCCTCCTTTTTAATCCCAAAATCTGAAAACTTTGGCCCCCATTTAAAAATTCCACATATTCATGCTCATTCACAAAAAAGCTCACATATTCACAACTTCCTGCCATTCAGACTTGCTGTTAACGTGTTGCATGATGAATATCATGTGTGGCACACCCTCCTCCCCCTCCTCAGCGTACACCAAGACTGATTAAAGTGACCTCCTCTGCATCTCTGCATGCTTGTGTCTGCGAATCCTGTGTGTGTGGCTGGATGTGTGTGTGTAAGGGATCAGCTTAAAAGAAACACCCTCCACTTGAACCATTGCTCACTGTGACCTAATATACTGTTGACCCAAGTTAGACAGCCGACAGCCTTGAGACACTTAAATCTGTAGCCGTAACCTGGTGCAACATGCACATGTCCTGTTAGCTCACATCACAGGGACCCGGAACCTACCAGACCTTCTGACAGAACTTCTGCCAGCACAGCCCTTCCGTTTTAGCTTCCAATGGCATGCATGCTGTAACATAATACCCAGTTTCAAACCTGATATGGGATGATGTTTCCTGACATGCAGAAATACCGTAAATCAGCCTGTTGATCTTCTCCAACTCCTGTCATATGTTACTCACACAATAATTGTTTATTGCCACACTGATTTAATAAAAATAATTCAAGTAAATACAGTAATAATTAATTGTTTGCATTTTTAAACTAAATTAGGAAGCGCGCTCAGGCAGACACGTCAACAGATTACAAGTCAAATGCACAAGCTCATCGGATTAACACTGAATCCTATTCATCAATGTGTCTTGTTATTGTATTAGCCAAGCAGATCCTGATGGACAAACTCTGGCCTTCTGTTTCTATATTTATCTATTTTAATCCTATTATAAGGCAAAAGCGTCAGTCATCTGTTTAATACTTAAATTTGAAGAAAAGATTACAGAAGGGCCATTGCCTGCATATTTGACAAGTGGAGGCTTCAGTGCATCACTCATCACTATTTGCAAGTCTTCCAGTAAGGGCTCTACAATAGACAACTAACAGCAGGCCTTTACTGCAGAGCAGTTCAAATGAGCAGGTATTAAATCCCTTAACACCAGTGTATGCAAGCAATTTCTAACCACAAGTATGAATATTACAGAGTTCCTGCAGGTTCTTTGCAGTTTTAGAGTTTGAAATTTGCACTAATTCTTTTCCAAGTCTGAAAAAGTAATTTTCTTTTTTTTTTCATAGATAAAAATCTGAATTTCTGAAAATAAAATGATCAACCATTCAAGCAAGTTTCATATTGTATAAAAGCTGAAAAGGGTTTTTATTCTTTGAAGCTTTGTATTTGTTTGATCTTATATCTTATATTAATCTTGATTTTTTTTTTTTAACCTTTTGAGTTACCACAAATTCCCATGTACTATGTACACCTGTTGAGCTGTTTTGGCACCACAGGTTGAAGTAGATCATGCTGCAGAGAAGATTAACTACGAATTACAAAGTATGTGCACCAGTAGATGGCACCGCCATATGTTGAAACATCTTTGGACAAGATCCTGAGCACTGTGCAGACAATTTACTGTACATTAGCACCTTGTCAGATATGAGTAACCCCAAACTTAAAGCATCACCAACTTTATTTTTATTTTTAAATTTAATTTTATATTTTAAAGTGAATGAACCATGAATGCTTTTTTAAAGACTATAAACAAGACTACAAAACGTGAACTCCTGTCCTGTCTGTCTACTTATTCCAACCAAAGGCATTCTTTCTATTCGCCTAAACACTTCATATCGACCAGATTCTTCAGAAGAAAAGGCAATATTTTTTTTCTTGTTTTTTTTTTTTTTTTTTTTTGGTGGTTCCATGAACACCACAAATAATCAAGGCAGACAAAACTTGTTTAGATATATTTAAATTTGTTTAAATAATTATAGAATAATTTTGGTAACTGAATTTCTGCTCATTTTTTATACAAATTACAAATTTTATCACTTGCTTTTTTGTTGCTTGAGTAAATATTAATACAGTTTGTTTGTTGGTATCTGAGCGAGATTGTCTGCAGTTACAATCTCCTGGCAAATACTTGGCAACATACTTTGTCAGAATATGAAATACGTGTAAAAAGTTTTTATTTATTTATTTATTTGCTATTGTTTCATCATTAGTATTCGTGTTAAATAAAATGGCCTAAAAATCTATTGAGCTGGGAAAAGTGTACAACTTTAACATGAAAAATGTTTTAAAAATGTAGTAGTAGGATGAGTAAATTTAGTACAGAGGATGGCCCACATTATGTATTGTGTTTCATTGTGAAATGGAGCTAAAATATCTGAGCTTGCTCTGCAATGTGCAACATTTCTAGTCTCAAATCTAACACCTGACGTTAGCTAGAGATCGTCTGCATGCACCGTTAGCTGCAGGTACTTCTGAAGCTTAGCTCAGCCCAATACACAGCTTGATCGATTACTTTGTTGCCATGTAAACACACGCATCCATACCTCCCTGATGCAATGCACACACACAAACTGATGCTTACACATAAAGCACACACAAAGCTTGATTTTGAAGGGTCCTTAATCACAACGAAGCAACTGACTGATCAATGACAGAAATGAGTAACAGCCGTGGAATGTTAACAGGACTGCTTTTATCAGTTTCTTTATTTCAGTCCATTTTTTATCACAGATTATATTTCTCTAAGTGTTAGTCGGCTGCAAGCCCTGCCGAGGTATTAATTAAAATCTAAATACTAAATATTGATTGATACCTTATCAGGGCATAGCAGTTGGACTGCCGGCTATTGATCCAGCCTGTGATTTATTATCATATTTAAGAAAAATCATTTTGCGTGATTATACGAGGTAATGGATTCTTAGCAAGGGTGTTATTCTTTTTTTTTTTTTTTTTTTTTTTCTCAATTGCATTCGGAGATCACTGATATCCTTGGTACTGCAACCCCTCCCCCTGAGCCCTCCTTTCAGCCCTGCCTGGCCTGTGAGGGCTAAAGCTTGTGTAAGGGAACGATCCCCACTCTTGTCACTGGAAATAATGGGTATTGGGATTACCTCTTTAATCACAACAAAGATTAACAGATGGTATGAGAACAGTTATTAGCAAACATCTTGCACTCATCAAATCAATAAGATGATTTGTAATCAGGCTGTTGGTGTGAGTGAAAAGGGAGCTGTGGATGTTCCCAGTGAAAGATCCTGGCAATCAGAGGCTACTGTGTAGCAATTACCTCTTCACCAAATAGGTGCTCTTCCTCCACTGGCTGGCAGGTCTCCAAAACGCACGCCAGACTGATAGCAACACAGGACATTAACACGGTAAAACACAAAACACTGCATGGGTAACCTTGTATTTGATCAGGTGTTAGGTTGCTCCGTGATTTTATTTCACTTTGTGCCTTTTTTAATTTGGGGGATGTCTTCTTGTAGTTTAAGGGAAAAATCTAAATGTTTACACATGCTGGCTCTCTCTACAAAAGACCGTATAGCTCATTAGCGGGTAACCATAAATAAGTCAGTCTGGGGACAAAGACGGAAGACTATAGAAACTACACAGAAAAGGGTTGCTTGTGCAAATATTTCTCCCTGGAGACAGAGGCGGTGGGAGAAAACGAAGGCCAAATGTCTGTTGACATGCTGCTGCATCCAGTACAGTAAGCTGAAGAACGTAAAATCCTCCCACCAATAGCAATCAGGACTTTTGCTTTTTTTTCCTCTAAACCAGCTTAGTTACTCAGAGAAGCAATTCTGTTCTCATAATAATTTCACTTCATGGTGACCATACCTCAACCCGAGTTCTCCTGGGAAAGCCTGTGCTGTGTTTTTGAGTCCCATTAAATGCATGTCTGGCACCTTTGTGTTTGTTTTCAAATCAGCGTTCATGTTTCTTACAGTTTATTGTTACTTCTGCCAAGGAGGAGACACGATTGGTAATTTTACCAGAGGTACATGGGACATGATCCAAGTAGGAAGTGAAATGATTAACTTTTGTCCAGAACTTTTTTTTTCCTGTTCTTCCTCTATAAGTAAGCAGAGTGTTTTCTATTTTAGAAGGTTTTAATTTATACCGCATATCTAATTATTATTGTTATATAATACACTCGTGTCTTATCTCACTCAAACTTTGATTAATAATTTCCCTGAACTTTTTTTTTTTCTTTTGAGGCCTATTGACGTGTTTATCTTAATGAATGGTTAAAAAGAAATAAATTTAAATATCAAAACTCATACTTTTGTTATATTTAAATATAAAAAAAACAAAGTTTTTTTCTTCCAGGCTTACTTCAGTGTCGACGCTGGTTGACAGTGATGGAGGGAGGGATTTTATATGTGTAGCTGATATGCTGCATAAATGAATGCATCATTGTTACACTTCCAACACAGATCTTAATACAGTTAATAATGTAACTTGTATGAGGCAGCCTTATTCACATATGCAGGCATGACAGCCATAGAAAGACGTCATCGTTATCTAACTATGGACTGATTAAAGAGATCAGAAGAAGTTTCTATTAGTCAAGAGGATGTAACATCGAGACTTTATCAAATTACATGTAAGCACTGCTTAGTTCAGTTTAATTTTTTTTTGTTTGTTTTTTTTATATGCGTTCATTTTAATCAGGTTAATGATGTGATAGATAAGCATTTAATTTACTGTATGTTATTTTATTTTTATCATCTACTGTATTTTTAGGTTCTGTTGTTTTTGATGATTTTAGACTAATCATTTTTGCAGTGTGTTTATTTACTTCTTGTGTTAAATCATTGTAATTCTGCAAGTTTTAGGAGAAGGAAACATGACCATTTTTACTAATTTCCTCAGCTTTGCAATTCCCCTGTAGTGGTTTGTTTGTCCCCCTTACGAGCTTTGGGCTTCAGTATGGATTGGAACTGAGGCTGAATAGGACAGTTTGAGAAGCTGGGGAGTGTTTCTATTTATTTTCATAGTTTCCTCTGTATATTGATATCTTTTTCTATATTCAATTACAATGCAAAGAGCTTTACAAATTAACTCTGATGGATTTAATGATAAAACACAAGTTTTGAGATAAAACTTTAGTTCTGTGAGTAGATGCGCAACACATGGGCTCATAGTGGCTTTGGCCAACCATGGCCCCCGTTTGGTTCCACTCCTGCTGGTTCCTAATGACAGGTATCACTTTAACTCTTATTTCTGCTCTTAAATAACAACGACCTTTTACAAGTGAGACCACATTGTTCATGTGTTCATCTGAGCTCAACTGGAGCCAGAATGAAACTACAAAAATCAAGATGTAAACATTTGAGGACCCTTGTGAATGTTCACTGTTTACATCTTGCATCTTTTGTCTTTTCTCTCACATTAAGCTCAAATCTTTAGACTGGAGTTTACTCATGCACACACACTTGCTCTTTAGATGGCAGATGAATCACTATGGTAGAAGCTTACCCTACATTTACCTGCACACTAACTATCATTAGTTTTAAATCGTGATGCAACACCTCCTCTTTTGGCACACACAACCAGAAACACACACCTCTACACTGTAAAACAGTGTAGATGTGCACTTACCAGGATAAAGCATGGCAAATGGTGCCAAAACAATGTCAGTATGAAGTAACTGATGCTGTTTAAAAATTCAAGGACCTCTATTGAACAGACACTGTGGCACACATATCACTGGGCCAAAGATCCCTGCAGCCCGCTGGTCTGGCTGCTAGCTGCTAGTCTCTCTCAACCCCCCATTTCTACAGTGCTACATCTAAAAAACTGCAGATGCAGTTACACGTGGCTGCAAAAAAAAAAAAAAAAAATCTGGAATTGTAAACTTAAATTTTTCTTTTACACAAAATAAAACACAGAGTTAAAAACATATACACAAATATCAACATGCGGACACACCGTCTGCAGATATGTGGACAGCCCTTGACTCACTCACACAAACACACACACCCAGAGTCACTTGTCGAGTGGCTAATATCTTTCCAAGGTCAAACCTGACAAGGAATTCCAATGAGATTAAGTGTCATCAGTGCGGCTTTAGCCCTGTTCTGCTCATTGTTCTTGGAAACGGCATTAGAGCCAGAAATGACCAAAGCCTTTGTGCCGTAAAACCTCTTCTCTTCCTCAGTGCTGAACTGAGCTCATGAGAGATGTTTTAAACTGGGATGCAATTCAAATGTCAAAATGTAATAATCATCTTACATAAAGCTAAGAGGATTAGACTGATTTTAAAATGAACAGTTAAGATAGCTGTTTTTCTCACTTTTGATTCGGACAGAATTTTATTTAATTGGCTTCAATTATTAATTCATTAAGATTGTTAGCGTTAAGCCAGTTTTTTAGTCATGGATGAAGAGGCTCATCCTTTATTTTCTAAACAGTGTTTTCCCATTTACTGAAGAGCTTTATGCTCCTTGTAGCCTGAATACTTCAATGTTGGTGTACTCAATATAATTATCCTCACTTTTACTTTACTTTAATGACACCTTATCTAATTTTGGAATATTTTCCTTTGCATGAGGCAGCTTTTCAGTCTGGCAGATATGTTTTATTTGGAGACACCTCTTGCAAAGCAGCAGGCTCATCACAGTGTCAGGGAGCATTTACTGCGCCGCCTTTCACACTGAATTTGACACATCGTCCTTCTGTGGCAGCAATGAGCATTTTGTCATTTCTTCTCAAGTGCCAACTGGATGTCCAATTACACCCCGGTGACTAATTTAATTACAGTAGCAGAAGAAATTGGCTGATTCAATTTATTTCAATTAAGCTTGACTGGATCAGTCAGATCAAATTTTACTCATCTCAGGTACAAGCCGACCAACACATTTTATCTCAAGTGGCCTCAGTGGAAGTGAGATTAATCAGGTCCTGATATAATAACTTAATATTTAAGGTTGAGCTTACCCAGACAGATTCAGATGTTCCTTAATAACTGATTCTGGGATCAGTGTTAGAGTAGAACAATGCAGGATAACTACCAGTGTCCACTTAATGTGGCCCCACAATATCAGTTAATTCATGATGTCCATAATTATACATCAAACAGTGTGTGTTTGCTTTACAGATTTAACTAACAAATATGTGTAATGCAAGACTAGAAAGCATGTCACAAAAAAAAAATTTACGAGGTCACTCTGATGATCATTGCTGAGTGTAATGTCCAGCACAGCCTGAGTGGTTTCTTTTCTAACTTCTAAAAAGAGCCATTATAAAATCAACTCTAGGGAACCTTTAACATGTCTAAATAATTACACATTTAAATTAGAACCCAGAACTCACTGTGTTGAAAATAATCTCATAGTAGAGCATTACACTTTCCTACACTTAAAAGATCCCTTTAAAATATCTACAAAAACTTACTGAGAATTTGCTAAATCTACATTTCAGGCACAATAAGTAGCCAGTAGAGTCTTTCCTAAATAATCTTTAGAGGCCCTGTTATGATAAATATTATTACAAAAGAGTGATGTGAATATTAACATAGAGACTTAAGCTTGTACTACTATTAAGGTAACAAATAAAAACATGCCTGGAAAAGTGTAAATATTTCATAAACAATTTTGGTTTTGAACTAGTTCCATTATTACTGCAACAAACGGCGACTGTTGCGCACGCGCACAGTAAACAGTGTATATAAGCAGAAATAAAGTGCTGGCGTGATCTTACAGTCAGAGACCCGGGAAATAAGTTCAAGCAACGAGAGGAAAAAGTTGCAGCTGGTGTTTGATTGGTGCAGATGAAGCCTGGGGAGTGCGCCATAGGCTGCTACAGTAGCCCTGCGGTGTGTAGAAACGCGCCTTGGCTCCGGTTGCGGCGCCGCAAACACCTCTGATTGGACGCTGACGGAGGGATTGCTTTTTTTTTTTTTTTTTTTTTTTTCCCCAAGACTGCGCCGCTTCGTCGGTCTTATCAAACGCCTCTCGAAGGCAGAGCGCATGCAAGTTATATCATGGCATATGTTTGTTTTAAAGACATGAAATTTCACACTTTCTTTCCGATGCGCAGAAGTATAAATAAATGATAAAAGAGTGATGAATTAAACTTTTTTTTTTTTTACCTCTTGGCGTCTTCATCGCTGTCCGGCCTCTCTGCACTGTATCCGCACGGGAAAGGAGAGCCTCGCAGCAGACTGCAGGCTGCAAGAGGAGAAGAGAGGAAAGAGGAGCTGTTACAGAAGTCTGCCGATTCATTCTGATGCAGAGAGGGCCAAGCCAAGTAGCCTTTTTTCTTACCTTGCCACACAGATCCAGAGGGGCTGAAATGGGCAAGAAAAAAAAAAGAAAAAAGAAAAAAACGGTTGTTTGGGTGATTACACTTCCTCCTCTCCCTCCTCTCCCAAGCACCCTCCCTCACCTCCCCCTCACCTCCACCCCCCTAAGCAGCAGCACTCGCCCCTCTGTCGGTGAAGAGCGACTGGCCCGGCTGTAACAGCCTCTATGGGGCTCCAGCTATGCAGCCAAACAGCTTTAAGGTTAAAGGATACCTCTGAGGCGCATCCGGTGTACCCGCAGTGTCATAAAACAGGCCTTTATTTTTGCTTTTCCACTGTGATTTAGGAAATTTAGTTCATCCAGCTTCGGTTTAACTGTTCCATGTTGTCATATTTGGGCATGCTAAACACGTTGTGTGTTGGCAGAACATAGAACACTTTATTGTTGATTAAATGAATCGGTTTCCTCGAAATTCAGGCTGTGGATCTCTGCCTCTCCTCCGTATGCGTGTGTGTGTGTAGTAGTAGTATATACACCGGATTAAATAGCACCTGGTCTTAAATGGCACCTTGCCTCGTTTCCCCTTCCCTTTCATCATCAGCAAAATAAAGATTAGGCCTACAGAGGAGATTCTAAAGGCTTGCCCTCAGAGGCGCAGGGATCTTCATTCCTCCGCCTTTGTGATGATATTGATGATGATGATGGCCAAGTGGACAGTTTGATTTTTGTGTGGCGAGCTAGTTATAAAGAATCAATAATATATCAAGGGGGTAACTTTGGTGATAAAGGACTTCAGCCACTGTGGCTATTCATCATAAGTCTGTAGCAAGCAGATAGGTCAAAAGAAATTATATTGCTCTAAAGAGTGTGTCTCCTTATCTCGCGGTACCAGGGGAGTGGAGGACACGCCGATCGATACAGTAGCTGCCGTATACTCCTTGCAATTATCAATAGCTGATTTTGTCTTCCTGGGGGCTGCATCTATTAATACCAGATAATAACAGGCTTTTGGACATAACTTTAGAAGGTGGGAGGATAGAAAGAGAAGAGGAGAAAGAAGAAAGTTTGCTCACAGGACGTCCTTGTTGTCAACAGATTTGCCTCATATGTGGTGGACGCGGGGGAATAGACAAGTCAAACAGTGAGGGAGGGAAGAGGGAGGGGGGAAGCTTTGTCAGAGAGCAAAAGAAGAACTGAGGATCCATCATTATAGCTTATTTATGAATTCATTTGATTAGTGACATAACAGTTTTAATAAAAAAAAAAACAATTTATGATTTAGTTTGAATTGTGTAAAAATCCTGGTAGCCCGGTATCATTCTGCGTGTCACATCTTTTGTCTCATTTTCCCACGACTTCCGGACATTTGAACGCAAAAAGAAGGGGAAAAGGAGCAAAGTAAAGGGTTAACGTGATTCTTTGGTACCACAATAAGCTGCAACAAACGCACAATCTCGTATCTGTTTTCACCTCTTTTCATTATAACCACGTGCAAAAAAAATAAATAAATAAATAAGCCAATTATCAGAATATTCAAACAGGCATATTCTATTTAGTAAAATAATTATTCTTTTTAACGTGATTACTGTCAGACAGGACCAGCTGCCGCGTAAAATGTTCATAAACTGGAAGTGAGGTTAAACTAAATGTGTGATGGAAAGCCTTCGCTGGGATCGCCTGTCCCATAAAAAGAAAATACTCCACAAGATTAATATGACACTCTATCCATTATAAGCGGCGTCTGGTGAGAGCTGCGCTGTATTATATGACGGGAGGTCAAATCTGGGTGTTCACACTGGAGACTGAGGACGATCCACTGAACAGTAACGTGGTGGTACATCCTAGTGGTGGCTGAAAGCAATGGGCTGAGCCCTTGCTAGGGGGTTGACTCTCACACACAGCTCAGTCCCACACACGCAGAGCCATGCCCAACGACGAGAGAGACCGATGCTGCGACCGGGCTGCCGCAATATAACTTCAAAGTTGGCTTCGACGCAAGCCCGCGAGCCTACCAAAGGGGACACGCTGGCTGAAGTTTTCTGTTGAGGAAACGAGCGCTGTTGGCGCTTTTGGTCGCCAATATAAGACACTTTTTTATGAGCGCACTAAGACGATGGCGCAAACGGGAGCTTAGACGCAGCGACCAAGAGGAGTACAGGAAGGATTCCAACACGTTCAGAAGAACGGCGCGACTTCTCTCTTTTTGTTTTAAACCGGACAGTTACATTTTTTCATTACAATTACTTTCTTACTAAGAGGAGGACTGGCGCTCTTTCGGAAGACGCGCGTCAAAGTTTGGAGAACGGAGCTGCGCTGTTATTGAAGCTTAAAAAATAATAATAAAACGGTGATCATTTGATAACTTAATTCGCTCCGGACACTTTCCTGCTGCCGATGTACTCGTATCAAACCAAATATCCACTTTGCAGTGAAGATGCCCTTCAAGAGAAAACTTTAAAGCTCCGAAACATCTAAGAGACCAGAAGTCGCTTGCTTAGAGACAGGAGGAGGTGTGTGTTCAGCCAGGACAAAAAAAAAGTTACCGAGAGAGAAAGTGCGAGAAGTGAGCCAAGATCTCGAGACAGACTGTGTGTGAGGACACTTTCCGAAGTTATGAGCAACAACAAAGTGGAACCACAAAGGCCAGAGTGATGCAGATGAGAGATACTGAGAGAAGAGCTCTTGAGAGTTAGTTAACGGAGAGGGAAAAGGAACCCTTCATTCCCAGTTGGAGACCCCCCCCCAAATGAACTGTTCAAAAACAAGAGATTTTTGTGTGTTGTATTGTTTTGGGGGCGGGGAGGGGGGGAGAGGAAAAAGAGAAAAGACACGGATAAAGTCTGAGAGTGAAACGGCTAATTGCTTAGTCCGTCCCTCATTACCATATCCAATGCGCGTCCGCTGGACTCCAGCCAATCCTCCCCACCTTCACACGCTGCCGTTAATCGCGAGGCATTATTCACTATCATAATTATTATCCCGACATGCGCAATCCAACGCACAGCAACAGCAGCGGCGGCAGCAGCAACACGGGCTAATTTCACGTTTCCCTCCCTCTCAACCCCCCCACAACCAAACACCTACCACACTGCGCTACCAGACTGTTTGCGAACTTTTTTCTGTGTTGATTCATTCGCTCTTCGCTGATGTATCTGCAAAACGCAGACACATCACGGAGCGTGAACTCAGCAGCATCGCCAGCCCTGACGCCAGCAGCATGTCCCGACGCAAGCAAGCCAAGCCGCAACACCTTAAGTCGGACGAGGATCCCGCACTAACCGGGGTGATCTCGGAGCACGGTGAGTGGATTTGATCAGCTGAGTTTCCTCATCCAGACAACTTCCTTCTCTCGGCGCCGCTCTTCATCTTTCACACTGATTCTTTCAAGTTTAATTCTCGGATAAAACAGTTTATACTCCCTCTCGGATTGTTGAGGGACTGCTAAGATTTTTTCTTAAATACAGAAGAAATAATCAGCCATTAATCCATTATTTAATATTTAACTAGTCAGTTAAATATCCTCTCTTCAGGGTCAGGAAAGCGTAAAATTCCTATTAAGGAGTTTTGCTTTTAATTTTTTTCCCCCCAAAATAGAACAAAACAAAACAAAACAAAAACCTGCATGTTTTCCAGGTTGCATCACGGTCGGCTGTTTGTTGACAGATGACCTTTAAGATTAACGGGACAAATGCACGTCATAGAATAAATGTAGATCAGTTTACACTAACAGCATCTATAGTATGAGCTGGAGGCCTTCTGTGAAAGGCCTGTTTCATAAATATAACCGATTTAAGAGTTTTCTTTACATGTAAACACCGGAGGAGGAAATCTTAAATTCTATTTAAATCGATTCCAGATTAGGCTATTATTATTATTGTTTGTTTGTGGATGCGTTGATCAACCAGACACACAACTCTACAAACACACAAATAGATCAGTTGGGAAATATTTGGAATTCTTTCTCCGAGGTGGGGAATTCTTCATTTAGCAAAAACATACAGACACTCATTTCTAACTTAGTAAATTTAATATAAAAAGGTCGTTACTTTTATGGTTATTTTTAAATTGGGAATTTGTGTCTTTTGTCCTGAAAACCGCCTGCTTTGCACTGCGAGGGACAAAATGCGGAGTCTGTTGCAGGTCGAAGCCTTGTTTTGTCATGGAAATGGTTTTTGTTTACCCCCCTCACATAAATTTAGCACACTTGATTTGTTCCCTTTCTCTCACAATGTCGACAGGATCGCTTGACAGAGCTTGTCCTCGCCATATGGAGAAAAGGATTATTTATTCCTCAGCCTGTACTCAGGCTTTTGCACAACAAAAAACATCAGTAAAAGAGTGGAAGTCAGGTCTGATGCTGAGTGAAGTGCTTGTGGGATTTCTACACATGACATCTCTACTTTGGCAGTGCAGAAAAAATTATGTTTTAAACCTAAATGCAATCATTAATTTGTATTTTTAACAGATGAGTGTGGAATTTTTTTTGATGAATATTGTGTGTGTGTGTGTGTGTGTGTTGCTTTACACTTCTGTCAAAAATGACATTTGTTTAAATTCTCTTTGTTATACTTAGAAAAAACATCTGTTATCGGTGAAGCTAGGTGTTGTATTCAAATATTATTTCTACCTTTCTAAATCTTGACCCATGTTGGCCAACACACATACACACACACACATACACACACACACATGCACCCAACCACATGCATACACACACACTTTCCAGGGCTTCTTTAGAACAGAAATGTGTGATGTAATCTCAGGGGAGCGGCTGTCTTTGCATGTTGAAATGTTGGTGTGAAGGAGGACTCACATTGATGACTCCTGCATGGCTCTTTTGTCCAATTTATTCTTTTTTTTTATTTTAATTTATGAGCTTTTCACATTCACAAACAAAAAACTCTGCCACTGTTGGGGTGTTGAGATAACCTCTGTCGGATTTTGGTCAGAGATACACAGCATCCATCAGGTTTCTCTCCTGTTGGATTGAGACGTCTAAAAGGAAAATTTCCTTTCCTGTTGAAAATGTCAACATTTAACTAAAATTTGCTTTAAAAAGTCAGATAAAATTTTCTAGAAGCATGAAAAGTGGAAACAAATGGTTACTCCTTCTAGATTAATCTTTGAAATAAAATCCAGGCATACATTCACACGTTAGTGTGTTATGGGTAAAATACTGTATACTGTCAATGCCATTGTGCTCAGGACTGGAAGTAACCGTGGAATGTTCTGTCCTTGTTGGAGCACAATACTGACTCGCTTGTATTCAGGACAGACGAAGCAGTGAAACAATCCCAAGCCTTTGGCAGAGCACAGTGAGCCCATACACACTTAAATAAACCTAATAACACCATGTCTCATCCAAAGCTACCTTACACGACAAGCTTCTAATGTCAGACTGTCAGTGTATCATTGCAGCGTGATCGGCTTCTCTGCTCCCTGTTGCTGGGCTGCAGCTTGTGACGAACTCTTATCGATCGCTGGGCTTGACAAATCGTTGCATAAAATGTTGAAAGAACTCAAAAGTTCTAATCATGAGCTTGATTTAGATCTAAAATCCATGTTAGCTGGAATTATGTTTGGGAGAAAGTCATGAATTTGGTTGTCCAAACTATGCTTTTTGTTAAGGGCGCAAACAGTGTGTTTTGTGAAAATAGCCAACAAATGAAAAAGTGTTCAATTTTTTTCCCCTCAACTCTGACATCTTTAAGGTGTGACTTTATTTTTTATTTCTTTTTCTTCTCTCTCTTTGTTTTGGACAGTTTTCCACTGCAGCTAAGCAAGGACACTGAAATGTGTTTCATCTCCCAAAACATGAAAAACCAAACTCACATGCCAACAGGTCCCTGCGTGGCATGTCATCCCTTCCTTCAGGCTTTGCCCTGAGGGGTTATGGGGGTGTAGTGTATATGTGTTAGGATAGGAAGAGGAGGTGGACATGGGTGGGTGGCGGAGGAGGGGGGGTCTGCTTTGGAGTGCTTTTACAAAGCTTGCTGACTTAACCTTTGTGTCGCCCTGGCCAGCCAGATCCTGCCGCTAGATGTCAAGCTCTTTGTACAATTAGAACATGTGTGCCGCTGACCTTGGCAGCAGAGCTTACTCGTGTCCTAGAAAGAGTGAGCAGCGACAGGTTTTTCACCACACCACCACTTCCTCTGCACCCTGTGTCTTTGAAGGTGTGCATCTGGAGAGTGACGGGAGAGTGGGGCTGGGGTTTGGAGTGTCAGTGTGCAAATTGTACACACTCATGAGGAGACTTACAGTAATTCACCCAGAGCACCAAGAACAGCTGAGAAAAAGCAGATTTTCCTTGATATATATATATATATATATATATATATATTCTATTAAATATCTTCAAGAATCTAGGAAAAAGTCATGTCTGTGATGCTTTTACTTTCCATTTTTCAACCACTATTCAGACTACATTCACAATCATTTAAAACCAAATCTTTTAAGAGTTCAAATGTTTTGGTAGGTGTTTGGTCTCCCCAGTAACTGAAGAGAAAGGGAAGGCATGGGCACGCTCTGTTGATGAGCAGAAAATATATCAAAGTGAGAAAATCCCTGCTGACAGTGACTACATAGTTGTTGCCCACTTCCCTTGCAGTGGGGCTTTGTTTGCCTTTTGTTTTAATCCCTTCTCACCACTGGGTGCAGGCCTGTGGACCACCCACATAGCTGTGCCAAGGACGTCTTACAAGAAGGCACTCAAATATGGCTGTATCTTAATTACAACTCCGGGCTGAAAACACACATGAGCAAGTGAGATCTTGATTGAGAGGTAGGACCAAGGACTATTTAACATCAGGCAACGGAGCAGATTTGGAGGATTTAGTCATCCGCTGATGACTTGGTTGTTGGGGAGGCTGTAGTTTTAAATTGTTGAGACGATTTTTAGAACCGATTAACTAAGAAATGAACAAAATGGAGAAGCAGCTGCGAATGGTAACATGAAAATCTTTTTTTATTAAGTAAGAAAATCAGAGTTGAATTATTTAAATAAGACAAGGAACAAATATAATATATATAGGTTTTGCGTTCAGAGGATGAATACCCATTAGATCCTAAAGTCTCCTCCTCATCTCAAGCGGTTTTGTAAATCCATTCACAGAGAGCCATCTTGACGGGTGACACGGTCATCTGGACAGAGTGCCGTCATTGAATACTGTATTGCAAATGCTTACACAAACAAATCGTTAATGTTTTGGCTGCTCCACATCTGCAGGCGATGACAAAGGCCTCTCTGTGTGTGCAGATATGACTGTACCACTCTGCAGTAGGGCTGACCGGCCTGATGACACACACACAGACACACACTCTCACACAGAGAGCTGTGCTGAAGACACTCAAGCCTCTGCAGATCTGAGGATGCATGGGATCACTCAAGGAGATGCTTAGTGGGCATATCGTCACATATTAGTTTGTTTATTAGCTGAAAAAGAACAATTTTTGTTAAAAATAATTGAAAATTATTATGTAAAATTATTGTTTTAAATATACTAAAACATTATTCTTAAATGGAAATTTACACTTCATAGATGTGCAGAATTAAAATAGTCTGATTTTTTATTTTATTTAGCTTTTTAAGTTCCAAAATTAGGATTAAGCAAAGGACAGACAATACTGCAGCTGAAACATTTACTTGGCATAGAAACAAATATAATGTAATTTAATAATCTGAAAATTAGAGTTGTGAAAGTGTGATTTGAAAATGTTTAGTGAAACAATGTTCCAGCACGGTGGACCCAGCAGGCCTCTTTTTCTGCTCACAGCTTGAGCAGGAACGTAACAGGGATGCATCTCTGAGAGTGTTAAGCTGTTCTCGGGTTCTTTAGAAGAATGGATTTTAAAGGTGCAGAAAAAGGAGCAGTTCAAGGATCAGTGGAAGCACAGATGCTGATCACAAACTGCTTTAATTTCAGGGAAAAAAAAGAAAAGAATGAAGAGGATAAATCAAGAGGCTGGTTGAATTACAATACCCTATTTTAAAAATAAGATACTGATATCTTAAACGTTACCATTTTCATCTTTGTGGGTATTTATTAAGTAAATCTGGAAATTGTTAAGAATGGAGGAATTTGTAATTGTCCCATGCTCCGCTCAATGCCCAGCTCTGTGACTGTCACAGAATCAGCATGAATACCTCATCTGATATAATATGTCAGATTAGCGGTTTCAGTTAGCATGCCAAAGATTGCTGAGCATGATAGCAGACACTTAGATTCAGTGTCTACAATCCCCCTATTGACTGTGTTCAGCTAAATATTTGCATCTGGGAAAATGAAGACTCTTAAAGGAATGGAAAACGGATTGGAATTTTTTTCAACTCTTTCTTTCTTCCTTTCCCATCCTATAGGGAAATCAATACGTCCCCCTTTTCCACATACACACACATTACCACCACCAAACACACACACATGCATACTCATGCATAAACATTTAAAACACACACATGCATCTTTTTACTGTCTTGCAAGCACACAACAACCACAAAATGTCGCCTTGACAGCTGCACAACACAGTGGTCCCGCTCTTCGATGGTGAATCATGGTGCAGATGTTTTATAGTTATGAGCCCGGACCGTTTTTGATATTTTTGGTGGAGGCATAAAAATGATCAGGTGGTTTATGGTTGTAGCTTGTTCAGCTGTAATTAACAATGACTAATCGCTGCAGCATTTAAACTCACACAATTAACAGCAAATTTCTGCATCTTTTTTTTTTATTCTTTCTTTTTTCAAACCCTCATAAATGACATCAGGCTCATGTTTTACCAAATCTAAGAATTTTGAACAATTACGATTGTTGATTTTAACTTTTATTTATGTATTCGTTGTTTTTTTTTAAGTCTCATCGACTCGTTCAGATAGAAACTGCAGTAAAGAAACATAGCGTGAGACAGAGAGGATAGACAGGAACTATAAAATTTACCAAATTTGATTTATAAAAAGAGAAATAGAAAACATTTTTGTTTCCTTATTTTTTTATTTTTTTTTATTTTAATAAAACCTGCACAAGGTATTTTTAGAAAATAGGCCAATGGAAAACATCAGTGCAGACTCCAGACTGGTCATTTCCATTAACAAAAAAATATATATACTTCATTTTATATGTTTTAAGCATGTATCTCTTCTCATTAGCACACAATCCATGCTTGTTCTTAGTCTGTTTTAAAAACATGTCGGCGTGTGTGTGTGTGTGTGTGTGTTTGTGTGAGGCCAGAGCCACACAAAGGCCCCCACTTGTAATTGTATGAATGAATAAAAGAGATTGACAGTAATACCATTCTAATAACTAATCAGCTCAACACAATGCCTACTCATTTGTATTGACCTTTCAACCCTCAATTATGGAAATGAGTTCTGCTGTCCGCTTCTCAGATAAGAAGCTTTTTAGCGTGCTGTCACGTGTCGCTGACGTTTTCAATCGTCAATTCTCTTTCTAGTTTCAACTTTTCTCTTTCTTTCTTTCTTTCTTTCTTTCTTTCTTTCTTTCTTTCTTTCTTTCTTTCTTTCTTTCTTTCCTATAAAGCTCATATTACTTTTGATTTAGTGGGAGTTTTATACTGATTTCACAAACAGACTGGTCACACTGATACTGCAAATAAAAAAAAAAAAAAAAAAAAGGAAAAAGAAAAAAGTAAACAGAATAAAAATTCCCAAATAAAAAATGTGCAGGATTTCCCGTCGTATTTTCCTTAAATTGTTTGATCGGATATTTTTTACTTTTATTTTATGTTTTTTTTAATCTGTGCATGATTAAGCAAAATAATACTTTCCTCTGTCAGTTCTAACGCCCAGTGGGGGTAAGATCACAGAGTATCTAAAACCATTCTACTGATAATTAATTAAGTCACAGACACCAGACCATGATAGCGCTCGCCTCCCCCCCTTCGGCTGCAGATTACAGGAGGAGTGATGAATTTTTTTTCTATTGAGTCACTGTAATTGGCACAAATACCTCATGTCTTCTTCACTGTGGCTCGCTCCATTTCAGCCTCAGTGTAAGCACTGTATGAATCTCACAATGCGCAGTGGGACTTGAGCTGCAGGATGTAAGGTGCAGCCCTTTCTGGTAGTTTTCTGGGATTTACAGCTTCAATGATTAGTCCAAACATATTAACAAAAGAAGCATTGTTATGTTTCAGAAACAATCATCACTTCTTTTTTACTTTCATAGATAATGTGTGAAAGTAATAGAATCACCTTATATAGCATGTTTTTATGGCATTTTTTAAAATAAAATTAATCACACTTTAAATATTGTTTTGTGTTTATTGTATATAAAATACTTAAAATAATTATATAACCACATTTTTGTTGTTTATAATTTACAGGAAACACGTTAGATCACAATGATTGTGCACACTTTCCACTGAAACAGATATATTTATACTGACTTATACAGTGAGATACACACTCAAAACTGCACTTATAGAGAGCAAAATAAACTTACAAGGGAGGCCATTTTTACATGGTTTTGATCAGGTGTGAATTAGGTCCGTTTTCAGAGCTTGTGCTGGTTTGTTTGACTCATGATGGTTGTATGTGGAAGAGGAAGTGGCTTCCTGCAACTGTGATTAAACATGTGTAACTAATCAGA
The DNA here is from genome assembly GCF_017639745.1 of Melanotaenia boesemani. Lineage (NCBI taxonomy): Eukaryota > Metazoa > Chordata > Actinopteri > Atheriniformes > Melanotaeniidae > Melanotaenia > Melanotaenia boesemani. The sequence goes on from NC_055687.1 coordinate 29,639,387, forward strand.
GCCTTTGCTGCCATAGCACAAGTATGTAATTTGTTGGGTCTTATGTCAGAGAACTTGTGGGGTGGGGTGTGTGTGGGGGGTGAGGGGAATGGGAAGAAAGAAAGTAATGCTAAGCATTTCTTTACTGGAAGGAAACATTTGGCATTTAGAATTTTCATAAGGGTCCAGTTGCAGAGATTTAAAATATTCAAATTAATCTTACCCTTTTCTTTTCTGCTGTAGAGTAATTATAACGGGTTGAAGATGAAAAGGAAAAAAATATATATATTTGTAGTTATATTTAAAAAAGGAGCAGCTTGTGACAAAAGTTGAGGTTAGAGTTCTTTTCTTTTCAGGGCTAAAATATTACCTTGGCAATGCTAAAGGAAAAGGGCCTAAGCATTTGAAATTCAGGGGGAAATGACTGAGCTTGATAGCAGAGGGGAATCCTAATGGGACCATCAAAGTCCTGATTTGTACCCAACAGATGAGGCAGCTGTGAATTGTATGAAATATTGGAAATCGATGGGTTCTATGGAATTTCATTAAGCGGCAGTATCCACAATTGATAGGCCCTCATAATTTGATGGATTGCACAAAGAAAATTATTAGCTGGCTCTATGGAGAGGGTGTGGATGCACAAATCTGGGTCTTGAGAATTGGTGAACTAGGGCAATTTGTTCAGAGTAAAAAAAAATAAAAAGATATTGATTTTGGTTATGTTAAAAGAGAAAAAAATCAAAGGTTAAATCTTTGCTGCACTGCACTGCAAAATATGTGTGAATTCTTTATTGATTATTTATTCATTAATTCTTCTTTCACCCCTTCCCTCCTCCCCTCTTTCCTATCCCCTTCCACTCTCCTGACACTCTCCCCTCCATGCAGCCCGAGGTGATGTGCTGGATGATGCCGACAGCGGGAATGAGAGCCGCAGCGGCAGTGAAGAGACTCATGTATGTGAAAAGTGTTGTGCTGAGTTCTTCAAGTGGTCAGACTTCTGTGAACATTTAAAGAGCTGTACGAAGAACCCCCTGGTGCTCATAGTAAATGACAATGAGGACACGCCTAACCCCTCCCAGGAGTACCAGTCGGAGCCCTCGCCTGTGCCCAGCTGCCCTAGCGAGCAAGATGACAGTGAGGACCCCAGGGAGGGCAATCAAAGTCCTGCTGGTGAGGGGGATGATGTCCCAGAGACAGCAGACTTAAACGAGGTCAATGTCCTGGAAAAGGAGGATGAGCAAATGGAGCTTGAGCTTTCACCTGAAAAAAATATGGATTCTGATGAGAGAGACGTGACATCTCCTGAGCCAGACGGCTCCCTACCTCAGCTCAACGATGTTGCCCCCTCTGCTGTTACAAGCTACACCATGCCAAGCACCAATGTTACTCTGGAGACCCTGCACAGTACCAGGGTTGCAGTTGCCCAGTTTTCACAGAGTGTAAGGGCAGCAGTGGGCAATGGGGTTTCCACCATGGCCATTCCTATGATTCTGGACCAGCTGATGGCTCTCCAGCAACAGCAGATCCATCAGCTCCAGCTAATAGAACAAATCCGAAGTCAGGTGGCTCTCATGAACAGACAGTCAGGCCCACAACCTGCAATCAGCCACCATCACAGCAGTGCTGCTGGAAGCCAGGGGCCTGTATCTTCCTGTGTTCCTCCTCCTGCCAGTCAGCTTCAGCTGCATAACTTCATCACCCCCCCTGTTCATCAGTTGCCTGTTAGGTTGCCAGCCACACTAAGCAGTCAAGGCCCTTCAGCTATGACCTCTGCAATAGAAGGGCCTCTCTCTCAAACACCACAAAGTGGCACTCAGCAATCTAACTCCTCAGTTCCGAACACATCCTCAAATAATGCAGCGTTTCCCCCACCAAGTGGTACTGGTTTGTCGTCTCTTCATCCTGCCTGCTCATCTTCAGTCACAAATAACAGCAGCAGCACTAGCAGTAGCATAACAGGAGGTGGTGGCATCAGCAACAGCTCAGCTCTCCCAAGGAACTCCACCACCCCTCCCTCCCTCAGTCACAGCAACATCCTGAACTCTGCCTCCAGTCTACCACTGATACCTCACAGCTCCTCAAACAGTGTCATCTTCCCCAATCCTCTGGCCAGCATAGCAGCCACAGCCAATGCTCTCGACCCTCTCTCTGCTTTAATGAAGCACCGCAAGGGAAAGCCCCCCAATGTTTCTGTGTTTGACACTAAGCCCAGCTCTGAAGACCCCTTCTTCAAGCATAAGTGTCGGTTCTGTGCCAAGGTCTTTGGCAGTGACAGTGCCCTGCAGATCCACCTGCGTTCCCACACTGGAGAAAGACCCTACAAATGCAACATATGTGGAAACCGTTTCTCCACTAAGGGGAATCTGAAAGTTCATTTCCAGAGGCACAAAGAGAAATACCCACACATTCAGATGAACCCTTACCCTGTGCCAGAGTACCTGGACAATGTTCCCACAAGCTCAGGCATTCCATATGGCATGTCATTACCACCAGAAAAACCTGTTACCACATGGCTAGACAGTAAACCTGTCCTCTCCACTGTTCCCACCTCTGCTGGGCTCCAGCTACCACCAACACTTCCCAGCATGATTGGAGGTTTTGCTGAGTCTCCAAACCTCACTCCACTCAACAGGTCTCCTCAGAGGCCTTCACCACCTTCAAGTGAGTGCGTATCATTGTCCCCAAATATCACCACTGACTTGGGAATGACCACTACATCACCCTCCCCAAAACCCAACCTTGGGAGTGAAGCACCTCCTCTTCTGAAACCCGAAGGCATTCTTTTATCCCCAAGTTGCTCTACTAGGCCAGGAGAGAACACGACCACCACAACTACAGTAACTCAAGTTCTTCTTTCCCCCACTGTCACCTCCACAACATCATCAGGCAGTGGCCCAGTCATTGATCCCCTCAGTAGCCCCAACTTAGTTTCAAATCCCGTCTCCCATCCTGTCCTCCCCATGCTGTCAGACCAGTTTAAGGCCAAGTTTCCATTTGGAGGCCTCCTGGACTCTATGCAAACCTCAGAGACATCAAAGTTGCAGCAGCTTGTTGAGAATATTGACAAAAAGATGACTGACCCCAACCAATGTGTTATCTGCCATCGTGTTCTCAGCTGCCAGAGTGCTCTGAAGATGCACTACCGCATCCACACTGGTGAGAGGCCCTTCAAATGCAAGATATGCGGACGAGCATTCACCACCAAGGGAAACTTGAAAACACACTTTGGTGTCCACAGGTCCAAACCCCCACTTCGAGTCCAGCACTCTTGCCCTATATGTCAGAAGAAGTTTACCAATGCTGTTGTGCTACAGCAGCACATCCGCATGCATATGGGAGGGCAGATCCCCAACACCCCTGTTCCAGAAAGTCTGCAGGAAATGGAAACAGACCTGTCATTTGATGAGAAGAGCTTAGACGCAATGAGTAATTATGACGATGATCTCCTGGATGAAATGGAGCAGGCTATGGATGATGATGCTGACCTGAAAGATGGTGAGGTGGATTCATCTAAACCTTATTCACCTGGAAGTTCACCACCAACTTCTATTATCTCTAGCATCGCTGCACTGGAGAACCAGATGAGGATGACAGACACTATTGCCAACATGACTCGCTCATTTGGCCAGAAGCCTGCTCAGAATGGCAGCAGCTTTGCAGGGGAGCCTGACTGTTTTACCACTGATTCCTTGTCATTAGCAGGAGATGCTGAAGGTCAGAGCTTGGGGAGCCCTGCTTTGTCTGAGTCCTCTGGCTCCATGCAGCAATTGTCCCCAGCTCATAGCCATTCTGAGAGCCAACGATCCAAGTCCCCAGCTACACTCAGTAATAATAACAACAGCAGTGCCATGACAGCAGAGGAGGGCCAGGAGAATAGTGCAGCTGGCTTGGCAACAGTGAAGTCGGAAAAATCAGAGACCCCGTCTCCGCTTTCTGCAACTGAAGGCACTGGGGCCCTTGACCTGACTGCCACTCAACCTGGCAGGCACTTTATCAAGGATGAGAGTCACTTCAACATGCTGTTTCTAAATAGAGACCGAGGTGGGTTTGAGCAAAACAAGCTAAGACTTAACATATGAAGCAAACTTGTCAGTACTTGGCAATGCTCCAATAATATTATAACATTAATGTTTTAAATTTTGTGCTTTTTTTCAGGACTAAGTACTCCTAATTTGGCCAGCACGGCATCAAACATGATCAAAATGGAAATGAATGGACATGGCAAGTCTCTGAGTGACAGTTCTCACTTGCCTGTGGGCATTCATGTTCCAGCTGCAGCTCCCCCAACCACCATGAGCCCCAGCATCAACCCCATGTTGGCTCCCCCGCCTCCACGTCGCACTCCTAAGCAGCACAACTGCCACTCGTGTGGGAAGAATTTCTCCTCAGCCAGCGCTCTGCAAATCCATGAGCGCACACACACAGGGGAGAAACCTTTTGCCTGCTCTATTTGCGGAAGGGCTTTCACCACAAAGGGCAATCTGAAGGTAAGTTTTACTATAAACCTTAGAGAGATGGGGTAACTGGTTGAAATAACACTTACATTTTAATGTGTAACACATTAACTTTTGATAAAAACCACTGGAGAATCATATACACGTTAGAGTTTAAGCATTTAATGTTTGTCTTTCAGTTTTAGCCTTTTGCTTTCAATCCCAACCCACACTATTTTCATATATGTAGTTACTCATTAAAGCTCTGACTTACAAGGAAAACGCTCATGATGTTTAATTTTTTTTTTCTATTTATGTTGCTATTTTTAGGTCCACATGGGAACACACATGTGGAACAATGCTCCCGCTCGTAGGGGTCGACGCCTATCTGTGGAGAATCCCATGGCCCTGCTGGGTGGGGACGCCATGAAGTTCAGTGAGATGTTTCAGAAAGATCTGGCGGCTCGGGCCATGAATGTTGACCCAGGCTTCTGGAACCAGTACGCCGCTGCCATTACCAACGGCCTGGCCATGAAAAACAATGAGATCTCTGTAATCCAGAATGGAGGCATCACCCAGCTGCCCGTCAGCCTCAGCGGGGCGGGAATCACTTCATTGGGAGCTATGGGAGGGATGGACCGTGTTCGCACTGGAAGTAGCCCTCCCATGACGGGTATGGAGAAGGCTGGTCTGGAAGTCACAACCAGTCGTCCCTTCTCCAGATATATGGAGGAGAATAAAGAGATTGGAATCAATTAAAAACATTTCGGTATTATTCCAAGGTAGGCATTTGGCAAAGACTAAATATATGATGATGAGGAAAGAAACTGCTGATCCAGTCTGAACTCGTGTACTAAATTATGTACAGATTAAATATTTTTGTTTGGTTTTGAAAATATAGTATTTAGTATTAATTAGAGGTCTTTGCCTTCCACCCATTCCCTTCTTTCTTGGTATTTCGCCTATACAAAGAAAACTTTGTCTCTTGTTTGAGAATATGTGGTCTTGCAAGATTTGCATGGTACTTATTGGTTTTTATTGGTATGTTTGACTGCTTTTATGAATTCCTTTGAAAACCAAGATCCTGCCTCAGTGATAATGGGCAAGTGTCTTATCTGGACAGGACGATGACCCAAAAGGACAGTTTTGTTAAAAGACAGTCTGACCTTTGTCCTGCAACCCTGTTTAGGGCTGCTCTTTTAAATATAAAGGACCCAGAATTGATGAACAAAAAGACTGAAATATAGTGTTTCTGTGCTCGCCTGAAATATTTTGTTTCTCATGAATTAGAAAACTTGAAAAAATAATGTTTGAACTATTTTAATCTTTACATTTAGTCTCTCAGCATTGTCTTATAATGTTGTCCTGTGTCTTTAGTATTTATGATATTGTCAAAAAAAAAAAAAAAAAAAAAAAAGCGGGTATACAAGAATATATTTAACAGCCCAAGCATTTTATTGATTCTTTTTTTCTAAACTGCAGGCTTCACTGATGAATATCTCTGTCAATAAAGAAAACATGTCATTTGAGTTGAACAACAGAGAAAAATTGTAGGTTTTATTTGGATATCTGTTGAGACTGCGTATCTCATTACATGACAAAGAGGCAAGAGATATCCGAAGCTGCTATGACCACAACCCTGCTTTTAACCTTTGTAAAAAAAAGAACAAAAAGAGGTGATCCTTTTGAAGAAATATCTATGTATAGAAATACAAACAAATCTAAAACAGGTATGCATATTTTGTATCACATAAAGATAGACATCATGAGTTGAGAGTACTTGTCATGTTTGTGAATGCACTTTTTAAAAACAAGACGTTTTGTCTGTGAGTTACCGTTAACCTTATGACTGAGCTATCTATCACGTGCTGTTTTCATTGTTTTCAGCATACCACTCCTCCAGCTGACAGAGTCGGTTCTCTGTTATTGCATCTGTGCTCCTCGTCAGGGTGCACTCATCACTCAATCAAAACCTTCACAAATAAAAAAAAGGAAGCAGGTGTGTGTTTGAATGGTCTCCTTATCTGTGTCACATTTCCCCCTTTGTCTCTCATCCTTTTAGATTTTTAATTAAAATATGAAACATCAAATTTAGATTTGAGGAAAAAATCTAAATGTTTTGTTATATCCTTGGTACAACTGAATGAAAAGTGGAACGAGTTTTGTTGTGTGGTCTGAGCCACAGACCACTTTAACTGTTTTTGGGAAAATCTAACCAAATTTATTTGTAAATTGAAGATGAATTCAATTCAGATTTAATTGTATTTAATTGTTTTTTTCTTTTTTTTTTTTTTTTTGTAATTTAACTTCTAATACAATGCAGTAAAATTTTATATAATTGTTGGTATTTATTAAAACCATTTGTCTTTAGATATGTTCAAAATCATAGAATTTTTTGTTTGGTTATTTTATTTATTTATTTTTTGTTTTGTTTTGTATGTTTTTCATATATATATATATATATATATATATATATATATATATATATATATATATATCCATATAGAAAATAAATTATCCTTTTATTTCTTTTTACATTGCAGATGCTGTTAATTTAAGTTTCAGAAAAAAAGAAAACTGAATTAATTATCTAATAATTAATTTGTTTACTCATGTTTGTACATGTGTGTGTTTTTGGTACAGATAAATTAAAAAAATAAATAAAAACAAATGCAGCCAGTAGCTACAGAACTACAAAAACAAAACATCCATACTAATATATTCTTTTTTAAAATGAGATGTTTAAATAGTAACACTATAAAATATACAAATTACTATAATTTCGTTATCTAATTAGGAAAATGAACCAGTTTTTGAAAAATCAGAAATATAGGCCAAGCCAAGCCAGCTTTATTTATAAAGCACTTTTAAAACAGTAGGTAATGACCCAACTGCTGAACAGTAAAAACTAATAAAATCATAAACTGAAAAATAATAAAGAGTAAAATATTGTATCTTATTGAAATAGTTGATTAGGATATCTGTATTATAATATTACAAATAATGACCACATGCCTTAATAACTAACAGAAAACATCCATAATGAAACATGACACAATCAGAATAACCGTAATGTTACGGCAGTGTAATACAATCAGAAATTATAGGGATGCTTGCTAACATGTAAACCATGTTTCTACAGCAGCGTGTACAGATCTGTCACTTCCAAGCTGAAATGTTTTCGGATGCTACCGTGATAGAGCTGAGGCGCGAGACACCTCTGTTTCATAGTAGTGGTGTGTGTGTGTATGTGTGTGTGTATGTGTGAGTGAGTGAGTGGTAAAGTGATGGCAGCCTTCTTTCTTCATTCAGCCCTTCTGGTGCAGGACACCTGACACATGGTCCACAGATGTGCACACATTTGCACAACCTCACACTCCCACACAAATCCCGCTGTTTTCACTTTTGCCGAAATGTTAAAAATTCTCAGGGATGGATGAGAAACAAATATCTCGCTGTGAACAAGAGGCAGCCACATCAGGTGTAAGATGAAAGTTAAACCTAGATGAAATCAATGAGAACAAAAGAGCGTTTTAATGCTTATCTTTGGAAAATGAGTTGGCAAATGTGGCCAATGTAACCAAGATCTTGAATTCTTTGCATTGCAAAGTGAAATTACCACAGCTTTAAACTCATTCCCATGTCAGTCTGTAAAGGGAGACAATAAATCATCTTTGGAAGCAACACTCAAATGATGCAATTTTAAGATTTTCTCCGGGGTCATTCTGTTAGCTGAAATAAATGTGCAGCTAATATATTTAAGCTAGAGCTATTATACCTGATAATTGTATTTGGGAACTAAACCCAGTCAAAACATTAATCAAATATAAAGAGGCATATGAATTTACAAAAATAAACTCTGTGCCACTGCAGCCACGCAGCAAATTCACCCCTGCAGCCACACCATGACCGCTCTATCAAAGCCCAGCTTACGTCATCTTTCACCACTCTGCTATAAGTGTTTATTTTTGTGTTATTCCCTCCCCCCTCTTTACTTTTATGCACATATTACTTTTCATGTTGATGGATGCAAGTTAACTCTGCCCTCAGGAGCTCTTTCGGGCCGATCTGGTAATGCATGCTGCCGTTTGTAAGCCCATTGTTTGACATTGAGCTGTCAGCTGATCGCCAGGCTTAGTCAGAGGAATTGTCAAGTAATGAAGAAATTTCATACTGACTTTTTCTCCGTGAAGGCTCTCATTTTGCTCATATTTGTGTGGAAACTAAATAAATTCCTCTCATGCTTTCACTCATGCGCTTGCATTTAGTAAATGATTTTGCAGACAGCGAGTACACATGCATGTGAAGACTGTTGTTTGAGACACTAAATAGTGATTCTTCTCAGATTTATAATATAATTCAATAGGCCGCTGCTGGTAGAAATGCTCTGTTTTACCTCAAGAGATGATGCCCTCCCCGCACAACACGGGGTTACATCAGGTTAGAAACTATGACACCGTCTGAATGTTATTTCCATTAGAAAACATGTTATCCAGATTTTTTTTTTTTTTTGTTGTTGTTGCACTTTTATTATTTTTTCCATTAAGCAAAACAATACAATGGAATGTCCAACATCTGAAGTGCATGCAATTTCATTTTACTGTTAAAGAACTTTTAATAGAAACCAGGGGAGTGGAGACAAGGCATTACTTGAGTTGTGTCCATTTAAGAGGATTTTAACAAGTATAATTTTAGAGTGGGTTACAAGGCTAATTATCTAAGCAAACTTTTTTTTTCACAAAATGAGACAACTTTCCTCTTTGTTCAGCACACAGAACAAATTGCTTGGCTGTTTATTTTTCCATTTTTAGTTTCATCTGCACTTGACTCGTGTTTGTGTGCTACCTGTTTGAAGTGAATATGTGTGACATTTGGGCATGGCACAGTGTGAACAGACAGGCCATCATTGGGACGGGGCTGTCGGCTGTTTGTTTAATGCCCTGCCTACTGTGAAAGTCTCCCTGAAACAGGCGCAGTAAATATCCCCATTGATCCAGAGGCAGGGGGCCCTACGATGATGTAGTGGTGAAGAGCCTTGGGAGTAAATCTAACCGACAGTAATCCAATCCCATTCTCAAGGCTGTGGGATCTGAGATAGGTGCTTTAAATCCAAAAGTGTGCCTTTTTGCACAATTTCTCTGTTTTTGTTGGTGCAGCTTCTTCTTTACTTCCATGTCTCCGCTGTAGAGTCAATCCATGGCCTGCTGAAGTGCTTTGCTAGCTATTCTTTATATTTGTTTGAATTCCAACCCCCTTTAATGATGCTACAAATTTAGCTTCTTGCCACTCCACTGTCAAATATACTTCCAAACTTCCTCCCACTTTTGTTTCTCCAAAGTGTTTGCATCCACCTCAATTACAAACTCTGAAGAGGTTGTGAAAGGTGTGTGTGTTTGTGCACTGGTATGATAACACTCCTCAGGTAATCAGTGTTTTTGGTGGATGGCAGAAGGATAGACTGGAAATCCGAAAACCCCATTAGGCTGGAATTTCCCTGTGATAGTGAAAAGCTGCCCACCTAGCGCTTGACTGGCTGCTTGGCTGCTCCTACAAGTGTTAGTTTTCAGGCAGGCCTTCAAGATGACAAAGTTACGCACTCCAGATCCCCTTAAAAAGAGATTGTGTGGTTACTGATTCAAATTCTTCCTTGTATGGATTGTTAAGAGTTGCTGAGGCTTGGTGCACTTTTCGCCTGGCAGGCATTTGAAACATTAACGGTTTGGTTCAGCGAGGGATTGGCAGTGAGGGATCAATTTCGGCATTGCTCACCAAAGGTTGCCTATGGTTACAACTTTGCCTTTAAAATGATTTTAATGTGCTTTGCTGAATGAAATCAGATGCAGTTAATGGTAATAAAAACTACTTTAATGCTACTCAGCAAGGATTCAGAAAGTTATGGAGAAAGCTTTATAATTGATGTAAACAGTGAAACCAAAGTTAAATAAGACGTACTGCTGTGACAGTTCTGACATTTACGTAAACATAAAATAGAAGTTAAAAAATGTACCATACACCTTCATGTGTGTGCTTAAAGGTGCATACTTAAGTCTCTTCTGTGAAGAATGCATGCAGAGAAAATTGTCTTGACTTTTGCACAGTTCTCGTGACATTTTTAAGTTGATACACATTGACTCCTGTACGAACAAAGACGCACTGTATAACTATCTCTGAAAGCCTAACAGGCTGGTCAGATGCAGGCTGAAGGGACACTCTTGCCCTGTTGTTAAGGGGTCGGTAAGGTGGGGGTGGGTTTGTATCGTGCAGTAAGGTGGCTAAAGAAAGCAAGCTAAAGAAATGTAATGAAAGGTGGGGGTTGTTTTGGAAAATCAATGAATGCATGGAACATAGCGGTGGTCCACCTGAATGGGGAACATGTCATCAATTAAACAAACTTGGCGAACAGGGCCAATTCATCAGAGTGCGTTGTGGATCAGCTATTGGGTTCAGCTTCGACGTGACAAATGCCGGACCTCTTCTGTGTTCTCAAGGTTGCCGATCGATAGAGATCATCATTGTGATGTGGCCTTTTATCTCACAACCTGCTCCCCTAAGCCTTATATTATTCCCAACACAGATATCTCAAAGGAGGAGGAGGGGTGAGAAGGGCATGAGCTTGATTGTATCTTTTATTCTCAGAACATGCGGGCATTATTTTTTCAAACTGTTTTCGTGGCTTTTGATGACCAATCCCTGACCAGGAAAGTTTAGAGAGTTCTTGTTCTGTACTTTCTAGTTTGCTTTCTCTTGGGTTATTTCCTCGAAGATGAATATTACTCTGGTTAACAAGTCATTGCTTGCTGAGGGATTGAGTCCTCTCACAAGCCTGTGCTCCCTCAGCAGCACTTATTCAAATATGTCAAATCCGGCTGAAAGGAAAGCCCCCTGCCTCGCTATTGATTTGTGCCATTATGGAATTCCATGCCAATAAACTGTCATGACTTACTGTAACAATCCAATGATTAGGCTCCGCTTCACTCACATGACCAACAGGAGCTTCCTCATTAACAGAGGCCATTATGAGAAAATGGAGATTTACAATTGAGTTATGCAATGATAAATAATGACTTATTACATTTTCAATGGGCTGTTTTAATTGTGTTATTGGTGTATGGAGCCTATAGAGTAGCCACTAATTGTTGTGTTTTTATGTGCATCTGCTCTTATTTATTTATTTTTTTTATCTATACTTCCACTTTGATGTAATGTTCGATTTGTGAAAGTACCCTAAACATGTAGACGATCATAAACTCTTTCAATTAGGAAAAGAACAACTGACAATTCCACTTGATGCTAAAATAAATAATTAATAAAAATCTGGCAACACTGACGTAAAAAAAAAAAAAAAAAAAAATCTTTTACGTCGTTCTGTTTGTCTGTTTGTCAGTTGCAGTCAACAAGCTGAATATTAGGTTGTTAAAACTGTACATCCATCTTGGATACCCCCAAACCAACTAACGTAAAGCTTTGTTCTAGTCATCTTCTCGGCCACACAGTTAACATGAATGTGTAGTCAACAGGAAAACAAAGAAACAAACAAACAAACAAACAAACCAGACCCAGTCAATACCCATTAACAATGAATAAATGTGTCCAAATGTTTGATTAGTACCATACGACTTACAAAATTAGAAGAACCTCCATAGAAAATGTCATATGCATTTGCCACATATACTGTATTGCACGGTAACACAGGCTCAGAACTGTTTGTGAACTCCCTCGAAACCTTATCCATTGATCTGCAGTATGAAATTTGTTTTTGTTTTTTAGGAAATAACAAAAAAATGGTTTTTTTCACTTTCACTTTGTTTTCACTAAACACAGGTATATCTCAGCTTCTGAATGTGCTTTCTTCAAGTTCAAGTTCAAGTTTAAGTTTATTTATAAAGCACATTTTCTGCAACAGCAGTTGCCCAAAGTGCTGAACAATAGAACAACAAACACTCCACAGTTGAAAATAAAACACAGTTGGCACTTCATGGTTATAGTGGTGAGTTCTACAATGCTGGCTTGCCCTTCCCCTTTGTTCACTGGAGTTACTTCTTCTCTTGCCGTTTCAAAGGTGCATCAGCATCAGATGAATCATCCTTGACCCTCCTACTGCTTCTTTCTCCACTTTCCAGCAGGAAAATGGCCACTTCTATGCCTGTGGACACTGCTTAAGGAAATTAAGCTTCATGGTTCTTTGCAAAACTGCTTCAAAATGAGTAATTAACAAAAAATTCATATGAGGTTGTGAGTGAGGCTTTGCGGTGGTCATATGACTATCAAATAGAAGAATACGAGCTTGAATGCTGTTCGATTCAAAACTTTTTTTTAACGCATTATTTACCATCATGCAAACCTATTTATTTATTTAAAATACACATATTCCTTGTAGTTGCTTCCACATTCAGTCGCACTGAATTGCCCCAAAACTTGCCTCCTGGTCCCAAATTGGACCCAATCTGCATGCTGTTTCCATCTCCCGTATATATGGTCATTCCTTATATCTTCCAGTCTAACTTTATCAAATCAGTTCAGTTCCTTTTCAAGTGCTGAAATGTTACACCTGGCCTGTGATGTAAAATATGCATGCGGACACTATCAGTTACATGCTTCTGGCCTGTTCCAGCTGGGAGAAAATGAGGATATTACAACTCACTCTGTGTTTCTCCAGCCAGCCCCAGTTTCCCAACACTGATTAGAACCAGTCCCTGCTATCTGCTGTTCATTAGATGAGATTTCAGTCACTGCTGTGGCTGCAGGAATGAATAAAACCAAATCTTACAAAACTATACTCACTGGTGGCACTTCATAAATATGGCAGTGACTTCTCTAGTTCTGTTTATACAAAGAGGAAACACAGATTTGTAACTCGAACATGCAGTTAATAGGTTTACAATTGAAATTAATGCTAATCTGATGTTTAAGTAGTTTTTCATATCAAGTGATCATGTTGCCTTTAGTGATAGTGACAGGTGATAATGTAGATATATGTCACAGAACTTTTTTCTGATTTATTTGTAAAATGTCGCTGTAATAAAAGTACATGCAGACACTCTGTCAGTGCATCTTTGCTGTAAAATTTCTCTCAGAAAATAGTGATAGAGTAGCAGTACAGAATGATTGGACTGGTCCTTGAAGTACATTGCAGTGTACATTAAAAAGAAAGAAATTCAACGTCAGCAGATCCTGCAAACACCACCTTCACTCATACTGTTTTTAATGCAGCCTGATTGTGTTTGGTACTTGCTGATGTTCGGAATCTGAAGAGTTCAGAGTTGTCAGTGTCAGTGATTGACATGATGAGAGGATCAATGTAAAAGCCTTTGCTGCCAAGCAATAATCCATCCAAAGTGATCACGTTTAAAATTGCCTGGCTGCATTGATCGCATGTGAAGGACCAGAAAAGACCGTAAGCACAGCAATAATAATCAAGCTGGCTAATGAAGCAGATTTTTTTCCCAGGTCATCTCTTTAGCATTGCGTATTTTTTATACTGTATATAATATTCTGCAACTAGACTTTATCAGTATTCCCAGTTTTTCATACTTTTGTGTACAAACATGCAGACGTCTAGGGAATACATAAGGATCTGCATCTACAGGTTGATAACCTAGAAATTGTGCACATTATAAAAAGCCATGTACTAACTTTGTTTATTCTGGCTGCATTAAAAGTAATAAAAAGTGATAAAAATTGCCACCTTAGCAGGCTGCAAGGCAGTAAGTAGGACAAAGCCGTCCATGATCACAGTAGACCATTGCATTACATCTTATCATTTCCTCTGGAGCTGAAACTCAAACTCAGACTCATCAATAATGCACCCATGATCTCCCATACAGAAACTCTCAATGGCAGCTCAAGCTACTGCAGTATCTCCTCTCCTGCTAAGACTTCTTCCACATACTTTATTTAATGTCCACATATTGTTAGCCTCATCGCATAGTTGCTTAAGTCATATATTAAGGTTTTATAGGCAATGATACACAGTCAATCAGCAATATTAGGAGAGTACAGATGTCACAATTATGCCAAATTATGACTTGGGCAATTATGCTATGAGACAAACCTTATGTATGTTGACATCAGTTGCCACAGACTCCCGAGTTATGACTTTAAATGTACTTGACCATCATTTGTAAGCCAAGATATGTGCATAGATCCTCCCATCAGCCCAGTACTCAAGATTCATTCCTTCTTTTTTATTAAAACCCATATATAATGGATGTCTCCACAAATAGCTTAGTCTTCCGTTGTCCATAGTATAATGTAAAGTCTCAAAATTATATTTTGACTACACAGGGAGAAAGAGGCCTGTCTATGCATTTCTCTTGCTCTCAACCTGAATTATTAAATTCAGCAGTATGCATTTTCCTAAAGGTCAGAAAGTTCATTAACTGTGAACTGCCATTGATTGTCTGCTGGTGTATTTCTCTTCCTGGTGTAGGTTTTCCATTGAGAACATTTACATCATTATTTTTTGTTATATGGATCTTAATATTCATGCGACTCCTGTCATGTCATGTAAACTGGGATAAAAATGCAGTGTATATGTCACTATGAACCAGTGTCTGAATCCATCACACTTTTGCTGGATTAAAAAAAAACTTCAGTATAACTCTCCGACCACCACAGCCATCAACCCCTCCTCTTGCTGTATCTTTTAACAGAAAAATCCATAACGACTATGACAGCCTCAGTATCTGTTTCACAACAGCCCGCTCGTGTCAATCAGCATGATGTAGATAAAGATCTGTATTTTGATTGAACGTGTGCAAAACTACTCATACTTTACACAATCGACTCTGATGTTAACTCATTTGAAATCATATCAGATGCTTTACAGCTAAAAAAGAAAAAAAACACTCCAATCAACAGAGATGATTTCATAAAGAGGGCTCTTGGGTTTCAGCATCATAAATAACTCATGGTAATCCCATATTTCTCTGACTTCTCTCATTTGAGCTTGAGATGGAAAGAAGGCAGTTGTGACAAACATTGTTAGCATGGCTGCCAAACCACGCTGACCTGGCTTTATACGTATTGGCTGCTCTGGTTTCTTTGAACAGGGACCGATGAGGTGATGTCCTAAGTGACTCATATACTTACATAGAACAGGTTCTCTAAAAATGAGCATCTAGATCAAGCCTTTTAAATCAGTAAGGTAATCCTATCATTTCATCCAGAATAGTAAGCATGAGTGTTCTCTCTCCTTCATGCTGTAAGTAATTTAGCTGTTCTAGGCTGCCTGTTTTACAATGATAATACTGATAATAATGTATGAGAGCACATGCATGTGTGTGTGATGCTGTAAAGATTTTTGAAATGGCTTGATTCATAAGTTAGGAGTACCCCTGCTGAGACCTCTTCCTACATGTGCAATTTTCCGAAGCCTGCCACTTGCCAAGCAATAATTATGCTGAAGTTTTCAATTACACTGCTTCCATTTCATTAACAAAAAATGTTTGGCTATTGTATAATTAGATATATGAGCTTACCACCTACATTTAACATAGCCACTACACAGCAGCTTGATGGAAAACAGAGGAGCATTTTAGCATGTGTGCATTTACGGTGCTTCAGTAGTCTGCTATAAAGTCAAATCAGCTAGACATTATGCAGCCGTCTTCCTCCTCCTTTTTCCATCATTTGATGGGGTCCTCTAATCTACACGGCATATACAGGCCTATAATTGAGTATCATGAAATGTTTCATGAAGTATGGGAGGTTTTGTTAACATGCAAAGCACACATGTTATCAGTTGTTGGAGCCTATAATTAACACGTTACAAAGTGTTACAAGATCACATTTATACCACACATGCTGGTGAGAGATTGCTAGTTACCTTAGAGGCTGGAATTAGATTAAATATAATTTTAAGTATACTTTTCATTAATGTATTCTACTGAATGTGTTGCTCTTCAGAGCATAAGCTTCATCTCGCCTCCCTCCCCTTGCAAAGCATGACCTGTTGATGATATTATATAAAAAATTAAACTGTCCGTCATCGTGGTTATCTCTTCATCTTAAGTGGCTGTACCCTGTTACCACACTGGCTTGAGTTTCAGGGCGATGCAATCCAATCCAAGCCACAGAAACTCTCCTCAGCGCTGTCATTTCGCCTGTTCCCTTTCACATCCCTCGCAACAGGTTTCCACTGCAAGCCAAGGCTGTGCTCAGCTAAGAGCTATGTGATGCAGCTCTACCTTCATTACAATAAAACTGCAGCACTTACTGTGACTGACAAGAGCCTTAACTTAATGTCTGTAAGGTACATATTTTAAAGTTCCACCCCAGGACTATGGGCAATTAAAACAAAGCCTGGAGGTTTCCAAATTGTATTTTACAAGATATGGTTAACTTGAGATATGGCTGACCTCTTTGTTTAACACAGCTGAAGGATAGTGACACCTAGATGTGTGTGGGTGTGATGTCAAAAAGCTGACAGCGACCGATTGCTGGAGACAAGAAAGAAAGAAAGAAAGAAAGAAAAGGAGCAGGGATGAGCGATCTGATGACGCAGAGATAAAGTCAACAGGGGACGGAGTTTTAATGAGGCTTGCTTCTCAGCGGAGAGAAGGCTACATGTTCTGTTCAGCTGGGCTGTAAAGTGATCGCGGTCTGATATTCTCCGGCCCTGTGACAGAATTATTAAAAGCTCATCCTCTTAATGCAGCATCCTCAGTGTCACCTTTCACATGTCCTCAGAGACACTTGGCCAGTAAGACTTTCTTTTTTTTTCCACAGGTAAATTGGCAAAGAAGTGAGAAGTAACCAACCCAACATGATCTACAGTGACTGCTGTTGGTAAAATGAACCCTCTCACCACAACTTGGGACATGACTTTCAGCCATACTTAATTTTCTGTTCTATCTGTCAAAGTTAGACTTCAGTATTATGCATATGAGCCCCAATTCCCCATCATTAGTGAGAGTAATTGTATTAGGGTGGTCATCAGTTGTAAAAATGATCTCAGAGTGGTGTCCATTTTTAAGGCAATTTTGATACTAAATGGATTTTGCCTCTTTGTGCATAAGAGCAAGCCCCTTCAAGCCTGTACTAATTACATCCATAATCAAATGCATTCTGTGTCTCCCTGTTAATGACATTGATCTTTAGGAATATCCAAGCCTATATTCTGTGAGATTATTGGATAAAGTGCAGGGCGAAGTCTGCGTGACCCCAGGAGGAAGACGTCGTTGCAGACATAAGTGGGTATTAAATGGATATAATTGACAGTGACCCTTCCTGGCACTCTGCACTGCCGAGGCCCCTGGTCCATGGATCATACAGCAGAGGGGCTGAATTAGCATGGGTTAGGAATGAGAAAATTAAAATTAAGAAAAGGGAGATGTGCTGAGAGATGGATCACTGCTGAGCCAGAGGGCTTACCAGCAGATATGGGCACAAAAGGAGTGTTCAAGCTTAACCGATGAGGCAATATCCATCAATTAAAACCTTTATCTTTTAATTCCACACCACAAGCTTTTCTAGGTACAAGTTTGAATTTGAATAATTTTTATTTTTTTATGGTTGCATCAGTAGCCACATATGCACTTTACATGGACGAAAAATCTAACATTATATTGATGAATGGATCTATTAGTAGAGCAGAGCATTTCAATTTCTATGATGCTGACCTCTCTGCAACACACTGCACACACACTCCACCCCTGCACAGGTGGGTCCCATTGTGGTGCGTGTGCACCGTTTGGTTTTCTGCTGTACTGTTGGCAAGATGAGGGTAATTGGAGTGTTGGCCTGGTGAATCAGTGCCAGCCTGGGTGGGCAGATTGCATATGATGATCATGTTTTGACCAGATGGCTAGCTGGCACAGGGACTTCGATTGGCAGGATGTGCATATACATGCTCATTTGTGTGCATTGCTCTGTATGCGTTTGCAGATGAGGGTTAAGTGGGTGGAAATAGCAATTTCTTGTGACTGCTCATTGTTGAAACTTATCTGTATATGCATAGAGACAATGCACCCTCAGATGATAAAGGCTTGCTTGAAAAGCATTTGAAAAGATTTGTTCACAGTATCCAGCTCAGATTTTTTTTCTATCCTATAGTTTGCAGGAGAAACCTCTTCAAACACCGTACTGATCTTTGGCCTAGATTAGTTATTAAGATTAGATCATTTTTTTGCACCCACAAAATTTTTTGCCATACTTCATAATTGAATTATGGATGCCTGCAATCCTGGACCAGCTGATGGTGTTGCCAAGCAACAGTAAACAAATATGGCTAACATGACGGAAAGCTGACAAATATTTAAATAATTTTATAAAAGAAAAAAGGACCCTGTGTTGACCAGCAACTACTTTCTCATCGGGCCATTTAATTTTTTTTTTATTTTTCATTGCAAACTATTTTATACCTTTTGTTATACCAAATGTCCCATGAGATCACAAGAAATGTTGCATTGTACTCTGACATTCCCTTAGGAAATCCTAACAATATCATATGTGTGTTATTCAGTGATATTTTATTATAGCATGCACAATTCATCTAATTTATGAAGTTATTTGTTTTGTGTCATGCAAGCGGATTTTAAAAAAAGTAGTTAAGCATCATGTGAGTGTGGGAGTTTGAGAAGGCTATTTGCTTCATTCATAATTTTGAAACTTGACTTTTAAATTTGATCAGAATTTTTAACTATATCTGTCATGTCATTAGTTTTTTTGTTTGCACAAAAGAAAAAAAAATCTATTTGACCTCAAAACAAACTTTTTAAAAACTGTTTTTACAGTTCAGAACTAATTTCTATTTCATTCAGTGGGTTTAAACCCCCACCAATTAAAGCGTAACTTCTTAAAATGCATTTTGCACACATATGGCAAATGCTTATCAATAATATATGGATACATAAATGTGTAAATATACGAATATTAAAAATACATTTTTATTAAAATAAATTTATAAATAGTCCTACAATGAAATGAATATTGCTCTCTTTATTCATTAGAACTTATTCTGCAAAATTATAACCGTATTATTTTTTTCAAGAAAAGGAAGTCAATTTGATCTGAACTGTTGAAATAGACAATTAATTTACTTCAAAAAGAGTAAAGTAAAAATCTGTTTTATTAAGTAGTTTTATTTTTGTCCAGTCTTGTGTCATTTTAATCCACAAACACCTCAATGATGTTTTAGTTTTCACCAGCAGAGCTTAGTTTAATTTTTGCCATGCAGTTTTAATTTTTATGCCTCCTAAGCACTTCCAGGGAGCAGCTGTCATCATCCTTGTTATGAACAGTCGCCATGGTAACAGCTGTCATTGACATCTGTTGCAAGTTTGGTGGAAAAGACAAATGGCTTATTCACACTTGTTGTATCCATAACACCCTGCTCTCCTATGATACAATGTAGTTACTCCTTGTTGCACTATGGTAAAAATAAAAGTTTAAATGAGATAAATGTGAAATACTAGTTTGGAGGAAGAAATTTAAGTTCCTTTACCTGACTTTTTGCGTAAATCCATCTTGGAAAACTGAAAAAAAAACAAAAAAAAACTTAGAGACATAAAAAGGAAAATAACTTAAGAATTAAAAAAGGAAAATTTTATGACGTGAGATTAAATTTAAACTTTTGGCAAGGAAATTGAGTAAAAGTTAGCTTTAAGTCATGAAAAACATTCCACAAAATAAATAAATAAATAAATTGGTCACACACTAATATTTCATTGTACCGCCTTTAGCTTTGATTACATTCGCTGTGGTATTGTTTCAATGAGTTTCTGCAATGTCACAAGGTTTATTTCCATACAGTGTTGCATTCCTTTTCACCAAGACCTTGTATTTATAATGGGAGAGTCCAACCACTGTGCAAAGCCTTCTCCAGCACATCCCAAAGATTCTCAATGGGGTTCAGGTCCGGACTCTGTGACGGACTATCAATGTGTGAAAATTATCCCTCATGCTCCCTCAACCACTCTTTTACCACTTAAATTTTATGTTCAGCCCTTTGTTCAGTGGCTGCTGTCATAAAGAGCTTTATAAATAAAGTTGGCTTGGCTTGGCTTGAGCCCAGTGAATACTGGCATCGTCATTTTCAAATATGGTCGTGCCATTGGGGAAGAAAAACATCCAATGATGGAATAACCTGCTCATTCAGTATATTCAGGTAGTCAGTTGACCTCATTCTTTGGACACTGATTAGTGGTTTTCTTATGGATACACAGCTGTTCAGTTCCAGTGATTTGAGTTCCGTTGACATTGTTAATGGGGAAATGTTCATACTTTCACTATTAAACATAACCCTGAGTTCTACTGCTGTTTTTCTTTGATTTTACAAACATTTAAGTGATCACCATGTCTCAGGATTTTTTCCGACCACATTTTTTCCTTGAAGACAATAATTCCCCACTGGTTCCTTCCAGTTTTTATTAATGTGTTGGACAGTTCTTAACCCAGTTTTATTAGTTTCTGTAATCTGCTGAGATGTTTTCTCTGCTTGATGCAACCCAATGATTTGACCCTTTCTTAAACAGACTAACATCTTTTCCACGATCATGGGATGTCTATCCACAAGGTTGTTTAAGAAATGTGAAGCTACTCATTGCATCAATAACTTGTTGCCAGCTGATAGATGATCACTCCTGCAGTAATTATACAATAGGAGACTAGTACATACTTGCTTAGTTAAATCTAGGTAGAAACTGTTTTATTTTTTTTGGCCAGGCAGTGTAATTTCCTCCTCTGCATCAAAATAGTGGACAGGCAAGAAACCACATTGCGGTGGCCATTCTTATGTTCTTGACAAAATCTAAGCCACTTGGAAATGTATTACTTTCGAAGATGACAAATGGCTCCTGCAAAGTTTTGCACATGCGGCCGGATAAAGTTTATCTTTAGGGCATGTGCAGCTGCCAACAGTGCTTCCAGAAAACTTTAATCTTTCCTTTCAGAGGCTCATTTCCCATTTCTGTGCAGGGGACTTGATGGGAGGCAGACTGGGGGGGTGTTTTGACACCCGTCTGAGGAAACGACTGCAGTGAGTGGAGCTGCTGCCGCTGCCACGGTTGTGGCAGTGCAGCCTGTCTACTGTGGTTCCCACTGAATGTTTCTTTGTAACTTAGCACCCTGGTTACTTAATTAGAGCTTTAAGATCAGGGACAAGAACCCAGTCAAAGCGACTCTTCATCTAGTCAATCAGCTATGAGGTTATGTGACCCAAAATGGTGTATTTATGGGAAGTTATCCATCAGAGTGATCTTATTGTTATAAATTATCAACCTATAAAGGTGAACATAATAAGTATGCTGCTTATTAAATTCTACAGATAAGTGATCCACGTGTAGCTGATATAACAGACAGCTGAGTCGCTATTCCTCACATGTCCATGAGGGCAAACATCATTACAGTGATGCTGCAGCCCACTGCTGAACACCAAACGAATAAATTTAAGAAAAGCATGGAGCAAAGCAAACTGGCAACAGTAAACTATTGATGTGGCCGGCACATTTCATTACCACACTCTGCTGTTTCAACTAATGACTAACTTCTTCAGCAAAAATCTAACAATGTGAGAGCAGCAGCAGCAGAGAGAGTGAGAGGGAGAAAGAGGGAGGACGGGAGTATTACTGGCATTGCTGTCAGTAGGGGGCTCAGGCCAAGTGGGAAAACGTCAGCACTGTCAATGGGAAGGAGGGCTTGATGTTGCAATGATAGGCCTCTGTAATGGGCACTTTGAAAGAACAATCACTGCCTTCTGTGAATCATATAGCCCGACATGTAATTCATGTTTGCGTCTGTGAATTTGAGCCAAAGCATGAGGACAAAAACTATTTGTAGTCTGTAGAAAACTGAGCTAAAGGTTAGGCATGCTCTTTGAGGACTCACAGCGATGTAGCATATAATCTGACTCATAGCACATCTTGATGTTTTGTTGCTCTGTTGTTTCATTTTGCTTGGCTTCTTAATAGACTCCCGATTTTAAACTCAAAATTTCCTGGTACATGACTTTGTTTTTTTACTGTCAGACATGTCCGTTTCCAGAGCTGTTTTGTGTATTTACAGTATCAAATTAGGAATGTTTGAGTCTGTAATGGTTCACGTTAACAGTAACCTCTAGCTGCATGTCACTCCTCATGCGTCATGTGCCTGCCAGAAGAGGACAGAGCAGCTCCAAAAATGGGTTCGCCAGGATGAAATCCATATTACAGAACATGTAAATAAATACTAAACAGCACTGCTATAATGTCTGCATTTATCACGTAATGCACGGAGGCCACATAAGGGAACTCTCAATAGGTTCAACAGAGAAGGAGGTTATTGAGTTTAGGGTACAAATTTGCTTGTTGAACATCTTCTCATTTTGTGCAATCATCAAAAAAGTGTGACCTTACAATCTTCATCACCTAAATACATTCATGTTTCGGATTATCCTGTGTTGCATACGCTTACTTTTCCTTTACATGAGATGTGATTTGTTAAACAGGCATTTCTGTAACATTCATAATATTTTGTACCTGAGATAAACTAAACTACTTTAGCTGACGCTGAGGGGAAGTGTAAATAAAGCCAAATAGTGACCACAGACAGAGAAAACATTCATTTGCATTTTGAAGATAATTTGTTAGTCTGATCCTTTTTTTGTGCGTCATGGCTTCACAGCGTACATTTCTCTGGATGTACGTCTTAGAAGACGAGTTAAGACTTGAAAACACTTGAGTCTGAAGTCACTTCAGATTCTGATGGGTCACAGATATTGGTGCAACACCAGTTGGGTCATATCTTTGTAGTTGGGTTTCCTGAACTTGTGAAAGTGTTTCAGTAAACTTGTAAAAGTGTTTTGCAAAATGTAACACCTTCCCAAGTATTTTGTGTTAATATAAAGTTGCTTTGTCACCAATGTATTCAGAACTTTGTAAAAGTGTTTTTACAGCTGTACACGTAAGTTGTCATCAAGGATTGTTAAAGTGTTTCACGGTTTGTACAGATGTTTTTTTCTGAAATGTAAAGTTGTTTAGCACTGGGTATCAGCATTGTACTTTTGTTTTGTAAATGTAAACATGGTTTCTTTGATGTAAATGTGTCTCACTATATATAATACTATTGTTTTATAATTCCTGACCACGGTACTTCAGCACCTGAATTGAGTGCGTCTCACTTAAGTGTTCTGTTGTGATAAATCTGCTGTGATAAATCACAACAGACTACAGTATATCATTATAAAGGACCATACAAAAGCTGTGGGTAGTGACCGAAAGAACAAGATCGTGAATACAAGTGGCTGAAATGAGTTTTGTCTGCAGGGTAACCGGGCTCTCCCTTAGAGATAGGGTGAGAAGCTTGGTGATCCGGGAGGGGCTCAGAGTAGAGTCACTGCTCCTCCTCATCAAGAGGAGCCAGATGAGGTGGCTCCGGCATCTGGTCAGGACGCCTCCTGGACGCCTCCCTGGTGAGGTGTTCCAGGCACGTCCCACTGGAAACTTGCCCCGGGGAAGACCCAGAACATGCTGGATGGACTACATCTGTCGGCTAGCCTGGGAACACCTCGGGATCCCCCTGGATGAGCTGGGGAATGTGGCTGGGGAGAGGGTTTTCTTGCTTAGACGGCTGCCCCTGCGACCCGACTCCGGATAAGTGGCAGACAATGGATGGATGGATGGGACCATACAATAGCTAAAAATATCTCAAAGCTAAAAAAACTATAACAAAAAATAGCAGCCTAAAAGTAATAGCTATAAAGTTATACAAAATGAGTGAATCCAACAAATTAACACTTGAAGAGTAGCTAAAGTAGTGCCAGAATATTTAAAAAAGCTAAACATGTCAGACAAATGGGAAAACAGCTGGGTTACAGCTGTTAGCCAACAGTAGTTTAAAATAGTAACCAAAGAACTACATGGAAATGTCCTCTGCCACTCCAAGTTTGTAATCCACTCTTAAAAAATTCATACAAATTTTATATTATTAGTTTAAATAATGCTGCTTCGTAAAACATACTGAAAGTATACAGTGCCTATAAAAGTATCCACCCAAGGTATGTTCAGTGCCTTGGAAATCTGTTTGTATCCATCCCCTGGCTAATACTTTACAATAGTTTTTTTCTCTGATTTGCTTGGAGTGTTCTTTTGTCTTCATGTTTCAGTGGTAGCCAGGAATACAGATTATCCTGTGGATAAACCTTCTAAACACAGCTGTCTTTAAACTACAACCCTTTGAGACAAAGTCACTCCATTCAGGTGATCTTCATTCCAAGACTACTGGCACCAATTGACTGAATCTCTGTTAAATTAGGTCAGTCACCTTAAAGAGGGTGAATATTTATGCAATCACTAATTTTATGTTCCACATTTTTATTTAATTTCATTACTTTGTACAAATGTGTTTTCAATTTGACATTAAAGATGATTTTGGTTTTTACATTTCTTTGGGCACAAATGCCAAATTATTTTGAGCATGATTGAGTCACAAAAACAGTAAAAGGTTAAAACATCAAAGTGGGTGAATATTTCTAGCAGGCACTGTAAATAATTTAACCTAAAAACTGTTAACCAGGCCAACTGAGCCTATGCTGAGCACGTTGACCATGAAAGAATAACTATCTGTCAGAACTTTGAAACACAGAAACATGTGGTATAGAATGCAAATAAAAAAAAATTCATAATTAAATGTGTCTGAATTGAAAAAATAGTGTTAAAAATGAAGATTCTTTGTTCCACCTTGTTGAACACAATAGACAGAATAAGATAAATCTCTATTGCTTAAACCTCTGCTCCTCCTTCAGTATTAAAAATTCATAAGATATATTGAATTGGTGTGGAAATCCCAAAATATATGCACTTTGATCAAGTGGGGATTAAAAGTGTCATTTGCTTGTCAATAAGGGTTGGTGGCGACGTGGCAGTATCACATTGACTCTTGCGTATTAATACTCAGTGTCCTATTGGGCCATCAGCTGATTGTTTGGAATGTAAATGATGCTGCTGATGGCTCCAGTGACTGATGGCTTAAATTCCAATTAATCAATTGCTTCATCAGTTTCCCTAATTCAGATCAAATATCTCCAGAGTGCACACTCTTCTTTCACTGGTATTAGAGGAAATAAATGCTCTGGAAGTAATTTTCATCAATCTCGTGTACATGCCAATAACCCTCACAAACCCAGTCCAGGTTGAGGACTTAATGTCTTAAGAGTGTGTACGTGTGCGTGCGTGTGTGTGTGTGTGTGTAGGAGGGGAACTTGCATGTAAGGAAGGAATATAAGATATAAGCAACCTGGGTACAGATTTGTAAACTTTTTTAGTGCATTTATTTTATTTTAAACTTGGCTATATTTTTAAAACATTAAATATAAAAATTCAAGCATTTCTTTATATTTTCAGTGTAAGGTTTTCTTTCTGCTGTAAGGAATCAATTACACTTTGATCCTGCCTGATATTCCACTGCTTTCTATGAGAGCCATTCATGACAGGCCCTAAAATCCCACCTTTAAGGAAATCAAATGAACCAATGAACCTGATACAGTTCAGCCTTTGTCTACACATATGTATCCCTCCATCCAAAGACCCTATCTGTCATAGAAGGACTCAGCTTAGTCAATTAAATCAACTATTCATAAGAAGGCTGTAACCAGATATTGGTTGACAGATTTAATAATTCAGTTTTGCTGAGGCTTAACTGGTATTAGTTTGTAGCCAATAGCTGCTGTTGTAAAAAATTCATTGAAGACAATGCTGGAGTGAGAAGATACATATAATTATGCTTACTTCATTTACTTCAGTCCCCCCCACTGCTATTTGAAAGGGACTCCTAAAGAGTACTCAACTGTTTAAGCATGCAGAAGGAAAGGTACTGTAATTTGATTTATGAATTTGATCCCACCCACGCTCTAATTTAATTCATCAATGTTTCAGAGGGAGCAATTATGCATTGTGCTGCAGCTCTTCATAGCTCTATTATGCAGCCTGAATCTTTGTTGAAGGGTGTGTAATCGTATGGCTAAATATTCCATTATGGTTTGACGAGATCTTGTCCCACTTACCCATTTTTACTGTGTCTATCTCTTCAAAGTGATTTTTTTTCTTTTTTTTAATAATAGCATTTGACAATAAAAGAAAACAAGGAGACAATTGAAGTTTGAGAGGCTACACTGTGCCACTCACAAACTTAGACATTTTTTCTGATCTTTTGTTTCATTTCAGGAACAAATGTATCATTTTGCAAATTGAAAGCCTTGTTTGATGTTTGATGTGGCCTCTCCCTGCTGGTCTTTGAACTCTAAGTGAGTATGCATCCATTTCACATAGTTTTAATTTGAGCATAATGGAATAATAGCAACCAGAGTGTTTTCATCTAATTAAACATGAGTTCCTGCATGCAAATTCAAGAAAGCGCAACAATTTCGGGAGAAGGCCTCCATTCATTAAGCTGAATACGTCCACTTTTCTGTGAATCTTTTATGGTTCCTTCAGATTCTTATCTGAGAATAAAAAGGACCTTAATGAAGAGGAAAACACTGTTTTCAGTCCATGGTGTGAACTATCTGAGCATGAGTGGGTGGTCAACAAGAACATAGCCATCAGATCCCTGAGAACAAGTGGGGACGCACACACCCGGCCCTTCTCTTCATCCCCCCACCCATCCCTGCCCCAACCACCTCCACCACCCCTCGACAAATGCTCAGCGGTCGTGAACTACATCGATCCTGGGTATAATTCTCTATGAAATTGATGGATGAGGGCAGCCATTGACAGAAAGGGTAAAGACCACTTTGAGATGTCCCCTGTGAATAAGTATGATGGAAAATAGATTGTTGAAGAAGATTTATGTTTGTTCTCCACTGCCACAAGAGAGAGCTACCCCCCGCCCCCTGTGCCCAGCCTGGCTTTGACCAATCAAACATGTCATTGTGGTCAGATTAAACTCTTGGGCGCTATTCAGCTGCCAAGTCAGTGACAATTAGCTTATTCTCAAGATGGGCAAATAAAAGAGATAGGGGCCATTACAATTACAACATTGAAATATTTCTTTAAATTTAAAGTCACCATAAGAAAGAAAATGAAAAGAAAAAGGTTTGTGTGATTATGTCTTGATATTTTACATATTATGTTGTCAAGTAATTCATATTTAATACACAATGTATTCAATTGTGAAAACTTTGATTTGATTAAACGTTGATTAAAAAACAAAACAACAAAAGACACAAAACTTGATTTAATATTTAATATCATGGCTGGAAATCTGCTTTCAGGCTATAGACCATGCAGGTGTAAAGTCCTAAAATGACAGTATGGATGTATGGATTAAAATGAAGCCTAGCAAAGGTTTTATGACAGTGTTTGTTGTTAACAAACACTGTCATAAAAATAGGGAAAATGTTTGATATTAATCACTATGTTCAAAGCCTCAGGGACCCCCTGTGCTCGTTGGGGGACCCAACCACTGGTATAGACCCCTGTCTCCTCTGTGAATGAAAAAGAGTGCAAAATAATAATTTTGTACTAATCATAACCCTGATTAATGTAATAATATCATTAATGGTAATCAAATAGCAACTGCTAAGAGAATTTCTCTCTGTTTTCTGTGTATTAGTAAAAAATGAAGTAAGTTCTGTTTCCTTTAGCAGACTTCATTTTCATTCAAAGCATGTGCTCTTTCAGTTTGTGTTATTCTGCATTTCTCTGTGCTGAGAGACATTCACCAGCTGAGCTTAGTGAATGCATGTACAGTATGTCTAGCTTCTGTCCTGGCTCCTCTGTGCTGTAGTATTGTTCGGCTGCCAGCAGTGTAATCAGATAATACCACTGAGAGGTCAAAAGCACTGCAAGCTTTAGCTTCAGATTTCTGTCACCTTCTAAAAAACAACCAAAAGAGTAATTTTGAATAGAGTCTGCATGCCTCTGCTGGTACACATAAGTGAAGTGTGGAAATTGGATTGCAACTTCAGAAACAGTTTTTCATTGCTCGTCAGATGGACTGTAATAAGTTTGGTTTATGAGCGAATGCCTACAAACTTAATTGCATTCCCATCGGCCTTAGCTGTACTTTCATTTTCTGCTAATTAGCAATTACTGTCTTCCCAGCGCACTAAATTAAGGTGGTAAACATTACCTGATGAACATCAGTATTAGCATTTAGCTCAAAGCGTTGCTGTCCACAGTAAATTTACATATTTTTCTCTTTGTTTCAGTTTTCCATCCAAATCATCTTTCGCTCTTCAGAAAAGTGCTTTTCCCACAAATTGTCCACCAAATGTGTAAATCTGAAAGTAGAATCAATCAACCGACTGCCTCCTATTGTTTGTCTCAGTATACAGTATTACTGTAATTTTAATAAAACAATACACTGAATTGTCTATTTAAGCTGTAATATGATTAACATGATTAACAACAATCCCATCACGTTTTGGTACTCTACAAAACATCTATAATATACACACCATACAATGCAATCAGCAGCAGGTGTTCCCAAACTTTTCCATGCCAAGGCCCCCCAAACAGCTTTAGCTTCTGGCCGGGGATCCCCAAACCCACAGATAATTCTACACAATATGTAAAGAAACATCACCTATAAAATGTATTTTATTATTTTACTTCACTATTCAATAATTATTACATGTGTTTAGCATAAAAAAAGATTAATAAACATCTTTTTAACATTGTATATTCCCAATGAACAATAAACTTTTTAACAAACCATTGACAGATAAGAACTCAAACCTCTCGCGCGCGTGTGTGTGTGTCTGTGATTGGGAGTGACGACAGAGATTACACCAGTGTGACACAAGAGTCTCTAGCCAGAGGATGCGTTTGGCGCAATCATGGTCATTTTTCTGTATGACTGTAAAGCCATCTAATGTATGCTGCATCATATTTTAGGATCTTAGTTGGCCAGAAGTGCTGAGTGTTTTTGGAGTACAGTCCTCCACATTGGGGCTGTTAGTCATCTCCTTTGGTCCATTTGTTGTCAAAAACCTGTTAAATTTGTGTTAGCTTGCTACATGTTAGCTTGAGGAGCAGAGCAACCTGGTAACCGCCAGGTGTACACTGATTATCACTTCATCATGGCAAACTTGCTGCTGAACATTTTTAGCACCAAATTTTTTTGTGTCCTGCTAATTTCCTGCATCCCCTGGTGGACCCCCAAGGTGCCATGGCCCCCACTGTGAAAACCACTGTGATGTGGAAAAAAAAAACGTGCAAAATGAATCACGGCCCTGACATATTACCAGCACACATTTCTAAGCCATTCTTTCGATAATCAAAATGTAGTTAATGGGTCAGAAGGAAGTCTAAGAGAAGCATGTTCATGTTTAACCTTTTGGTGTCCTGATCAGCATCTTGTGTGGGCTCTGCATGTAGTCCCTTCCCATGATGCTCTGCTGGTAGGGGTCCGCTTTTTGTGTAGTCTTTATTTACATGATCCTCTTATGAAAACATCACCTTTGGCTTCCCAGAGGGTTGAAACAGGATAAAACTTGTATCAATTAGGAAAAAAAAAACTCTCTACAAAGGACTTATATCAAGGACATGAGACCTTAGAGAGTCCAGCTTTTTTCTGGATTGTCAGAGGAAAAGGAGGTTTCTCCTTTGTTTATGTTTAATTTGGCAGCTGCCACTAAGCATTACTTATTGTCAGCAGAGAACAGGGACGGTGGGGATTTTACTTTCCCTTTATATCAAACTATAACTGTTGCAGTGAATCTGCAGTGAATCTGCAGCACATCAACATAGACGGCTCTAAGAGATCAAACATAAAAAAATATTGGCAGAAAATTGACCCTGTCAAACACACACAAATCACTTTCCATAATGCATGACCTGTAATTACTGATGAGGTCAGATGAATGCTGAAAGGGTAGTGTATTTGGATGACCTGGACCAGTAATCCAGTGTACTGCAAATTAGTGCATGCATAAGAATCCATGTTTGATTTGTTGCTCAAAATGTGCTGTTTGAACAGTTTGAGAAGTGCCATAATCACGGTGACACAAATACATTAACGATGGCACTTAACATATTGCTTCTTAAATGTCTTTGCGGCTCATTTCATATCGCATGTTGTCATTTAAACACTTCTGTGTTCATGTCTGCCATTGAAACATTTTTTTTATTTTATTCAACCTTTATTTAACCAGGAAAGTCCCATTCAGATAAAAAAAATAAAAATCTTTTCCAAGGGAGTCCTGGTCAAGAGGCAGTAAAAGCAAAACGTCTTACACCAGATTGTGACACAATTATAGCACAAAGAGCAGCAGTTTCACAATAAAAGCTCAAAAAAGTCAAATTAATCCATTTCCAAGGCTCCAAAAAGTTACATTCCCACATTTTTGTTTGACATTATTACATGATTATATTTATGCATTATGTGAATTTGTCACAAAAGTGATAATACACAACTATCATGCTACATTTCAATGTGGAACGCCATAAAGAATAACCAAGTGAAAGGGATAGTTCAGTTTTTGAAGATGGAAGTAGTCAGTGTCTCTGCAGGAGACGAAATTGCATTCTAGAGAATCAGATGGTTTGCAGTCTGATGCGCTGAAGTTAAAAGCTATTCAGCAAGTGCCACCAAAAAAGAGGATTCTTCAACAGCTAAAATGACTTAGGTCCTGTTAACACGATAATGCTCCCAAGCAAAATGTGTTTTTGAGAGAAGAAGAAGAAGAAAAAAGCAAATAAATAAAAACTGTCTATGCAGGAGAAAATGCAGAGGACCAGAAACGATGTAGTGCACATGCCAGGTCTCTAGTGGGCAGTAAAACTTTGACAACACACCCAGGTGTGCACAGCATCCTCATAAGACTGCAAAACACAACACAACAACAGTAACGCTACGTGTCAACTGCTAGTTATCTGGCCCATATAATCTATGTGTCTTCACTGTAGGCTAAACACCAGGAACAGGTTTTGCTTCAACAGACCAAATAAATTAAGATGTAGCACCACAAATGACACAGAAGCCCACCATTGTTGTGGTGCTTTTTGTTGGTTACACAGGGTCTGAGTGCACAAGTACAAGATGACATGAAAGACGTCATCGTTGCCTAAAGATTCCACTTCCAGTTTACTCTGATGGGACTCGCCTTGCGTTACAGGAACATTTCATTCTGGAGGCCATTGTCAAATCTTTGTGTTTTTTATCCACCCAAAACTCTGTTACCGTGTAAACAAGAGGCCAGAGCATAACAAAACTTTTGCATTTTACTGTCTCAGCATTGTGGTTGAAACAGCGACTTAAGCTTTCAACAATATCTACACTGTAAATATTCCATTCCTATTAAACAGTTTTTTGTTTGAATGGAGCGGTTGACATGCTTGTGTATGGGTGTGGGAATGTCATCTTCTTGGCAGTGAAAAACATTATATGTTGCAGTGCTGAGCTATGTCAGAATTTAAACTTGTAGTAGATAAAGTTGCTAATTTGGCTATTTTTCTACAATAAAAAAAAATAGACAAAAGCTGTTTGTGGTTAGGCAAGTGCTTTATATAAAATATTGAAAAGATTCCATTGGAGTGCAGAAAAAGAATTTAAAAGTGCATAAAATAATATAAAGAGAAACTAAATCATACTTTAACATTATTTAGTTAAATAAGTGTGTAAAAATTAATACTAAGCAGAGAAGTTTTGTTAAATATCTTTCTGGAAATTTGATCACACAACCTGGTCTCCATCTGTTTGACAATTTGTTTTATATATTTATACATTTATCAAATAGTAGCTTTATTTACTCTGTTCCAGATGTGAGTTCATATGAGAACTGAAGCTGAAGCACGTCAGCAAAGATGCGGGTACGAAACCATCAGCTAAAAGTCCTTGTTTCTAATAGTGTATCATAGGCATCTTTAAGCAGAAGTGCTGCTTTAAACGTGTTGCTTCATACTATCACTGTGTGATTACCTTATTTGACATGAAGTTTTAAATACTTGTTTCTGGAGTTGTCTTTTGTGTTTTTTTTCTCAGCTTTTCTTCCTATAGGTGCTCCCAATGGTTCTCTACTTTGTTTTCTTATGGAGGTTGTCTTTTTTTTTTTTCCTGTTTTGGCTTTGATTGTTACAGTTATTTCTTTTGTATGAATGTGCTCAGATTTTGCATGAAGTGTATTGGGTAATGAGTGTATATGTATGTATTCATCACGTTGGATATTAGAATTATAGAAGACACAGAAATCATTTTAAATGCAACGGTCTAAACCTGCCAACCTTGTTAAAGTAGACCATGTAGCAGTACAACTGCTACTGAAATATGTTGAGCATTTTTTATTTGAGCTAAAGCACAAATATAGCATAGACGCTTGAAGAAAAAAGAAAAGAAGTCATCTGTAGAATCTACATGAAGCCTAAAATGCATTTTATTTTTTAATTTCCTTTTTTATTTAGATCCATCAAACATACCATCTGGGGTATCTGACTGATGATGATAAAGAAAAATGACCTCAAAAATAGTGACACACTCCACCTTGTGTGTCTCTGTGCTGACTTGCCACCTGTTTGATTTCATGCTGATGCGTTTCACTGCCTGGACATCCTCACTGGATGTCCAGGAGATAAAATGAGCTGTCCCACACACACAAACACGCACATACATCATTTTATGCAAAGGTGTAACCTAAGCTTTTATAAGACACCAGTACTGCAAACACAGTGAGCATCCTTATACCAAAGGACCTCTGCATCTCTCTTTGCAAAAAGATGACACCGCCAAGATCTGTGCTGAGTTTGTTGTCTTCCACAAGCACTTAATGTGATCAGAGAATTAAAATTTCAGCGAGTCATTAAATGATAGCTGGGGCCCTCTACACCAAGCTAGAGTTTCCTGTGGTTCTGCTGTCATATCTCTGGCATCCTCAGCTCTCTCATTTTCTTTTATGCTGAGTACATTACAGCCCCCAAGAATTCCTCACCCGCTGTCCCCTACTGATGCAATCAGACAGATATTTATGTCGAGTAAGGTCATTGAAATTTTATGTAATTTAAATCAGGTAATATCAAACATAAGCATTTAAATTTAATTACTTCTTTTGAGCCCAAATCACTTTATCCGAATTAAAACATGAGCTGGTTGTGATTATTTTTAAAAAGAAAAGCAAATATTTCCCTTCACCTGTTACACTGGATCAGTAATATTTTCTTTTGTCTTTATTTTAAACAGAAATGCTCAGAGAGCTCCAGAAATCATGTGAATGTGTAAATACTGACATTTTCTCTCTTTTTTGGGGGGGGATATTTTAACAGCTTAAGGCCAAGGATTAGCTAGTATTTCTTTTTTTCTTCTTCTTTGTTCTTGGAAAATTTATCTGCAGTTCAAGTGAGCGAGGAGCTTCTCAGTTACACTTGAATGAATGGAGCATATCAAAGCAGCAACACTTTGATGGGCTTTTTAAATATTTCAAGGGATTAGTGTTTGAGTCTTGTAGTACTCAAAATCAACTCAAAAATGGGCTAATTTAGCAGTTTCACACTAATTTATTTTTTCCACTTCTTTGTAATCCTGTGCAGTGGGTCTGTGTGCTTTGGAAGGTGGCCAGTATATTTGTACAGCTATGCGATATCAATGTCAGCAGCACTTTGGGCATGTGTATCTGTGTGTGTCAGAATTTCTCCTTGTGTGTGAGTGTGTGTGTTTGTAAATTTGTATCACTGTGTCGGTATCTGTGTGTCTGGGCTGTAGATGCTTTGTCTGGTTAATGAGAAGCGTTCAGGGCCTCCACGGGGGACGGTGCAAGATAATCTTCTCCTGTTTTGCTATGAAAGCTCTTCTGAACGTAACCGAAGAAACTCACTCAAATGGCAAAGGGTTCGGTTGAATAATTCAGCATTTACAATCAATTTTGGCCCCCACCTCATCTCGACACCTCCCTGGACCACAGGGCCGGCAGGCTCATCATGGGAATGTTGACAATTCCCCGTACAATGCATTCTCTGGCCCTGTGGCAACATGAGAAGCTGTGGGAGCATGGATATTTGTGTGAGTTTGCAACTTAGTATGTTGAATTATTAAGTCCCTCAAATGCTGTTTTATTGCAGCGGGTGTTTTTTTTTTTTTTTTTTTCCTTTCAGGCTCTAAAGAAATTTGAAGACTTGCTTTTTCTCACAATTCATTTGAAAACTGGGTATGCAATAAAATATGTTTTGACCTCATAACCCAGATGGCATAACACAAAACAACTGTGTTGGCTGAATATTTTTTCTACGTTTTTCTAAGTGAACAGAAAAAGAATGATAAAAATGAATAGTTTGCAGCTGAATTTTGTGGGATGAAGCCTTTTCATGTATCATATTTTTCATTTTTCCTAATAAATTTCAGTATGATTGACATTCAGACAACTGGTCATTGAGATTATGTGTCTTTTTTATATAAAGTTTTAACACCTTCTGGTTAGTGGCAAGATGCTATAATCCTAAAAAAATTACTTTATAATCGTCAAACCTACTTTTGATTGATCAAATCACAAAAATCGGAAAATGTCCCCATCAAACACAGCTTTGGTCTTTTTCTTTTTTAATGCAGTTTACTTGCAGATTTGGTTGGTTTGTTCAACATTAAGTGTGTTTAGCTGAATCAAGATAATTCAGGAAAATAAATTTTATATATGTGATTGTTTTAATGTATTTCAGTGTTTTCCTAAAATTAATGTCTAATGTAATATTTCTTCTAATGAAGCAGGGTTATTTAAGTAGCCTGATATTAAGAAAGCATTAATTATCACATCACTTTAGAAATGGGTAGTTTTTACTTGCTTAAAACAGTTTCTCAGCCCCAGATCATTTGTGTTGGAATCCATACCTGTTTTAATGCACCATTAATCATAAAACCAAAAACAGTGACCATTAGGATGAAAATATGACGAAAACCTGTCTTTTGATTGTGAATTGACATAGTAAATTTAACTTTTTGCCACTCAATTCGATGGCAGCGTTTACAAGCTAAGTACACGCTGAAAAGGGTATTTTTAAAATCAGATTTTCCCCTTTCCAAATCAACAACAAAATCCCATCTACACAACAGAGCTTACCAAAACGTTCCTCCCACATGCAGATGCACATGAACAGAGTGTAGGCAACTTTTTCAACAGGACAGGTGTTCTTGTAACAGTTTCTTTCCCTGACGGTCAACAGCAAAAACCTTCACATGAGAAAATTCTCTTACCATTTTTTTCAAGGAAAACTAGTTTATTCTCAAAGTTGTTCCACCAACTTAGGTTTTAGCTCAGTTACACTTGTGTCAGGTTCTGTGTTGTGTATGTGTCATAGCAATGTTTGCAATACTACATTCATACCCATTATGGTACTCAGTATGGTCAGAGAGTAACTGTACATGTTCTGTTGTCAAAGTTAGCACTTGTAGTATATTTGTCACGGCAAGGAGAAATATTTGAGCAAATATTTGTGGTGTTAAACAAAGAAGGCAGTGGTACACAATCTGAATATTGTAAATATATGTAAGTTTTGTAATCAGAGTAAGTAAAAATTTTCCACCTGCTGGAATCTTTAAAAGAAAAAAAAATGTTTTAATTAAAAAAAAAGTTTTCACATGGATGATACATGATAGGAGCAAAGGCAAAGAAAAGTATGCCCTCTTAAAATACCTTTATTTAAGCATACGAAACCACAGCCTTCATCAACATGTTGAGAGATATCAGTAAACTGGTCTATCACTTTGTTTTCAATACAAAACCAAATATGGTACATTTATAACTTTCTGCATAGCCAAGGAGCACACAATAGCCCATATCTACTGCATGCTGAGGGTGTATCAGTCTGGTGGATATCAACTTTCCTGAGGTATGATTCAGCTGTAATGGGGGTGGTGTTGATGGTAGCGGTGGTGTAGTTGCTATATTCTCCTGTACAATAAGCTGCAGTATAATAGTCCTGTGGATTACTTCAATTGCAGGTGATAACAGACAGGCAGTGGAGCGGAGAGACCGATACAGGACACCCACTCCTCTGTGGGAAGCCATATGAATTATTTCTTGTCTGCCTGCAGGACTGTGGGGGCCCATGATGGGTAGTAGCTGATGTGTAAGACGTGGGGGCGTAGCACTATGACTCATTGACACTTTACAGATGAAGTAGCGCAAATGGAGCACAAAGAGTAGACAAGCCTACTTCAGAAAGTCGTATTTATGACTTTTAACTTTACACAGTACTAAAGGTTTCAATGAACTTTAGTTATTGATCTGAAAAAGTTTTTCACATTAATTATAGGCTGTATTTTAAACCTTCTGGTTTGGGTTGATGCAGAAATCAGCAACATCCACCACGTCACAGTCTGTCAATTGCAGCCTGGGAAGTGTTGTGTATGTGTGTCCATAGCTCTGCTCAGTGCAACGCAGTATGCAGGATTCTTTGTCAATGGTAGAATCATGGAGGAAGGTGATACCTGGTTTAAGCATGATTAAATTGACACCCCATAGAGTGTCTCAGATACGTTTTTGTGCTCTTGATACTGTGACGGCTGCTTATTCAACGCTGTCTCGTGTTCAGTCTCAGCTGTCATGCTGACATCATTGCATTGCAATTACAGTGAGTGAGAGGGAGAATGCATTAGGCCAGTGCTGTGGGAAGAGAATCAAGGCAATGTTATTTCTTTCAGCTTATTGTTGTCTTTTTTTATCCTGCCCTTGATTTTAAAGGCATCAATATCAATACAAAATAGATTTACAGATTCTCAAAGTTGTTCCACCAGAGTAAAATCTAATGATTACTATTGTGCTTGATATCATTAGATTGTTAATACTGAAGAAGTGTTTTGTGAGTGCAGTTAATGTTGTAACTGCTGCACTGATGATAAAGACTGATGATGTAATCTTTAATGTTTGGTAAGATGTTGCATTATTTATGCAATTTCTTTAAATAAATTAGGCAAGGTTTTTGAAAGGCAAAAAACAGGAAAACATAATAAAATAAAGGTTGATTTATTCTAATATTAAAATTAATAATTTGAATTTTTAATTTCAATTGACTGTTTAACACTTTCTTACATTTTCAAAGTTATATTGTTAACTTGGTAAAATCTTCATCTTAAGCAATAGTACACAAGTTTCCAACATTACAATTGCATTCTTCTGACTAATTTTGAGAGTACATTTACATTCTTTATACACATTTGCAGTGTCCTGAGGTAGAGAAACCACACACCACACTCATTTTTGCAACTCAATGGCTGTTTTGAACAGGTACCATGGCGCTGATTCAGCAAAGAAAAATAAAAGGACATTATCAGAGGAACTGAGTAAAAAAGAGAAAGTGACAGAGCAAGAGTTAGGACAAGAGTCAACACTGGACCAACTTGTACTTGCTGGAGAGAGATCAGAGTAGAGACAGGATGCAAAGAGATGCCAAATTAGCTGCAGTGCAAAATCTGCCAATGCTTAGTAGTACCGCTTTAAAAAAATGTAATAACTTAAGCTAAAACAATTATACTTTAAATAGGCAAACAAAGGCCAATAATGTTTTGTACTTAATTCTACTTTTTCCACTGCCTGTGTTATGACATATCTACTTGTCTAAAGGACGTTCCCATATTTAACAAAAACGGACAAATGCTTTTCCTGAAAATTTATTAGAATTAGCACATTATTTCCTACTGTAAGTAAATCTTGCATATGCTCGGCAGCCCCTTCAAAAAGATTTTGTATCCACAGTCATCTTTGAACCTCCGAACGACTAAAAGAGTAACATCCTGAACATCTGCTCCCAAGATCAGAGCTCTCTGAGACTATTTTGGTGTTTGCAGTGCTCTGAGGTTATGAGTTCATGCTCTATTTATTATTTACATTATTCAGATACAGACTGTATTTATTTTCATTATGCTTTCTCAAAGGTCCCTCATTTCTCTCCAGGCATGTGGTTTCCCTACACTGTGACTGCTTGTGGCAATTTTCTAGAGGCTTATATATTAAATATATCTGCAAATGTTAAATCATGGAAGTAGTTAAAAACCATAGAACTGCATATTAGATGACATGTCACCGTGTGTGAGAAAGACAGCAGCAGAGAGCAAAGAGAAGGCATAAAGAGGAGTTTTGTTTATAACCATCTGTGTTGGCCACACATGAGTTTTAGCAAGAGAGCATTTCCTGTGATTCATTCTCATTTGTAGGACTCACGTCTCTGTTAATAAAACAGCAACTTTCAAGTCACTGTAGTGTCACCATTAAACTGGACTATAAATAAACTGAAACCACACTTCATCCACTTCTCAAGTCAACGTATTCTCATTACTTGTTCAGAGAATATCGTACAAAAGTTTATGCACAACATGTTGTGCATTTGCTACATATTTCCAGCAATTTGAGAGATCAGTGCGCCTGTGCAGCTTGCACATTCGTTCATCCTGTCTATGGTTTTAGTCAGAAAAATTTCTACCAGCAATCCATGGATAGTACAGATTCACCTGACCAAGGTTTTTTGAAAAAATGTTACAATTTCCTGGTAAACTATGCGAGTTACGCTCTCTAATAACATATTTTTGTGTGTGTTTGTGTGTCAATTCACAGCTAATGTCCATCCATTTTCTTCCAATTATCCAGGGTTTGGTCATGTTGATGGCAGCCAAAACAAGGAAGCCCAGATGTTCCCTTTCCCTGATCGCTTCTTCCAGCTCATTTGGGTGTATCCTGAAGCGTTACCCTGCTGGCCAAAAACAGTAGTCCCTCAAATGTGTCCAGGGTCTTCCCCTGACCCTCCTCCCATTGGGACATGCCCAGAACAACTCATCAGGGAGGAGTCTAGGGGGCATCCTAAACAGATGTACAAATTTTTTTGGCTAGAATATCTTAATTCACCCGACATATTTAACAGACAGTTTGGCTCTAAGCGTTTGTTTTTAGGACCCTTTTAACAACTGCAAAACCATCTACCACCCTTCACCCACTATTTAATATGAGTGTTTGTGTATATATATATATATATATATATATCAAATAAACCATCATATTTACATTTTATCAACATAACATAACTGTACAACTTTGCATTAGGCAGGAGGGGGAGAAGGAGGGGGGAGAGGGAGGTGTGCAGTCCGCCTGATACAACACATGCACA
This sequence comes from Melanotaenia boesemani, assembly GCF_017639745.1. Taxonomy (NCBI): domain Eukaryota; kingdom Metazoa; phylum Chordata; class Actinopteri; order Atheriniformes; family Melanotaeniidae; genus Melanotaenia; species Melanotaenia boesemani. Next base: position 29,678,787 of record NC_055687.1, read on the forward strand.
ATAACCCATACAAACAGTTGCAATAACTTATACGTGCAATAGTGAACTGGGAATCTGTACCACCTCTACTGTGTGCAATGATTGTTTATATTGTTTTATTTAACTTATCTTATTGTTATTATTGTTATATTTATTGCATTCTATTTGCCTCTATTTGCTTTGTACCTGTATATATTGTGTCTTGTGCTTGTCCTGCTTTACTGTTGGTGTTGTATTGCTGCTGGTACCCAAATTTCCCTGAGGGCTCTCCGAAGGGATTAATAAAGTATTTCTATTCTATTCTATTCTATTCTATTCTATTCTATTCTATTCTATATCATCTAGAAATAGTGTAGTCACTAGTTCAGCTTTAATAGGTATTTGATTTATGTAACATATATACTGTTTTATAACCCTATATTTCAAGCTTGTTCTGAAAACCAGAAGAGCTACAATCATGGCGCTGACTTGTTTCCAGCTGCATGCTGCTGTAAGGAATTGTATTTGTTACATAAGAGCATTTTGAAGTTGCAAATATTGAATTAACAACACTCCAGAGGGTTAAAGGGATGGCGAACACAACTGTGGAATCATATCTTAAAAATCTAATTGTTAAATGGGTGAAAATGTATTTTATCCATATTTGACAGTGCCCCCAGTTGATGGGTATAACACATGAGCTATTAAATAACTATTGCTCAAGACATGTCTTTAGCCCCTTATGTTGTTAAATTATGAGTCTTCAAATTTGCACCGAGGTCAGTGTTCAAAAGTTAACTTTTCAAAGAAGGAGCCATGTGCTGTTATACTGACATGTGTTGTTCTCCAGATAAAGAACAGTTGTTATTTAGAAGTCAAAATCTACATCTGGTTCTTTCAAGCTGGAATCATGTTTTAATATTGTCTTTCCCCTCACTGAAATTTTATTTCTTGCATTTTATTTTAGCATCTTCGTTAATTGCATTTTTTTTAATCCTTTTAATCTTTTATTATTATTGTTATTATTATTATTATTATTACACTTGTATTGCTTTCTGCACCCTGCTGAAATGTTTTATGTAAAGCACTTTGAATTGTCTAATACATGAAATGTGCTATACAAATAAAATTGCCTTGCCTTGCCTAAAGACCTTTACAATGTCATATTTGGTTTAGTGAAATCCAAAGTTTTTGTTTTTCTCATTTTAATGACAAAAAACTTTAAAGCCGTAGTTTCAGACAGCATTTGCATAACTCAGCATATAAAATTAAGCTTTTTTTTTCCCTTCAGTATTCGTGAAGGTATATTTCAAAAGTAGCTATATTTACAGTTTTAATATTATTCACAATCTAGAACATAGGAAGCTTGAAAGTGGGCATGAAATGCTGGATTTAGGGTCAGCGCGTCTGTGGGTCTGAATCAGGGTTACATCACAGATGATCAAGCACAGTATGTACACTTGCATAGACTACCATTTCAATAACAAATAACGTAAAAAAAAAAAATGAAATTAAATGACAAAGTTTATTGAAGTGAGACTGTAATGTATAAACTATCCACAAAAGCCAATATCATAGTTTAAGATTTGATCTGCACACACACGCATTGTTTTAGTTGCAAAAACAGGCCAAAATATTGAAGTGCTTTATAAGGTTATTATTACGTTGTCTCTGCAAACTGTAAAAAAAACAAAAAAAAAAAAAAAAAAAAAAAAAATGGTAATTTGAAATGGAACACAGCCTTTAGACAGCCCTCAACAAGATTAGAACGTGCCATGCAGGTAGCAGTGTCCATAGCAACCACATAGCGACATAGACCTAAGAAGATCTTTGTAAAAAAAAAAGAAAAAAGAAAAAGACTCTTTAGCTTTTCTATTTAACAACCTAATTTTTTAATGGTCCGTTGTGAATTAGAAGCAGTCTTTTCATTGTTGTTTTGCTCAAAGTCACAGTTTAAATGTTTTAATTTTATTTTGTTTTTCCCAAAAATGCGCTGTAATGCTGAGAATTTGAGATCTACCAGGAAAAGAATTCCTGTCAGATGCATCTGCTCAGAGATATGGACAAAAGATAATGGCCCACTGTCCCATTTGAATGGGCTGACAACCACTGATAATGTCAATTCAATCGAGTGAGTACGTCTGAATTGGGAGTCCTTTCAATGTGAGCGCCTCATTGGTAGTTCAGCATCCTGCTACTTCTTATTGCCAATATTAGCAGTGACTTGATGATGGGATAATAATTCATCTTTTTAGTCACGCAAATGCGATCTGACTTTGTGAGAAATATATATATATGTATATATATATATATACACACCTACACACAAAAAATGATGTCATTAGAGAGCAAAACTGTCATAGTATACCATAGTTAAATAGTTGAAATTATCTCTATTTTCTGCCTTTTTGTTGGGATTTTGGAAATTAGAAGAGTCCTGCAGAGAACATGGCAGAGTACCAGCACTAATTTATCATTGCTTAGGATTTCGTAGGCTCTGTATGAATATCTGTACATTATTTTTCGTAAGAAATCATGCAAGCCATGTGTAAGAGCAGCCTGCTCAGGTAGATAAGTGACTCAAAGCCAAACAACACTTAGAATTACAGCAACATAAACAAACATTTTGGAAAGAAATGTTTGACAAAGCTGTTTGCTGTTGATTGGAAAGAGGAATTGGATGACCTTCTGATTATGTTGATTACTGGAAGTATGGTGGTTAGCACTTCAGCATCTGGACTAATCTCTCTTAAGAGGCCAAACATTCTAATTTACATAATTTGCAAAGCACTTAATGTTGGACAACAGAGTCATTAAATGAAAATAACACCATAGCAGTAAATGCAAATTTTGCATAGAAGCTCATGTTGAGACCCTGTCTTGTACCACACATTTTTTTTTGGCAGTCCTACATCTTGTTCAGAATAAACTCAGAAATAAGATGAATCAGCTTTGTGTTATTTCAAAGTTAAAGATAAAACATATTCCAATATCATACAACAGTGATGGCCTGTGAATGTTTCTTGAATCCGGCTGTCTGCTGGTAGTTTCTGCACCAAGGTTCTGTAGGGGTCCTACTTGTAATGGTAGATTTTAGCTTTCTAAAGCTATTGTGTGAGATTCATTTGAACAGTCATTGCTAGCAAGTTTAGTCCATCTTTTTCATTTCAGTGTTTTGTGATGTTGGATTCCGCAATATTTTATGCTACATATTTTTATACCATTTTTTTCATTTATTTATCTTGCTTTAGTTTGAATCATGCAGCTGTACAGTTATCCTCCCAATTAAAAGAATGGCTTATTTTATGGTGGTAAACCAATATTCAATGTTTAATCTGCTTTGTATTACCATAAAAAAAATAAAAATCAAGCAATGGGTCTTATATTAAAAAAAAATAATAAAAAAATCAATGAAACATAAACAGGTTATTGTAACAATTCTGTTGTATTATTGAAAACAGTGATTCTAACCATAGTATGTAATATAGAACAGATTCAACACAACACCCTAACTCTTTTCTTTTTATAGGTTTAATAGTATTTTTCATTCATTTTCATTTAAATTGGGCTTAATAGGTAAAATTGTTCTGTTTCCATTAAACTGGACAATAGGGTCTACAGTATCACAGAATCAAATGTTAGGGTGATGATTTTATAATTAGCAGTCTGATTGACATTGTGGGCAGGATAATCCATCCTGGACCTCATTTCCAGGACATGTAAATATGTTCGTTTGCAAGAACTGACGAGCAATAAAACACTCAGGGCTGTTCCTTCACCAGAGCCGTGCTGAGCTTGGCGCTGCCTGTGTGTTTGGGCCCAGCAGGCAGTGTGTCACAGCAGAATCTCCGTGTGTGGCCTCCTTGTTTTGTCATCATTTCTTATGTGTTTAGAAATTGTCCGCAACAATCCGACCACAGCATGTCATTTTGTGAGCTTAATGTGGAGAGAGCGTGCACGTGGCCTCAGTACCCCCTGCTTCGTTCATCAGTAAACATATTCAAACACACAAGTGCAAAAATACACACACACGTAAACACACACACACACACAAACACATATTCACTCAAAGTTTCCGCTTTTTTGGATGATTTACAAAGGCCATAAAGATATAATTGCTGTGGTTACATATGGAGGATCAGAAGTTCCACATGCAGGGTTGTGAGTGTCTTATTGTCCTCTGTGTTGCAGTCATCCTCAAGCAATTGAAGGGAACACCTGAGCTGTTTCTATATGATACCAGCTTTGACAATGGAGGGGGTGAAGAGGAGAGTACCAGGACATGGACGGCTGTCTTGCTAATGGGACATTTAGACGTCTGGGCTTATGTCATTCAGTCCCAGCGCGCTGCATCCAATCGCCCCTCTATTGCAGGGATCCAGCCCCGTGACAATCGATCTGTGGCTAGCCTCTCCACCCCGGCGGTCTTGGCTCAGGCAACCGGAGCCTTTGGGGTCCTAAGGCGTCCCTCTCACCGTCTACCTCCCCCAGCCCCAACACACATACAGTACACACACATACGCATTGACAGTACTGTCCCAGTGTCTGCAGCTCCTGGCCTGACCTTGATCTGCCTCTGGAGAACCCAGCCACAGAGCTTTATAGTTGCTTTCTGAAAACACAGTACACAGAGACAGACATAACAACTCTCATGAAAACTGAGTTAGAAGATGGAAAAATCTAATATCAAAGCCAAGCTGATGTCAAGATTCACTCAACACAGTATGAAAAAAGCAAACCGCAACTGATGATGAAAAACAAAGATGTTTTTGGAGATATTGTACTCAGGGATATAAACCATAGATTTCCTTAAAATTATTAGAATTATGAGTACACTTACTGTAAATGGCTAACACATAAACAGGTAATTGAAAAGAAAAAATAATATAAATATATTGCACACAGGTGTATTAAATACAAGCTGTTGGGGTAACATTATCATATAATCTTAGCTCTACTTCAATCCCATTTTAGTAAATTTACTCAGCTTCGTAATATAATTTTCGGTCACATTTTGTGCTGACTGGAAATATGTAAAAGAAAAAGACATTAAAAGTTGTTACGAACGTTAGTGTGATTCTTAAGATTTTGGTAATTGGGTAAAGCTGTTTGAGTTAGCATTGTCAAAGGTAAAACCAGACTGTAACCTGGGGTGTAAACACATCAACAAGACCTTAGAAACTCACTTCAAGAGAAGTGAATACATGTTAGCAGTTTGGCACGCACACAAGTTTGAAGAACTCTGATCACTGTATCAAAGTTTAGTACGTTATTCTCTTAACCGATCTCCATGACCATGGTTGCCAGATTATTCTAAAGTCCATAATTTCGTCAGGTAAGCAAGAAAGTTAAAAGCAAGATAGAATAAAAGTTACCATGCAGATTTCATCTATAGGCACATGAGAAAAAAAATGTTTTTAACCTAGATTTAAAAATGTCTACATTGGGTGAAAGTTTAATCTTTATTGGTAGTTTGTTTGACTTGTTTGCAGCATAATAGCTATTTGCTACTTCCCCATGTTTAGTCTGGACTCTGGTCTGGACTAGTTGACCTGAGTCTTTGGATCTAAGAGCTGTGCTAGGTTTATATTCTCTAAACATATCACACATGTATTCTTGAACTGATCAGACACAAAAATCTATTTTGTCACTGACTGGAAACCAGTGTAAAAATTTTAAAAGTGGTGTAACGTGTTCATATCTCTTAGTTCTAGTTAAAATTGTAGCAGCAGCATTCTGGACGAACTGTAGATGTTTAATGCTCTTTTTAGAAAGTTCTGTTAAAAAAACAAGTTTCTTCTGATCTTTCTAAGAGATTAAATTTTTAATTCTGTTGATGTTTCTGAGATGGTAAAAAGCTGTCTCAGTGACAGCTTTGATGTGGATGTTCTAAGATTGATCTCAGTCTATCAACACAGTTACAAACTTCGTCAGTGATTTTAAGAGCCGAAGTCTCCAGGTGTTTACCAATGCTGTCCCTCTTCTCTTTGCTACCAAACAAAATAATCTATTTTGTCTTCATTTAGTTGTAGAAAATGATCTTTCATCCAGGTGTTTATTTGCTTCAGACACTAACACATTCAGTCTATTGGTCTGCAGTCATTAGGTGACAAAGACACATCAAATTGTATATCATCTGCATAACTTTGATAATTAATGCTATAGTTCTGTAATATTTGACCCAAAAGGAGCATATACAAGTTGAACAGAAGAGGTCCAAGGACTGACCCTGTGGGACTCCACAAGTCATGGCCACTCACTCAGATTCATAGCTGTTGATCACAAAAACACTCCAGTGTTCTAAATAGGACCTGAACCATTTAAAAGACCACCCCAGAAAGTCCAATGTAGTTTTCCAGCCCATGCAACAGGATTCTTTGATCTACAGTATCAAACACAGCACTGAGATCCAGCAGAACCGGGACTAATACACTTTGACCAGAGCTGTTTTGGTGCTGTGATGAGGTCGGAAGCCAGACTGAAATTTATCAAGATTTCCGCTTTCATTTAAAAGTCATTAAGCTGTTGAAATACAACTTTCTCAATAATCTTGGATATAAAAAAGGAGAGGTTAGAAACAGATCTATACAGATCTACTGAGCAGTGACCTATAAGTAGGACATCACTTTCTACAGAGGTAAAAACAGTTTTTAAAAAGTCAGATTGTGTCATGTGTAGAGTGCATATTGTTGATTTCAGATGCTGAACTGTCTTTTGGAGGATTTTTAAATCAACTGTATTAAATTGTGACAAAACATCAGAGGTTTTTCTAGGTTTTAGACACAGGGTAGTTTTCTTGTTTGAATGCATAATTAAGCTTTGAAAAAAAGATAGGATTGCTTTAAGATAAGGAATATGGAATATTAGTGGAATCAGTATTTCTGGGACAAACTATATAATGCAAATGATAAGCTGTGGTCAAGGCTGCATGATTAAACTTTGTAAATGAACATTAAAATAATTTAATTAATAGGGAGAACTTGTGTTCATCTCAGTATTTTGGTGTCGTCCTGATCAAGACTACCACTGTGAATGCATAGGGCCAATAGTCTAGCATGGAGGTGTGAGTGTGATCATGTGCTGCATGTCTGCAGTAAATGAGTGGAAATGCTGTTGCACTTATGACAGCATTCAAATACATCAAAGTACCAGCTGACAAGATGACTCCAAATTTATGCTGTAGATTAACGTTTCTCAACAAGGGCAGTACCAGCCCCCAGGGGGGCGTTAAGAGACTATGGGGAGGTGCTGGAAGCATGTTCTTTTCGAGTGGGGGGGGGATGGGTGCATTTTATTTTGATGATTGATACTGATGATACTGATACTTGATGATTGTATCAACCTATCAGTAATTTGAGGTAAGATTGATGCTACTTAGCGTGCACAGATTGTACTGCACTCTGGATGTAGTCAAAGTGTGCCATTTGTGGGGTGAGGTTTAGCTCACCTAGAAAAAAATAATTTTACATAGAACTTCATTGTAGCAGCTTAGATTTTGTTGTGCCACAAAGTTGGGAGATAAAATCCAAAGTAGTGGTCGCACTGTCAAAGCATGGAGATATGGAGCCAACTTATGGAATGGTTGCAATGAAAACACAAGCTGAATGAAACGATAACCAAGATTCCAGGCTAATTTCCACCAACAGCACACAAAGAATATATCCTGATCTAAATCTTACCTCATAATTGCTACCAGGCATTATTTTCTTGATTAAAAACTGTAGTTAAATCACAGCACAAGCACCACTCAATAAATCATACACACATTATACCTATATGTTCATTCTGAATGTTTTGTGTGACTGAATATTGCTCAGAAATCTTTGATTTTCAGAGGCAGAGTTGTTGCCATTAGACTACATGGGGGAAAAACACATCTGCATTGTAAAACACAAGGTGACTTAAGTATTCCTCTATGGCCCCATAGGGCCATAGCAGCGCAGGTGGTTTGTTATGACTCATACACTCTAATGTTGCAGGGATCTCTTCGCCCTGTCACGCACAATGTGCAGTGAGGAGGGAGGCCTGTAAACTTATAAGTGGTCCTCCACCTCTTCCCATCATTGTCATCTAATATTGATGCAGCATCTTCTTAGCTAAGCTCCAGTAATGAGAGGGCTGATTTGAGATCAGGACGCTGATAGAGATGATAATCTGCATATGCTCTCTCATGAAAATGGAGAAGGGCCCTCTTGAAATAACCCTGTATGTCTGCCTGCATAAACCTTTGGCATAAAGAGAAGAAGAGGCAGTGTGTATCATGTGTGAGTGAAAAAGTAAGGTGATTCCTCATTATGACACTCACTTTGGTAGTAATGTATCATGGGTAGGAAATAAATTGAAAAGTATGAAATACTTGACCAACAGCAATGTTGTTTAGAGCATTTAGCAATTACAGATATAAATAAGTCTCTAAATATTTATAATATAAAATTGAAACCTCTCATGTTGTTGCTCCTCTGTCTTTCACCCCTCTTCCCCCCGTTTTCTGTCTCTTACACAAGGACACTCAGAAAATATACTTTGAAATAGAGGATGCACATCTGCTAATGTTCCACAAACTAAAGTTTGTTTTTGTATCGATGCAACACACAAAAAATGGGATATTTAAAAGCAGCATTTGCAATCATCCGATCGCAAAGACACCAGTGTTTAGATAAATCAAAACACGCACAGAAAGTGCCTGGTGGAGGTTGTTTGCAGTTTGCTTGTATTCTAATATCTACTTTATGCAAACCTTTACTCTTGAAACACTGTGTGTGGTCTACTTCGGGCCGGGCTGGGCCGTTGAGCGGTTGGTGGCGTTGTTGTCTTTTTGACTTAATTTTTCAACATTGGCCAGTGTTGCTTATGATAAAAACCAGATTATGAAAACATTCTGGAGTCCTGACATGCACTGACAAATTCAAATATCAACAAGGAGATATGAAAAAAGGGCACCATAAGCACTCTGCCAATGCTCATGTAAACAGTAAATGAATTGAAAGTTATTCTGGCATTATTTGTCTATATTTCATCATTCTGTTCTCAGGTTTGTTCTATAAACAGCTGGAACTATGTTATTTTTGTCTCTGTGTGTTCCTAAAAAGTACATCAGCAGCTCTTTCTTTGCTGAAATGTTTCAGGTGATTGTAACCTACTTATTACATCTGTCTACTCATTGCTGCCCTTCAGTTCAGGACTAAGCTGTTTTATGGACAAGTAATAATCAAACCAAAAGGATGAACTTAAGTCCTTTATGCACTTGTGGAATCCATTTCAAATTGTGTAGTTCCTCTGCAAAGCTTCATCGTAATTCCTTTTTCTTCACATACAAAAAGCTTGAGAACCCCTCTGATGGTAGTCCTTAGACCTTAGGTTAAGACTTCACAAACAAAGAGTAAAAATTGGGCCACACTAACAATCTGGTAATTCAGTAGCGGTTGGCGGACGTTGCTGTTATTCCACTTCAGGGTGGATTATGAAGGCATGTGCAAAGCTGTTGCCCTCCTAATGATGGACTAGTGATATTTCAGCTGTTCACAATTAGCCAGGACTCCCCACTGGCTGCCAGAGCTCCCCTACGTAAATAAACGGTGGGACCGGGGAGGCTGAGAGCAGTAAGCGCTGAAACAACACGGCTGATTTGGACATTTGCTGTGGTAATAGAAATGTCTCTTCCAAACTTTGATGTAATGAAAAAGAATCACAGTCCTGGTTTAATGGCAACTTGTATGGATAATGGCCACATGACGTGCTTCATACATCACTGTTGACTATCATGTAGGGTGCACAAGTCAAAGAAATCAACACACAGGCAATGAGAGACAGTTTAACTTAAGTTTCCTACATTCCTGTTGTAGAACTGAGACAAATAACAGGGAAAGTACAGTATTTATGGTAAACCAAAAGCAATTAATTGCTAATCCAATCACAGAAACAGCAATGGAATAACCCACATAAAATATATTAAAAATCACATGTAGGTAAAATGTTTATTTTCTGCGTGTTTGGAGGTAGGTTGGAGTTGGGCAGAGTAAAAAAAAAAACCAGCTTTTTAGCAGATGATGTGTGTTTATTTTTACCTTCAGTGTCAGATGTATTTCCATGACACTAGAATAAAACAAATGGTGTCATTTTTCAGACTAAAACTGTCTGTCTTCAAAAAGTTCCACCAATTCTGCTGTTGTCTCTTACTTTTCCTTGGTTCCTTTTGCTGGTCGCACCAGAGCTTTACAGCAAACACTGCCCCACAATTTTCAGTGGTACTGCTCTATTTGTCGCACATCCACAAGCTCTCCAAAAACTTACTGAAATACACACAAAAAAGAAGGTGGACAGGACGCTCTGTCTTTTTGCTTTTGCATATTTAATGCTGAGCATTAATAGCTGAGATCTTATGAAACTGAAGCTCTCATAACTGAACTACCAACAACACCCCAATGACAGAGTTCTAGACTGAATCCTTCCTGTAAGTAAATGCTCAGCTAGGCTCAAATGGGCTTAGGGGCTCTGCGCGTGTTCCAATATTAGATTTCTATTTATCAAATTTCTATTCATCAAAAGTAGCTTAGTTTTAGATTTTACTAAAGGAATTTCTTTATTACAAAAAACAATATTTCTTCATATATATATGAAGAAATATTGTCTTTTGTAATTATAACACCTCAATATATATATATATATATTGAGGTGTTATATTTAAAATAATAATAATAAATCAAATTCAGCTATTCTTACATGTATAACCCACTAACAGAGATAGAAACATTGTCTTGAAAGGTTTCTTGTGCAGATAGTAAAGCTATGGCTTGTATATTCTTAGGTCAGTAACTCGCCTTCTCTCCAGTGTACAACAAAAGTGGTCCAATCAAACTGTCAAGTCAAACAGTAAATGATTTGACAAACCTGTGCTGTCTTTTTCAATTTGTATTTATTTATGTTTTTATTTATCCAGAGCCATTCGGTTAAGTTTAATAAAAATTAAAGACTTATCTGCTTAGGAATAAATTCACAGCTCAGTATTAAATACAGCAGCCAGGAAATAAGCCATGTACAAGTCATCTTCCCCTCCATCCACCAAATACACATCTGTTTGATAATTAATGGCTAAGTATTTACTAAGAGGCATTTCCACTGTTTGCAATTAAAAAAGATGGCAACTTTATATTGTAAAGTGACTTGGCTTGAACAAAAGACTAAACATTCTTACTCCAGCACAGGGCATCTTCACATCCTACATTTCCATCAAAAGTCATAATAATAAATAAATAAATAAAAAAAAAATCAGCTCAAGCAAAATTAAGTGATATGTACTTGTGAACTTGTGTAAGTACTTGTGTACTTCCAGTTTATGTAGTAAATAATATTAAAATTTTTATAATAATATAATAAAGTTTAAAGTGTAAAGTCCTCAGACTGTTTTTTTTTTCTCCACAAGTTATTTGTGTTAATTTATGATCTTTTCCACTGACATGAATTTTCAGAAAGAAATTACAACAACTAAAGTTTTAGTTAGCTCTAGCTCCCACATAATTCAAACCCTGGTTGTAGCTTTTTTAAACTTATATCAAAAGATTTTTATTTTTATTTTATATACAGACTATTTAATTCAAATTAGAATAGAATCGAATAATTTTCAGCATCTCTTTTATTTCAAACACCACGTCACCATTTAATGAAAGATACTTTCAAATTTATTTAGTCTTCAATCCAAGTCAATCTCACTGATCCGATGAAAAAGTTCTTGAAGAGCTGCAGGCGACGTTATGACTCTGGTTCTTCCTGTGACAAGTAAGCCGATATAGAAGTGTTGAATAATTGGAGTGCTACTTTATGTAACTAATGTTTAGAAAGACGCCAGAATGTTGCTCACATCATCTGCACTGGCCAGACAGCTCCAGTTCTCAACTTACATTTTCTAAGTGTTCAGCATGAAAGTGGATGTGTAATGTAATGTAGTGGTCTTCATTAAGTCTGGTGAAAGCCCCTCTGTATCATTATGAGCATATGATGGCATAAGTCCAGTTTATTCTGCAGGACGAAGAGCACCAAATGTGTTATTGGCATTACATCGTGAAGTGCAGAGTTAACTCTGATACATGCAGATCTCATTTTTGAAAAAAATAAATCCTATTCATAATTTAATGGATATATTTGTGTTTTAAAATGTTTAGAGAAAGATTTTAACATTTTAACAAAATTTAACATCTCTTTCTAACACCTACTTATTTCACATTGATATCTATCTTCAGTTTAATGTTGTGAATACGTTCCATATTTTATTAAGTAATTTCATTCAGATACTTGAGTAAAATTAAATCAAATTAAAATATATTGCCCAGCCCTGTATCTTTGTCCTTTAGTGTCTCATGCACCTCTGATCCTGACTTGGACCCTTCTAGCTGAAGCCGTTTGCCAAAGCCTCTCTCCTTCACTCTGGTGATCGGTAATCAGTCTGCTTTGATGCATAGTTTTGTAACCTTGACTTTCGAGATAAAGTTGCACTTATCCATTGGAAAGGTCAGGAGCAGATGTTAATTAACCAAGAGGGAAATGAACTAATGGGGGTTTTCGAGTGGCATTTAACGAGACATCTAATCCCATGGAAAGAACAGACACAGTATCACATTTTTCATTCAGTATACAGTTCCTCAACTCAGTCCAGGCAGACATACAGGTGCTAAACATTTACATTCACACTTTTATATCTAGTTTTTGAATGTGAATGGATCATTTGTTGACTGAATTATGTTCACATCTAAATTTATTGCAGTGTCACATAACAGAGGTGTAACTCTCTCTCACTTGTGAGCTGACAGTAGACTTTGTCTTGTTCGTTAGTGCCTCCTGGTGTGTCTAATGACCACTTTACCATCTATTAGAAGTAAAGGTGTGGTTAGTAAAACCTGCTGCACACTGGTGGGTTACAGTCAGTATGTGCCAGGTCATTTACATTTAAATAATTATTTTTAAAAGCAGTTATTTTGTTTAACTGGATCCCATGAATACAGGTTAAGATTGGAGCGATCTGTTCACAACTCATAGTTTTAGGTTATACTATCATTGCAGTATTTTGAAAAGGCTGGAGTTCATTTATGCTTTTTGTTTTTCTTTGCTATAATAACCATAGTGAGCCTCAAATTTGTGATTTGCGATTCATTTTTGACAAACTGCTGTGAGGGAAAGCAGCTTCATAGTTTTGCTAGTGTTAAGATACCAACAGAATTAGTGTGTTTTACTTGAGTATCTTCAGCTGAGATACTCTGACTCTACAGCTAAAATAATTCAGCTTTATTTTATATTTAAAGCAACATGGGTGATTCAGCAAAGGAAATCAGGAGGACTTCATCAGAGGAAGGAAGAAAAGGAAAAAGTTACAGAGAAAAAATTAAGACAAGAGTCAAAATCTGATTTCTTCTGGCTGGAGAGAGTTAAATGATGCGTACCTGCTTGTACTCAAGTAATGCTTTAATCACATTTTTTGAGTTATTACCTTTACCTTAGCAAAGCCACTGAATACGTCTATCCTCACTGTCAAAACTGGACATAAATTATTCAAACACCACTGCATACTGAGTGGTCTACCTTCCCGCTGAAATGTTTAGTTTGCTCATGTACAGTACATAGTTTCCATCTGTCAGGTGCACAAACAATTCGTAAGCACTGAGATAAACCAAGAGAATGTCCTGACCATTAATAAACACCGGATCTGTCACAGTAGTGTCACTAGTAGTTTAACAAGCAAGAAGAAGCACTTCAAGACATGAGCTGGTTAAACTCTTTAGAGTCTTTGATTTGCACAGATGTGCCTTGCAACATTTTAAGGGCAGTATTGTCATTTTGTCTGTGCAATACTATGATCTATGAGAGAAAGAGACATTGTTTAAATCAATAAGTTTTTTTTTTTTGTTTGAATGGTGAAACCTCACCAGGCTGCTTTGTGATCTGCCCTGTTTAAACTGTTTTAACTTGCTGTTTTTAAGTAGTAGAACAAACCAAATCTGAGGTTTGTTCATATATAGATCATTCCTTAATCTTAGTCATCCTGCTGGTGTTAGGCCTGCTGGTCTGATCTCTTTGATTGGTTGTTCAGTACAGTAAATAATCTAGTAATATGTTGAATTGAAGTTGACTGAGTTATTTTTTGTTGTATATAACACATATTATGTGCTGAATTAAACTGTAACAGGTATTTGAGCAATTAAACTCTAAAACAAACCTCGCTGAGCTACAAAATGAACAATAGAATTAAAACTTATAATACATTGATTTTATTCAAACAATAAGTTTTTTCTGTACTGACTTGGTTCTGATCTGATTTGCTTTATTGATTTAAAATACTTTGAATGCTGCAGAGTTATGTTAGGAGATCATTGGCAGCTGGATGTCATCTTTGCAGTACGCTGAAGTGCTCCGTTTTTGTCCTGACGCCGTCAACACAAGGAGATAGTGAAGGGGCCTCTTTGCCGCCACTATTTCATAACATTGGTTTGGTGTGTCAGAGCCAAAAGACATTTATTGGCCAAGAGGCCAGAATAACACAGACAAAACACTTGAGTTAATATTTATGGAAATTTAGAGTCAGTGTGGTTTGCAGAGGAAACCTGGAGCAGAAACAAACTCCATAAAGAGGGCAAAGCAAATCAACATCCTGTTATCTGTGACTTAAGCACCATATCGGTAGCTGTTAATGTACCTTACACTGACTTACACCCCCCATTGACTTCAAACAGCGATTTCCACTTTTGATCACATATCTGCCTGAGTGGCCATGACTGTTGCTGTATAGTGCTTTGTATATGTGTTTGTATATGGGAGCATTTGCCTCCAGCAATAAGGTTTACATAAAGGGAGCGCAGGCTTTGAGAGCTAACGTGGCATGGAGAGCACATGTCCTCAACAGGTAGCAGGCAATTTTACAACATCAAACTTTCCCATTGAGTTTGATCAGCAACATGCTGAAACTCAGCGTCATGCTAATCTGAGCATCACCTGTAGTTCCTCTTTCTGTGGCTTCCAACATCCTCAAAATGATGCTTCTCTTTAGTGATTTTATCCTGGCATACCCTCTCCGTTGAGTCCCTAATGTGTCTTTATATCTCCTTTCTTCCACTTTTATGCTTGTCTTTTCTATCATCCTCTTTGCTCCCTACCCCGCTGTGGTTGTACATACATGACCTTTGTATCACCATCTGGTCCACATTGGGGACTACTGCTGTCATCTGGTGATAATTACTGTCACCTGCACATTGTGCGATTTGATAAACACTTGACGTTACCGGCAGCCAGCCACAGCATTGCAGTGTTTATTTAGGCTTCCTCAGACCTGGTGATCGAGCCGTTGACCAACAAAAAGACTTGCTTGCAAGGGTTCAAGTACAGTAAGATGCGTTTTTTAGAATTCTGAAACACTACCAGTGCACAAGATCATACCTATGTGCCAAACAAACCCTTCAAACCCAAGAAGATCTTTTAATATTAATATTATTTGCATATTACCACATCCCCTTCCTGTCATTACTGCCATGGTTTTCACGTCCAGGCACGGAGGATTTCCCATTCACATGTTTATGTATCTGAATGACTGACCTTTGCTTGCACAGGAAATCCATCTTTGCTGATATACAGTATCTCAATGATAAATACTTCCCTTCAAATATTTATAATAAGATCAGGAAACCACAAGAACATAATAGTTTAAATTAGGCCCATCAAAGCCAAGAGGCTTGTTAGACAACATCCAGTTTTTGAAGTTCAGGATACTCTTTTCACACGCTGCGGTTGGTAAAAAAAAAAAAAACAAAACCTCAGGAGTCAAGAGTAGCAATCATAATGATTTAATGATGGACTTGTCCTTGCTCCAGTACAATATAAATCCTCCCAGTGCCAGAATATAGCTTTGTCCCCTTTAGTGGTTATTCTGCACTAAATCTCACTAAATCTGCTGGTGACTGACAATTAGTTGACCCTTGTGAGGAAGTTAAACACACACAACTCCTAGAAACACAGACGCTGGCAGTTAAAACAGTCGCTTTTGATTTTTTTTAAGTAGATTTGCAGGCTGTCTTTATGTAAAAAAAATATTTAAAAAAATTAACAGTTAAATCATCCAGCCATTTCCTATATCTGCTACATCTTATTGAAGGCTGCAGGGGGCAAGACGAAGCATACAACTTGGATTGTTGACAGTCCATCATAGAGAAAAAATTATTTACTTTCACTCTTGTCAGTTTAGATTTACCAATTAACTTAACATGCATGTTTTTAGACTGTGGGGTGAAGAACCAGGAGATTATAAAAAATACATAATAATGTTTTTCTTTTCATTTTTTTCTGAGTTGTTGGAAAATATCTCCAATTTCAGCAAATAATTTAATGTTATTAACTTTTTTAAGGGGGGGGTTACTCGTGTGGTGTCTGCGTGCGGTCGGTTATGGCGTAGCTGATGCTGGTGAGTTTGTTTTCGCACTCGATCATAGGGGGTGCGTGTCATTTTGGTGTGATGTTGCCGTTTCTACTCCTAATCTGAAGGTGGCAGCAGGGGTGGTGTCGGCTGGTAAATTCACCAGGTTGAAGTTCTTTTCATGGTTTGCTTCAGTTCAGTAGGTATTTTCTGTTTCAAAACAACAATGGCATCCAGTATGGTTCAGTGTCTTAATTAGCTTGTAGAGGAAAACAAAGAAATAATTTGACCCGCTTCTCATCAATTTGATCCACTGAGTGGTGTTTTTAAAAATGGTGGAAACTTGTAATTCCAAATTGACCAATCACAAGGGAGTATCTCTGCGTAACCTCCTGCGTAGCAGGGGTGCACTTCAGTTCTGGAAGAGATGCACGTCAGACCTCCGCAGAGCTACAGCACCTACGGCAGTGACACAGACGTTGTGCGAATAAAAATCTGCCTTAAGTAAATTGTGTCGTTTTTGCACTTAAAACTTGGACAAATTTTTGAAAATACTCATGGACAACCAATAATCAATCAACAACACACACTGCAACAACCAAAAATAAAAAACAAGGAAATATGACAAGACATGTTTGTCCTGATCTTGAAAATAAACCACAGTGTGTCATGTGTCTCAAAACATTAACGTCTAACAGAATCATGAAACAAAGTTACAAGCTTCTCTGGAGATCTCTCATCCTGAACACAAGAAAATCATGTCCATTCCTTCAGGAATAAACTAGTCCACTGTTGTAAATAAAAAAATAGGGCTGCACCCTGGTGTGGTAGTTAGCACTGCACCCTCAGAGCAAGAAGGTCACCGGCTCGTGGTGTTTGATTGCATGTGATAGTGGGTTGTCGGGGGGGGCAGCTTGACATTATTGTTGTTAATAAAAAGGGGGCCACACAGAAAAAGGTTGGAAACAGCTGTACTAAAGCAATATAAGACTTTGTTTTACTGCATTGTGTCCCCTTTAAAAATGCATTTTTTAAAAGAAAAAAAGAATCTATAACATAAAAAACAATCAGCTGCAGCTTGTACTTTCAAGTTTAGTTTAAGTATACTTTTCAGACACTGAGAAAAAACAAAGCAGCGAATGGAAGAAAAACAGGGAATTGCAATAAATGCAGCAGAACTTCATGTAAAAAAAAACTATCAGCAGAACTGGATAAAACAATACCTATGGTGTTATATAAAAAAAACAGTGTTTATCATGTACTTAAGATATCCTACAGGGAAATTTTAAGATGCAGTCTGGACTTTGCTGTAATAATATTCTGTGCCACCAGATGGGACATCAGTCACTGTAGTGTCGTCATAGTAAATATTAGGGTTGCTTGTCTTCACTGGAGGCATCTTTTGGGAAGTAGGACTTTAATTTAATTCACAACTATTCTTGAAAAGGTTTAAACATAACTCTTCTACTATATCTCCATGACCAGCCTTTCTGCAGCTACACCCTTATTTATCCTGAAGCACTCTGATTTTCCAGCCCATCCACATGATGTCATATAAACGCAGCTTTCCATTGCTAGCTGTGAAAAAGGCCACCCTATTATGTGATGTGTGCTACTGTTGATATGAATTGCACATGTGAAAGCAGCTGAACATTGTTGTTAACCAGAGTTTGCTTGTCTCCACCTGGATATATTAAAACAACCTAATTCATTTAGCTGTTGTTTAATGTCTCTCTTGTTTGATTTAAATGACTATTTCTGTAAGAAAATAGCATATACTGAATTAATCTTTAACATTTTGTTTAGAAGAGAAGCACACACACTCAGCTAATATTAGAAGGGTGCTCTTTTCTTGCAAATTTAAAAGCACAAATGTCCCTGATTGGAGTTGCAAGCATCCCCAGTGGCCTGAGCTCAGTTGATAATTGTGAGCGGGATAGATGTGTATATAAAATAGTTTACAAAATGAAGCCAGCTGTGTTTCCCCTGCATACTGTGGCTTCCTGACACGCACCATTAAACCTTATTAGCTACTTCCTTTAACTGAGATCCTCCTCACCCCATCTTCCACCCCTCATATTAGCATTTTTCTGTTCCTCCAACTGGAAATTATTTGCTTTATTGCAGAGTGTCAACCTCCCGTTTTAGTTTTCTGACGCAACATAATTGGCACTTTAGAACATAATCATGGATGAGAGTTGTGTGATTGCTGTCTTTTATGCACAAATCTCAGCAGATTGTTGATCACTTTGTTCAGCCTTCATCCCGTTGGTGTCGCTGTGTATGCAACTAATTTTTGAAGTTACTGTCAGTCGGAGTACTTTCTCCCAAAGGTCCTCTCATGAACATGCTGCTCACAAGCCATTAGCTTTGAAATGACTCATAAAGAATCAATTGGAAATGATCACAATGGGAAGTGAATATCAGAAGGGATGTTGCATGGCTCGTGAACAGATGTCAGCCTACACATTACATCTCAGCACATTATTGTTTTATGCTAAGATTACCAGTGCAGCCAAATGTGAGAGATAATTGTGGCAATATTTACATAGGACTATAAACTTATGAAAAGTGCAAATGGAGTAAAAGTAGTATCAAGCTAAATGACTGCAAATGAACAAACAGGTTAAGAGTTAAGAACGCTAGTGAAAGGACACAACCCCTACTCATAAACAGGACATGCAGAAACACAGATGACATAATATTTGCTTTAGGTTACTTTATGAAATGTCAGTGAAGATGATATAAAGCCAGGGGTTAAGAATGTTGATGTAGCCTAAATGTGTTGTAATTACTTGTTGTACCTGGGTGGTCTCATGGAGATTAGAGTACAGGATATGTGTATATCTGTCCGCGCTGGTGGGTGTAATGTTGAGCTCAGCATTTTTGCAATTGATTGCTTCCTATGTGTACAGATAGTGTGTGCAAAAACATTGCATTTGTCTGATTATATAAAAATGAGCTCTAAATGGATTAATGGCTGCCTCTTACATTGGGGCTTTTACACGGGACAGAAGGTCATCCTGATATCTGTGAGAACCTATGATGAAAAGTGACAAGACACCAGCTGGTTAGTTATGAAGCTGTCATAGGGGGGAGGAAGGGAGGAAAAAAAACATCTGCTACAATGAAGTTATGGCAAAATAAACAGATTTTATTTTCCATTTCAAAAATATTTATGGGTACAAAAACAAACATAATTTCTTGAACATTTCCTGAAATGGAAATAAATAAAAAAAAAAAATAAATTAAACCTGTAACTTATTGACATGTCTGAACATACACACACACACACACACACATATTTATGTATATATATATATTTTTTTGTGAATCCATCTTTTATTTCAATAACATGAAAGACTTCGGAACATGCAAACAAACTAACATGTAGAGGAGTAACAATTTTTACCAAAAAGAAAACTATGTGCCACCACGATCATTATCCACATGGGTTCCAGGCAACTTGGAAACCCATTTTCATTCATCATTCACCTGAAACTGTATTATGCTATAAGGAAGGAAGCTTTTTCCCATATCCATGCAGAAATATTGCAGAGTTGTCACAGACGAACAGAAAGACAGTGGACAGGTGTTCTGTGGTCAGCTGAGTCCAAGCTTCAGCTGATGTTTGGTTCTGTGTGTCAAAGATGATAAAGAGCATCACGGCTGTTGTCGGGTATAGGAATGCTTCTATGTCCATGGCATTGGTGGCTTGAGCTGTAAATTGGAATTTTGAGATGTGATTTTCTGTGACTTATTTATTTCAGTAGAATGATGCCAGACATCATTCTATATCATTTACATCATTATGTCTTCATAGGCCCACACTATGTGTGCTGGACTGGCCTGCCAGCAGTTCAGATCTGTTATCTCTTAAAAGTGAACGAGCTACATCACAAAGACAAGAATAAGACAACAGCTTCACCAAAGTGGTTAAAATCTTGTACTCAGGAAGATTGGACTCTTGCAAAACTCCAACAAATATGCTCAGTTTCAGAGTTATTAGTTTAATAAAATGCAATGTAACCCTGCGGTAAAACAAGAAAACAATGCAACTTTGTTTTCAGTCTTGCGAGCATCCGTATTGAATTTGTATTTTCTAAACGCAAAGATTTTAATCAGTGAAAAGTTGCTTAGTTAAATAAAAGTTCCAACATATTAACAAATTACAGATCTTTTGTTTTTTTTTTTTGTTTTTTTTGGACTGCACTGAAATATTGTTTGTGATATATAAGAAAACAAGTGGGTGCCACGCTACATCTGCCAGATTGCTGATTTTGTGACTAGTTTGTCACTTTTCTGTGATAATCTGCTGTGCAACCAGGAATTGTCAGATCAGCAGCACAGTATTTGTTAGCCCTTTCTTTCTTGGCTGGTTCAGCAGTAAGTATTAAATGCATGTCATTCAACAGTTCTGCTTTGGGCCAGTTTTTAACATTTGATCTGGGACATGTACGCTTTACAGCTTTTCATCGTTGAGTGAAAACCAAAGAAAAGCAACCTGAGAATGTTTATACAATCATTAGAATAGGCTGGGGAGTATTTATGTATTTTATATTATAATTTATTAAGATTCCTCCACTCAGTCTATAGGTCTTCCTCTTTTTTTTGGGAAGAAAGAAGCCAGATTTATGTAATTTTATAATATTGAGGATTAAAAACAGATATCCCTTCTCTCTTTGTCTTAGAAGAGACTTGCATGTCCTTGAAGCTTTGCAAAGTGTGATTTGTAAATGAGATAGGTGAGTATTACAGACCCTTGGTATTTCTCTTGGTGCCCTACAATCAATTAAAGTGCGACAATAATAAATGTATACATTTAGAGGGATTTCGCTGTGGTAACAAATGATTTTACCCTTGAGCTATTGACATTGTCTGGGAATAAGCTGCCTCTGCCCCTGTTGTGTATTCTATCTGAGGGTCCTTTCCTCTGCTCGGGGAGTCTGAGGACATGGCAGACACATATTCATCATCAACATGTGCGCCTGGATGCACACACACACTCACACAAAGAAGCATGCAAACATAAATGCCCACAAATGCATTTTCACATGCATGCAAGTGTCCCCTGCAAACTGGTCTAAATTTCTGCTTATTGTACACCTCTTGGGTAACAGGTGAGATGAAATGTTGGATTCTCATTTGTAATGGTTCTTTTGAAGAAAATATTTGTCCGACTCTGTTTGCCACTGATGCCATCTTCACATCGAGGTAATTGGATCCCCTGTAGTCACATGAATGATGATTGTGAGCACTCTTATTAAGTGGGATGAGAAAATTGAAGACTGAGTGTTGCTGCATGTTCTTTGTTGTGCTGGTGACATTTTCTTTGCTCATTAACTTCACAACTCTCTTTTCACATTTTTGGTCCATTTTTCTTTCTCCATGGCAAGCAGATTAACTTTGGAGTGCTTCATCTAACCTACTTTTCATTTTTTATTTTGTATCTGACATAAAAATGGGAAAATATATCTTCTAATCTGCTTTTGATTTTATTCATGGCTTTGATATGTTACCTAGTTCATATGATTGATTGGCCAAGGGGGGCGATGGAATTGTAGTAATAGAAGTCATTAAGTTGGTGGGGATCTAATATTACCAATCTGCCAGCCCCTGAAAGATCCATCAATAGGTAAGATATTCTCTTGCGGAGAGGCGGGGGTGACACATTTAACATATTTCAATAACGTAATTTTCATGTGAGGCAGGTCAGGCTGTGAGTACAAAGGGCAATAGTGTTAGAGTGTGTGAGTTGAATCGGTGCGTATGCTAAGCAAATCAATAAAACATTAAAGGCAGCATGCAGAGAGCAGCCCATTTGGTACCTGTCTGCCAAGGGCAATGGTCTAGCCACTCAGAAAAGAGAGAAGGATTGGAGTTGCTTGGCTTGAAGAATGCTCTGGCACTAACATAATTGGAAGGTAGTTGCCTTATGACTGCAAATTGGGTTTTTGCGCTTCATCAATAGGCATTTTGACAAGCGGCGTCCATCACAGTGAATCTCACTCTTTCCACGCTGAGCAGAGAAAGAAATGTCCCAATAATTACATTAAATCTCTCCCTTCTCACCCACCCCCAGCAACCTTTCTTATTGTTGAACAAGAAAAGCAATATGGTATAATTAGGTTTGATTGGAATGGTAGTGCTGCTGGTAGAAGGGAGTCTCAATACGTTTCCGGTGAGATTTGCAGATGAATGAAGTTACCATAGTGACACGCATCTGTGTCCACTGGTGCGTTAAGCATTAAGCAAGGCATGTGGGCACATAGGACAACTTGCAACATCTGTTAAATGTGAGCATGCCAAGCATATTGACTTCGACCTGCTGTGACAGATGGACTTTAGCTGCTACATGCAAACATGCAGCAGTCATACATTACCTGCTGGAAAGATCATGTGGAGCACTTCGCTTGAGACTTGCTTGGTAAAAGTTAAGCAGCATAAATGTCAGCATTTCTTGAGTTTAACCATCATCAAGAAAGATTTATTAATTGAGTATGGGCTAGAGGTTTATGTATTTTAAATTTTGCTTTAAGTTTAAGTTTTAGGTACATAACAGGGAGAAAACCAAAGATAAGACATCGCTCTTTCCTGTAGATTCAACTTCTTGCTTTGACTACAGTAGAATGACTGAAGGGAGATGATTTTATAAGCTTTTCTTGTCTAGTCCTCTTATCTCTTATGAGTGTTTCTATGGTTGAAAGTAACCATGAACCAATTGTAAATATCAAAAGGGAAACATCATTCAGTGCTGGCTTACAGACAAGAAACATGTAGAGTTGTAGAGGTGAGGTTGAATTCATTCAGCTGCCATAGTACTTTGATTTTTATTAGAATTTATAGGTGTCATTTTCCAAATAGCAATGATGACAGGTCCTGGTACATTTAGTTTGAAACATACAAAGTGTCACATACAAAAGTAACACTCACACTGCAGCAGGCTTCCCATAAGTCAGTATGAGAATTCATAAAATATGAACATGGCATGCTCTGGGTGTGTAAAAGTGGAATTTTTTTGACTAAAATGTATCTAATGGCTTAAACCAGATGTAACTTAACCCTTGCTGAGACTACATAGTGGTGAAAAACTGCGTATACATAATGAACTCATTTTCTCTCAGAAGAGTTCAGGAGTGGAAATCGGCTATAAGATGTTGCACAATTTTCAGCTCCACTGTAATGTGGACTACAGAGAATTGAACTAACAAGTAGGAGTGTTTTAACTTTACTTGTCAATGGATTAGAGGAGGGTATAGGGTAGAAGACTAATATGAGGATGGATGGAGCTCTGAAAACATGGATTTCTTGTTAATGAATTTGTTAGTTAATGTTACACAACTTTGGAAATGAAAACGAAAGGCTATGAGAAATGAGTCTATCCTCACATTTAGTTTAGATCCATCCACATATTGTCTGGAATGCCAAGAACCCCCTCGTCTTTGTGTCTGCTTCTTATAAACACTGAACTGGACAAATAAAACAACAGGAAGTATATGGCAGAAAAGCTCTGTTTGCTGAACAGTTTGATGTGTCATCACATTGGGTTTATGGATGTTACTGCCCTTGTTTTTGTTTTCAAATTGTGTAAACCTTTTTTGTGGGAGATGTACACAGATAAGCCAATGTTTGGATTGCTGCTTGTTTAGTCATCCTAGCATCTGTTATTGCAGTTATAATGATAGGCCATAATTACAAATATCATTTTCACCAAAGAGCCACACAGAGTGGAGTCTTTCTGGTGCTAGCATGCAATGTCAGGTAATGACATCAGCTGTGATAATGTGGCCATACAAGCTAAAATCTTAACCTTCAAATGTGCTACCTAGGTTTAAAACAAACACACAAAACTCTCTTTTCACCCTCATGCACCACCACAGCTCAGGACTCATAAAATTGAGCTTGGTTGCCATGTTGTATTTTCCTTACAGGTGATTTCTGCAATGGGAAAAAGTAAAAACAATTATCCTGCTATTTTGGAGGCATATTTCTTTAAAATTGGACAGTCTGGGGGTCTGTAATAAACCTAAGTGCTGGAATGAAGAAAAAGCTCCTTTTAAAAGCGTCTACCTTGGGGAGCATGCCACTGGAAATCCTCTGGCTCTATTTAATACATCAAAGCAGTAAATTAATCCTGAATACAACACATGTACAGGCAGGTAAATGAAGACAAAGCCACAGTGGACCTAGGCTACATGCTGCTTATTACAGGCCCTTGATAAACTCCACCTCAAGCCTTACAAATGGCTTATTGGGAGGTGTTGGATAAACTTTTTCTTAATAAGGCTGTCACTTTCCCAAGCAAGTGTAAGCAAGAGAAAAATGGAGGTAAGAGCACAATGGCAGTCCCTACACATACGCATGATAGTGTTTTATTGTAACTTTACAAAGTTAGTATTTAATTAATTTATTTATTTGTGATTTTATGGACTGTTAGACTATAAATAAGAAGCAAAAAGAAAATAAAGGTAACAGGTTCTAATTATTTGCTACTAATGATGCCAAATAAAACTATGACAAGTCATTATTTGCCTCTTTTTGTCATTGTGACTAAGCTCTTACTCAGTGTCGTGACAAAGAAAAGCGAACCATGAAGTGTTTTGGAAGATTATGGTTTGGGGCAATGACTCAGGAACAGCTGATGTGAAGCTCCGGGACATCAGAAAATGTCAAATGGGCTCCTAATTGCAGTTATTATTCTGTTTTAATTACCGCATGATGAATCTGCGGTTGGCTTTCTGATCTGGGATGAGCAACCCGCATTTCAGGTTACAACAAAGAAAAGACTTCAGATATATGAGCTCAGCGACAACTGCACTGTTTAAAAGACAGAAAAAAAATGAACATTGTTGGGGAGAAATAAAAAAAAAAACTCGGATTGTAATTTAACCAAAACATCTTCTAAAGCTAACAATGAAATGGACTATGATCAGCAACTGTGTAATTCCAAACAAGTACATTTTCACCAGTTCTAAACACGTGCTACATCTTCCAAAATGGTTATTTTTTGTTGGGCATCACTTACATAAAACGACAGGAATTATGACACATGAATATGAAAATGTGTGACCTTTAACCGTATAGTTTGCAACTATTGAATTATGTAGTTTGTCATTTCTTTTCATGCTAACCCAAAAATGTTTAACTCTTAACCCACGATTCACCGAAGAGAGTGCAGCAGAAAAGTAAGGAATGGCAAATATGAGGGAGGTCAAGTAAGAAAAGGTTCAATGTTTGTGTAAAACGTTGCACAGGAATCTGGATCATGAAGATTTCTTGTGCCATCTTCCAAAACCTATTTCCTGTTTTACTTAGTTTTAAAAGTAAAAAAAATAAACATAGCATTACCCTGCACAAAACAGTCGCCCAAAAGAAATTTTGGGCGACTGTTTTGATTTTTTAAACCTTGATTGTGAAACTACTATGTATGTGTAGGAGAAAGGTTATATTTTATCTGCAAATACAAATAGTTCCCAAAAATGTTTACCCACCAAGAAAACTGTAAAATGTTCAAATATCTGATTAAATTCCTTCCCAATCACCACACAGTGATGTTTTTAACAGTCATGTGGCATCACACATCTACATATTTAAATAAGGTAGACTTTTTTTTTTCCAAACAGTTTTGTGTGTATACTAAATAAAATCAGCAGAACTATAAAAAGTTTAATACTGTCTATGGCACTTATCTTGAATCATAAGTTAAATCTGAAGCTATAATAAGTCGGAAATAGTTTATGCTTTTAGGGTGCTAATATAATTTTGTACTTTCTAAATTAATTTGCTTTAAAATTGTTCATGCATTCTCACTTTATTTGGACTCACTAAATCATAAAAATGGCAAGATGTCAAGCTCCTGCAAAGCAACTGCAGTCCAGTCACCTCATCAAGTTAAACATTGTATTTCCTTAATTCTTGGATGCTGAAAACAATATGGAGATAGAAAATATTCTGGAAGGCGGGGCCATCTACAACTTTCTGGATAAGTTCCTCAGCTGTATCCAACTTCATTTAACAGCTTATAGCCACATTACCCATAATACCACCTTCTTAAAGACACACTATGGAGCTTTTGAAGATTTTATCTGTGAAGTGCCCGATGGTTAATTCTGCATCCTTCTTGCATCCTACCTGTACTGTGAGCTCTCTCCAGGCAGTAAAAGACAATCTTATTTTGACTCTAGTCTTTTCTCTTGGTCTGTCCCTTGTTTTCTTTCTTTTCCTCCTAAAAATCTTATACATTTTCCATGTTTCTGACATAAAGAGGTTACGATTATTTTACCTTCGCAATGCATCCTGGGATAACAATATAAATCGGTTGCAGAAGAAGAAGACTAGGAGGTGAATGCACAAATGTGGCTAGATTTTCTTTTACCCTTGAACAGTGGATCTACAGAAATAACACTGCACAGTGCTGCTTTTGCTTGCAATTTCCAGTGGGCAGTGGCCAGCAGACGACCAGATTACTTGTGACTATAGATCATATGTTTGTAAGTAAACAGTTGGAAAAATAAGAGGAAGACTGTCAGTCTTATTTGTCAGTCTGGGACAAACTTCCTTAAAGTTTTTGTATGCGGTTATGCACAGGATATCTGTTATAACAATGAAACATAATCAGCTTTGTTTAGTATATATTATTATATCATGAATAAAACTCTGATCTATATTATACATTCGATTGTTTACATGAACAGTTACAGAATCAGAATCAGAATCAGAAATACTTACTTATTAATCCCTGAAGGGAAATTTGTGTTTCCAGTACAACCCATCCAAGACTAGACAATAACAACATATAACACAAACAGGATCAGGCAAACTGAGGCAGCAGCCGTTTGTACAGCGCTCCTTGTCTTAGATATAGGTGAAAGGTAACATTAGGGGAGTAAGATGTAGCTGGAGAAAAGCTGACAGAAAGAAAAGCTCTTTGCAGCTAATGCTGTCTCTCCGTGTTAGAACTGGCAAACAGCTACTCCACCAACAGCAGCTATTATGGTTAATTTTGTCTTCTTCATCCATCGGATTGAAATTTGTATTTTTTAATTATTTTAAAAAACAGGATTTTGTGGGTCAAAAATGGTTCATAACCCCCCGCTACAGGATAAATCCAGGTTTTGTTTTTCATGATATAGAGCTGTGCTGGTGCGTCTCTACATCACGAGAAAATTTTAAAAACCCCACAGCCCCTCCCTCCAGATGCAGATAGGCAGGTCCCCGCCTTGCATGCACAGAAAACCACACCCACTAATGCATATGAATGGTAAAAATGGTGTAGATTTGCTAGTTTTAGGCTTCTATTCTTTCACAGAGTTTCTGATTAAATATTCCTGCAATGGGACGGATTTGTGCTTTTGAGGGGTGTAAAAGTAACACCAGACTTTATTCTTAACCTGTATATCGTCGTCTGGTGACAGACAGCAGCTCAAATCGTAGCAGAGGCAACTTAAAGCAGCACTTCCTGCAGCTGCCACAACCTGCCGCGAGTCTCCACAGCTTTTCAGACCTGCTCGAGCTGCTGACAGGCCAGCCTAACAGTGCTAACAGCTCAGACTGACAGGAGATTCTGGAGGGAAAAGTCTGGAAGCCACCACAAAGACTGCTCTATGGCATAGATGTTTTGTGAATCTCGCTTTCCATTTATCTGGTGGCTGCTGAGCTGCTGTCTGTCAATCATTTCTGCCTGTGTATTCTAACCTGCCCACTTTCCGCTCCCTGATAACCCGACAACAACTTCCCTCCCAACCACAGACAGTATATAAAAGATGGACGGCGCCTCCATCGTTGGGTGGTTCCTACCATCGCCGTTTTGGCAGCGTCACGCCTGCCGTCTCTCCTGGAAAATACAAAAATGAGCAAAGTGGTGGAGCTGAGAGGAGACTGTGAGCATGGAGGTGAATGACTGACGTCTATCAAACTCCGAGCTGCCTGTAGCTAAGAACTAACTGAGCCAAATTGTATCTAACGTGAGCTAACCAGTTAACTGAGGTAGGCAGGCTAAAGCTAAGGTGCACTGTTAGCTGGCTTTTTTTTTTTTTTTTTTTTGTACCAGGCTTTAAACATGTTTATTTCAGCTGTGAAGTTGGTCTTTTTAACATGGGAGTCAATGAGGATTGACTTTGTTTTGGAGCCGGGCCCTAGTGGATGGAGGGTGAACTGCAATTTTTTGCACTTCCGCATAGGCTTCACATTTCAACACCGGAGGTTGCTACTTGCTTCCAACACTTGCAGTTTCAGGCATTTTTCAAATTTGGCAGTGGGTGGAATTATGCAAAATGCAGGCTGCCTCTGATTGGTCAACTGCCAGGAGTAGTTGTCGGGAGTGTGCACATCAACATTTCCGTCTACAGTGTTGATCGCTAACCTTCAGGGCATCTTTACATGTGTGTTACCTGCTGGTAGCGATCAGGAAAGTAAGTGTGAGTTAATTCCTTTAGTTTGTCAGTTGCTCACACTAACTATCAAAGCAAAAGAGACAACTTATTTGGTTTTACTTGCAGCTTGTGGTTTAGGATCAGAAACACGGTCCTTGGTTATAGGGAACAGAACCGCCTTTCAACATCCTTTCCTGGTCACAAACCCCTCGTTGTACCGGCCCTTATTCATCCAGCAGTCTTCAGTGAAGTGCCGGTCACAAATACTAACGCTGGTACAACTCTGTGGCTGGCTCATAAAAAAAACTCTGTCCATTGCTGTCTAACCTTTGTTTCTTTCGAGAATTTGAACAAATTTGCTTTTATTCACAGCTGAAGAAACATTTCTTGTAAAAACGTTGCGGTGTGTCTTCCACCTCACTCTGAGCAGTGAAGGTGGGTGTACCTTTCTTCTCATGAATGTGCACAACCTTGAGAAGATGAGCAACCACTGAGTCTACACTGGGACATCTCTAAAATATCAAAGTAGAAAAAACCTCTCTAAAACCTATTGCTTTCAGCGCCATGGAAACTGAATTTAGAGACACACTGGAAAACTCGAACAGGCGATTATGTGATATTAAACAGTGCCGCTCACTTGTCTAATGAGTAACACTTTAACACAGAAAGCTCAAAAAAGTTGAAACAGCATAATAGGGCCCCTTTAATGTCTGTCTATTTTTTATTCATTCATCCACTAAAATCAATTTAATTAAAAAAAAATTGTTGCTTTTGGAGCAGATTTGGTTATAAGATGAAAATATGATTAATTAATTACAGAGCCTGTAAAAAATTAAAATTTAATTTTCTTTTTTTTTTTTTTTTTTTTTTTTTTAAGACAGCAAGGTTGAAAATCACATTCCAGTTGGTTAATAATACAACTCTTACATGTGACTTCTGAATTTCCATGAGGGCAAAGGGGAGAAATGTAGCAGAGTTTCATACAAATATTAGGTTGTCACTTTTGGTATTTGAACTTCATTTTCCATGTGCTTAAATTGTGTGTATGATGTCCTGGGTGCTTGAATTTAGTATTTTAGAGTGTATTAGTTATCATTGATAATATTATACAATTGAGGTGACATATTTAATTCCCACCAGGGTTAGAGGACAGTATAATCCCCCAGAGATGACTTCCTTTTGATAGCGGGCTCTGAAAGCTTCCTGTCACTTAGTGCATTTTGACAGCACCATCAGAGTGACCATTGATCTGTTTGCTTGACTTTGCATTATTAAGATGACAATTGTGTGCATGGGTGTACACTTGGTTATGTGTCTGTGTTTGTGTGTGTGTGTGTGTGTGTATGTCCCAACTGTAATGCATGTCTCAGATCCATTATAACCCAATTAGATTCCCTTCTCCTGGAAGCGCCGCTCTGTGACAGAGAGCATAATCTTTAATGGAATTTGTGTGAAATTAAATTATACGAGCATCAATAAACATAACATAATTCAGAAGAGTAAATGGGTTTAATTTATTGGATGGGCAGGCGTAATGGCACCGGTGTGTATAGAATAAAGATGTCAGGGAGACGGGTTTGAAACAGCGGGGTAAGAGGGTTTGACAAATGCATCATCAGTTTTTGCGCATGTGTGTGTTTGTGTGTGGGTGAGTTTTGGGTGTTAGAACACTTTAAGGGAGAAAGATAAACGTTAGCGATGAGGCATAGCAGGGCTTTCACTGTTCTTGCTGTTTGGAGTGTGTGCTTGCAAGTGCCTGTGCGTGTTCAATATTGTGAGGCAGGAATTTGGAACAGCAGGAAACTGGCAGACTCTTCATCCACATGAGTGGGTAAAGAAAGTTCAACCTTTTATTAGAGAAGACTGTAATTTAATGGGCAGGGTGCACACATGGACTGAGTGGGGAGTGCAAGAGATGAAGATGCAGGGTTGGGGGGGTGGGGGGGGGGGATTGGGGGTTTTAAGAGAGGAGGAAGAGAAGAAGACAAAGATTAGAAGATTGGATTGAAAGACAGATGAAAGGATAGCAAGAAAGCTGAAGAGATGAAGAGAGAAGGAGATGGAAAATGGAGTGAAAGCATATTGAGGAATAGGACTGGGATTGTGTGTGTGTATGTGTGTGTGTCTGTATGTTTGCTTTGAAAGAAAGAGTTGATAGAGGTGGTCTGCAGCTGTAACAGTCAAGTGTCTGATTGCCGGGGAAGGAATTGTGTTAGGTTGTCATTTTGCGTCTTAACCTTTTTTTTTTTCCTTTTTTCTTTATCTTTTTTTTTTTTTTTTTTTTTTTTGTGGGAGGTTAATAATCAAAAATGATCTGCTTCAGCAGAGCAGATAAATAGTGTCAAACACAGCTGGGATGGAGAGGGGCTGACTGGCTACCACAGAGCTAAATTGATGGTTGTAGCTGCAGAGGGAGACGGGGGGGAAAGAGCTCTCTCTACTGTATGACATGAATAGACTTCTAGGTGTCGTATTTTTTTTCTGCTCTGTCGTTTTTTTGATGAGCTGCAGTCAGAAGCCAGCCAGCGCAGATGTAAAGTGCGTGTCGCCTGAAATGTGGGAGCACGCCACAGCTGGACTGACAGAGTGCCTCTACAGTGGTTTTTCCATTTACAATCTGAGAAGCTGACATTTTTATTCATTATTTCTTTTTTTCTCCCTTCAGTCATGTTGTATTTAAGAAGCAGTGTTGACTGTGCATGAGGGATTATGCACACACACACACACACACACACACACACACACACACACACACACACACACACACACACACACACACACAATAAGAAAAGAAAAAGGTGCAAGCTGTTGAAGACATATATGTCATTGTCACACTTTTTTCTTCACTCCACTGAAGGCCGGACTGGTTTTGAAAGATACACTGTCCACAAAAGCCTCTTTTTATCCCATAAATCAGTTTGTGTGGGGGATAAAAAAGGAGATGGACTGAGAGGAAAAGAAAAGCAACTCAGTTTACTTTATCATCTTTCACTCTCCCACCCCACCCGCCCAACCAGTCTTCCCCCGCTGCCCTTGCTCCAGCTCCAGATTTGTAGCCATAATCGAGAATAACTTACAGTATAATCTTGTTTGTTCCTTTCTTAAATGGAGCGATAACATCTCTCCAGATCATGAGTGGAGCTGCAGAAGGGGGGGGAAGGAGAACTGAAAGGAGGAGGAGTAAAGCAAAGAGGGGGAGGTGAGGCTGTTGCACTTCTTTTCTTTATGTTGAAATCCTATAGCACTGGCGTTTATGACCAGCTGCCTGGCTGCTTGCACTAAAGAATTTACTAACCCTCCCTTACACACACACACAGACACACGCACACACACACACGCATACACACACACAAAACAGGCAGTACAGGCACAGCGTTATCCGGAGAAAGGACAGTAATAAATATCAGCAATATCAGAGGTCAGCAGAGGTCGATTGGTCAGGACAATCTCCTGTCATAATTTGTTTAAGGACTTGCATCCCCCAGCTGCTTGGAGGGCTGTCAACGTTGCATGAAAGGGGATTAGATGCAAACAGTTCATTATTCAGTGAAGCGAAATGGGCTTTTGTTTAGATCAGTCAGAGCCAGTAAGAGCTTCCAGTGGCACTGCCATATAAACTGGGCTTAAAAATCCTTACTGCGAGCAGCGTGTTTGTGATGATTGGTGATGCTTATCTTATTTAATGCACTGACAATCAATACTGAAGGGTGAAGCCCATAAAACTGCTTTAGTTCAACTCTTTACTAGAAAATGCACTACAAGCTAAAAAAAATTGTTTCAATTCACTAAAACATTGAAATAATGAAAATCGAAGAAACAAATATACCAAAGTTTAAAGAAAATAAAAACTATGATCTGCTCCTAAACATCTTGCAGCTCAGAATTATCAAATTTCTGAGGTTGGTAAAAAAAAAAGTTCTCGTTTCATCTTTTACAGACCATGAAATTATTCAAAGATTGCAGAAGTCTGGGGAGATGTCAGTGATAGTTTTCAGATAACTTACGTGCTCATGTAGACATCAAAATCGTGTCCTTTATCTGATAAATTGTCATTGTCTGAGTATGATAAAGAAGGTTGTAGAATCGTGAATATGATTTATTTTATTTTTTTACATCTTTACATGTGCAATATCCCTTCCGTCTTTTCAATGTCTTCCATTAAAAAGTGAGAGTCACGTGAAAAAAACACAAAAGAAAAACACAATGGCATGCAACAGCAGAAAGTTGGAGTATAAATCAATCAATAAATTAAACTATTTATATAGGACTTTTCATGCAGGATTGCAAACAACTTTTTGCTTCTTAAGAGCATTTTTAAAACACCAGTAGTCACACACCAACGTTTATCACAAAAACAAATTAAAGCACAAATGCACCTTAACATGTTCTCTCGCACACACAACCAGATTAAATGGACATAAAACCCCTCCCCCTCTAGAACAAGATGTCTCGATATCCTTCCACACCAAGAGCCACTCCATCCACGATCACAGAAGCCGTTACCACGAGAAACCACCCAGACCCAGGCAGACCTTGCCCACACCACAACCATAAGGCTGCAGTGCAGGGCCCCGTCTACACGAAATTAAGTAAACACTGACCTTCAGCCTATTTTGCAGCCTTAAGGCCCATTTATGCTCCCTTATGTAAGTAATATTTATGTCAGTTTCAAGCATTGTCAAACATCACCACCCTTCATACTTCCATGAGTCTTTTATGTTGCCTTGGTTGTTAAGTCAATTTATCCAATAGTGGGCGGTGCTGAGTTCAGCATTCATTTCTGCATTTTGATGTCAGTTTCAGACATTGGTTGGTGGCAGTAATGCACAGCTTAAAGTTGTTTGCAACACACTCACACAGCCTGTCTTCAAAAGCTCTCATTGTCTCTACAGTTGTTTTCCTTATTGTCTCCTTCTTCTTCTTTTTTGTTCTTCTTCTCTGATTTTTTTCCTTTTGCTGGTCACATGTTAGCTATACTGCTCAACATTGTCCCTGCAGTTTTCAGTGGTATTGCTCTGTCATCAATGGATCCACAAGGGCCATGAAAATGGACTAAATACTCACATAATTAACACTGGAACAAGACGAAAGTGTCCATCTTCTGCATTAAGAATAAATAGGCCTTTATTAGTGCTCACATTAGCAGCTAACACTAAGACCATAGGCACCCCCATGTTTAACAAAGACCAGATGTTTTGAAAATGACAGAAAGTTATGTCACTACTCATGTACATTGCCAAAATATATCTGATAATGGACTGGTAAATGTAAACAAGTGTTTTCAAATATATCATATTTAAGAAATGCATATAGATGTGTCAGATCAGATTATTACAATTGTCTGATTTCTCCCAGATGTTAGATTTTGGTTGGCATGTTGGGCTCAATGTGTAAAGACCAAGGATGGAAACCAGTGTTGGAGGTGCTCCTGGTAACTTACAAATTTTAATTAACAATAATAATAATGGATTAGATTTATATAGTGCTTTTCAAGGCTCCCAAAGTGCTTGACATTCTATCCACTATTCATTCACTCCTGACTCATACCGGGTGATGCTACATGTGTAGCCACAGCTGCCCTGGGGCAGACTGATGATAACATGGCAGCCAATCCGCTCCTATGGCCTCTCCAACCACCACCCAACATTCACATCCACATTCATACACCAGTGATGATGACATTGGAGGCAAGGAGGATGAAGTGTCTTGCCTAAGGACACAAAGACAGATGACTGGGGGAGTGGGAATCGAACCTCCAACCATCCAATTATTGAACAACCTGCTCTACCCCCTGAGACACTGCCGCATTAACTATGGCTTGTAGAGTCTGAGATGTAGATCTCAGATTTTTTTTTTTTTTTTTTTTTTTCTGTTTTCTGACATTGTACAGTCTGAGCTTGTGTTGAACTTGCTGGTATGTCCACTCCTGGAAATATTGGCTCAGATGTTTTGCACTAAACAGTTTTTATTTCAGTTGAATGATGGACTCCAAATTGTTTGGTAAATGGGTTGTGTGCCACTGCATTTGCTTCTCTGAGGTCATTGCTGATGTCTGCTGATGATGAAAACTCTGCTTTTATAGAGGTAATCACACAGATGATGATCAATTAATTTCATTAGAAGCACCTACTTTCCTATGGAAGCTGTAACGTGTACGTCTGTATTTTGACTTTGTTTTTCTGTTAGATAATAATAGTGATATGTCTTATTGAGGAAGATATGAGGATGACTGATGATGAGATCAGATGATTTTTTTTTCTTTTTCAGAAAATGTACTGAGAGGCAGAACTGTAGAATTTGAACAGGGAGTCTCTAAGTATTCACTTTCGCTATGGAGTCTAACCACAGTGAAACAACTTGTATAATATGTTGATTTCACTGAGTTTCAGTTTGCTTTTGCTTGCAGTGGAGGGGAGGTGGGGCCAAGTTTGATTGCTCCATTTGCAAACTGAAATCCCTTACATTGCCTTTAAGTAAACTACAAATTAAATGTCAAGACTAAGTAGCTAAAATTTTTGTTCTGCAATTTGTAAATTCAGAGTGCTGGTAACTTTACTCTTGTTTGTGGATTTGCTGATAATTAATTATGTCAGTGTAACTGTCAGAGTGTGTTAGCTTCATTCAGGGAATGAGACTGTATCATGAAAAATATGAGGTCTGGCTCAGCACTGTACAGTCATTAAAGCCTGTTGTTTAAGCCCCTTGTTCCTGAGAGAAAAGAACATACTGCATGTATATCTCTCATCTGGAGAATTATAGAAACATGCCCCTTGTTAATTATTTAAAAGGCTGTGCAGCCTCAGAAGCTTCACCAATAAAGCCAATCAGAGATGACGGGTTGTTTGCTTGCTGTCAAGGAAGAGACACGATAACGAAGGCCCCAGACAGCATGCAGCCCTTCCTGGGCAAACCTTTCCTATGTTAAGGGTGGGGCAGATGAATGGGCCTGTACCTCCCAGGCTAGGAAATCACACCTACCCCCCTTTCCCTGCTGCACCTCCCCACCCTCCTTCCTCCCCACAGCTTGGACAGGTGATACAAGTGTATATTTATTTATTTCCTTTAATACTCTTCTTTATCTCCTTCATTGTTAGTAGGCCTGTGAGATTGATCAATATTTAATTTTCTGGGAGAAGGAGTGGGGAGGAATCAGGGCTGCAGTGACACTCAGGAAATCTTCCTCCACGGATTGGCCTCATTCTCTCATCCTCTTCCTTTCCTCATCTCTTGTCTCATTCTATTCCTCTATCTCCCTGACACCCTCTCCTTCACACTTTCTTCCTGTTACTCTGTAAACCACTTTCTCTGAAGGTGCCTGCCATTTCTGCTCACCCCAGTGATAAAAAGAAAGAGCTGAGGTTAACCTTTAATGTAACGAAGAACCATAAAGGGAGCCTCAGTGCCCTTTTGGAGGAAGGCCTTGCTATGAACACGACCCTTTAGTGACCTCTGAACCCATATGGTCATTGCCCAGTGCTTGAATATGCCCTTTAATGACTTAGCAGTCCAATCAATGCATCATTTTTCACTTGGAGAGTGGGAGGGTTTGCATCATGCCATAAACAGACATTAAAAGCAGAGTGGAAAAAGAGGGAAAAGTAAAGGCAAAATTGCTCCATATATTCTTTACTATGTCTCCATCTCCAAGTGATGGCAATCTTTGAAGAAACAGATGCTTTGCTGTGCTAAGCCATGAAGTTGCATCTGTCAAAATAAAGAATGAGCAGTGACAGAGCAAAAACACTGCATCACTGTGGCTCCAAAATGGAAAATCGGAGGCTTGGCTCTGCCAATAAAGCCTTGAGACAACTGCTTAGTCAGGTTCAACTAATCATGTCTTTTTGTCGATGTATTTGAAACGAGCGAATTGTCGTCAGTGACATAAGCCATTATTGTCTTGACCCTAAAGCCCTCTTTAATTAACCCATACGTTTGATTTAATACCGACAACCGTGTCTTTTCTTACTTTTGACCTATACAAGTTACACACTGGAAAGATTAGAAACCCAAATCTATGTTTAATGTTAAATGGCTTTAAATGGCTTGATACGAATCAGTCTCAGCTCATTTTCAGCATCAAAGGATCGAACACGTGTTGCAGAAAAGAAAGGCTTTTTCTTTTTTTCTTTCTCCTATGCCAGTTTACAGAAGAATGTTAAACGGCTCTCTGTGGTTAGAGCACGCTCTCACAGTTGCTTCAGAAAAGATGAACCATCCCTGCTTTGGTCCTTCTATTATCAGTGCTGCTGTACACTAGATGATCATGAAAGGCTGCTGATAGTTTTGACTGCAGGCCATTGAGGCTCTTTTTAGATAGAGGGCAGTACCACAGCAGCTATAGTGCTCATTATACATTGCCCCCACCATTGCTTCCATTTGCCCCACATGGTAATCGCCACCAGAAGGAAGCAAGGAATCTTGTTGCACATGCTGGTGGTTTCTGGCTCGTTACATCCACAGCTTCCTATTGAGCAGAGAGGAATTTAAATTTTCATACACAAAGAGGAGAAATTACTGTCGCAAAGTTGTTCCTGTCCTAGAATGTCTGGCTCGCTTTGAAATATCCCTCCAAAAGACTTTGAAGGGAGTGATAAAACGTTATCAGGAGAGCAAAAAGAAAACAAAAATAGAGCTATTCTTTT
Source organism: Melanotaenia boesemani (assembly GCF_017639745.1). Classification (NCBI taxonomy): domain Eukaryota; kingdom Metazoa; phylum Chordata; class Actinopteri; order Atheriniformes; family Melanotaeniidae; genus Melanotaenia; species Melanotaenia boesemani. The sequence goes on from NC_055687.1 coordinate 29,716,142, forward strand.
GTAGGTCTCTCTCTTTCTCTGTGAAGTGGCAACAGCCAGTTTGAGCTCCTTCTATCTGTGATCCACATAGCTGACTAATAGTGTTGTGCAGCATGTGGTCTCAGGGGCTTCAGGCCAGGTGTTGGTGTTAATGCTGGAGCCCTCACAACACCTGTTAGGGGCAGCTTTAGCCTCCACACAGACGTTTGCTCTGGTTGGCTTAACCAACCTGGATTACTCTCACTGAGAAATGTGGCCATTTAGAATCCATTTCTAAAGACTAGGATGTACCAATGCATTGTGCTCCTCAACTGCTCAGGAAAATATGCGTATCTGTATATTTCCAGTGCCATATGAGGCTGGGGCTCAAAATATGAAATAGTTTTAAATATAGATGCTTTGTTTTGTTGTTGCTGTTGGTTTTAGCTCTGATATAGGACAGAACTCATTTGTTTTTGCGGAGAAAGAAATCATTGTAAAACTGAAAACTTAAAAGTGTGGCTCTCCATCAGAGAAATGTTACAGATGCTGGTGACATTCCACTTTATCCTGTTTGTTAATGACTGCAGATGGGAACTTACTGGCTTGAGTTAGGTTTTGACCAATCAGCTTTTAATCAATACATTGTCTCAGCTCTATGGCTTTGCACTGTTAGCACGTACAGTACGTCCATTTGCATTGAACATTACCCGAAATCCACCAGTCTGCAGTCACTAAAAGCTATGCAAACTGATTTGTACATCAGAGTAAAAATTTGTTCTTATTCATCATCGTACATTAGATAGCTAAGCCCAAACTTATTCCCTGACTATCAACTTTCATATATGGAAGGATGCGGTCAAATCTATTATTAATCAGAACTGCTGATTTTGATAAGAGAAAATTAATAGCTATTAACGAAATTATCAAAATCAACTGTTATTTGAATACATTTACCCACATACAAACATTTACCCACTACAACCAGCTCATTTTCTCCAACCTCCTCCCAACAGTGTATTTGTAGAGGGTCAGACAAATCAAGGGATGAAAACAGACAGCCCTTATTTCTGTTTTCGTGAATTTTTCTTTCTTTTCTTGTTTTTTTTTTTTTTTGACATACCATTATATTACTGCAATCTCTGTTACTGCAGCGTTATTCTTCATCCAGCCGCTAGGGGGCGGTAAAGAGTAGAGCGAGGTCACAGAGGAAGAATAAACCTTCTTGTATGAAGCTAATGTCAGATCAACGGTGTGGCTCCCATACATTGTATATAAAAGATGGACGGAGCCTCTGTGATGTCACTCATAGGTTTCTAAAGAGCTGAATTGAAGCTCATTGGGCAGTTCTTACCGTCACTATCTTGGCAGCGTCACGCGTGTCGTCATTCCCGGGAAATCCTAAAATGGGGAAAGAGGCTGAGAGGGAGACTGTGAAGGTGGGGGTGGATGATTGACACCCATTAAACTTTGAGCTGCCTGTAGCTAGGAGCTAACTGAGCCAACTTGGAGCTAACGAGAGCTAACCAGCTAACTGAGGTAGGCAGGCTAAAGCTAAGGCACGCTGTTAGCTGGCTAAAAACAGCGGTTGTGCTACATTCTCCCTTCTTGCCGTGGATATTGGATACCTGTCAATCAAAAGGAGACTCCCCTAATTATGCCGAATTTCAAGATTAAATAACATCTAAACGGATGAGTTATAAAAAATATCTCCTTTCACAGTTGTCATAAAGGTAAACTTGACCTATTAATCCTAATATGTTTTTGTGTACTAGGCTTTAAACACGTTTATTTCTGCTATGAAGTTGGTCTTTTTAACATGGGAGTCTATGGGGATTGACTCTGTTTTGGAGCCAGCCCCTAGCGGATGAGGGGTGAACTGCAATTTTTTGCACTTCTGCATAGGCTTCACATTTCACCGCCGGAGGTTGCCGCTTGATGTCTCCTCTGTTCTTCACCACAGGTCAGTAAATATTTATTTAATTAAGTGCATATGGCAGACTTTAACAGTTGAAATTGTTGTTTATTGAGTAGTTTGTACCTGTTTACCAACAAAGCGGTTGGATAAGAGATTTATGAGAAAACAGAAATTAAGATCGTCTTCTAGCTAATGCTAAAGCTAGCGGATTTGAATCATTTGTAGTAGTGTGTGTAGTTAGTTATCCCAAAACAACTGAGAAACCAGTGGACTCACTTTTAAACTTAATTCACTTAGCACCTTATGAAAGGTGTTCATTTGTATTTGTTATTGTGTTCAAGTAACTTTGCTGGAAACATGTTCAGTCAATGGAATGTTAGGAAAGTCAGATTGTCCTAAAGGGATATTATAGCCAGGTTGTAAATGGGATTGCAAATGATGGTCATCAAATGGTTGATGATACCTGATTTCTGTAAAGAATAAACCTTCCTGTATAAAGCTAACGCCAACTCAGCGTATGTGTATCCTTTATTCTTTACCACAGCTTGACATGTTGAGACGACAATGTCAGAGGGGCAACATGTTCAGCCAGTATGGGAGGCTTGTTGGGAGACAGTGATGTTGAAAGCCCTAGATCTGGACAAACAGAAGTAGAAGGAGAAGTCTTAAGTGGATCACGACTTACAACAGTTAACCTTTACGTATCAAGACCTAGCCTTATGAAATCAGAAGTCTATGAGGAGTCACTTATCATTGAAACATTCTACTTCAAATGTTTGAATAAATAACATCAAGATTGTTACACAACAGTCTTCACAAGGGTCAGACAGCAGTGATTAATAAATAATGATTTTTTTATTACAGATGCAAAAGAGGTTGGCTGAATGGCATTATGTCAGTTTAACAATCAACTGGTGTCGTACATATTTAGATGTTGTGTTCCCTTTTTGTTTTTCCTCTTTGATATGGTTTTCAACATTTTCCCTGTTTATTAGTCCCTAAACATCAAGTAGGTATATCTTATTTGTTACAGTATAAGCATTTTAGGGAGGAAAAAAAAGGTGGCAACTTAAGTTGAGTTAAATTCAAATACAGCAAAAATATCCCTGGTTGAAATGATGGATGAAGAATTATAAAATATCTAAAATGTTTTTATTTATTGTACACTGTTGCGGAGAAGTGAGTCCTCTCTCCTCAGCTATATCATGCTCCATCCACACAGGATTTATGCTGCTGACAAGTCCATCCCATTTTCAAGAAGGTCCAGCAGTGAATGTACTTCCTGCAGATCTTTAGGAAACACGGACTGCCCCGAAAGCTGCTCCTGCATTTCCATACAGCAGCCGTTGAGACTGTCCTGTGCTTTTCCATACCTGTATGGTTTGGAGCTGCCACCACACAGGAGAAGACCAGACCACAGCACACTGCAAGGACATCAGAGCTCATCATTGGAACCCCCTGCCATCTATTCAGCCCCTCTTCTCCCCCAGGATTCAAAGGAGGACAGGGAACATCATAAAGGACACCTCTCATCCTGCACACAGTCTTGTTGAACTGCTCCCATCTGGCAGGCGACTCAGAACCCTGCAGACCAGGACTAACTGGCACCAGAACAGCTTCTTCCCCACTGCAGTCATCTTACTGAACAGATGAACAGCTAACCGGTTACACAATCTGTATCTGCACCTCATCACTTTCATGTTTCCCTGATGCTGCTCCTCTACTGAATCTGCTGTACATAGTGTATATTTTTATTTGTAATTTGTATTTGTAAATAGCTTTGTATATAGTAGACAACACCATAAATATATATATTATATATACTATATATAGGTCTGTTTTATTTATTACTTTCTTATTTTATTACCTTTACTTATCGTTGTACTTTCTAACAGATCGACAACACCTGCCAGCAAAATATTCCTTGTATGTGTTCATACTAGCTGAATAAAGCTGATTATAATAGAACATATACCTGTTTATGCTGTGTATTATCAGAAGACAGATGAGCAGAGTTCTTATTGAGAAACTAAAATCCTTCAACATTTCTTGGGAAATTGAAAATTTGACCGAGCTCAACCAACCTGAAGAGGAAGGAAGAAGATTTCCCCAGATGGTAAACTGAGGAAATCATATTTCTCTGGGGAAGTTATATTAAATCATATTTGGTGTTTGACAACTTGCCCTTTGTCTCTTCTTTCAGAGACCCTCAGCAGCCCCACACACACTGCTTTACAAGATGTTATGACCTCTTAAACAGTGGCACTTTAAAGTATTCCTCTCCTGTTCAGTGGTCCACAGAGGCCAAGTTCTTGCCAGAGATTATCAAAGTTAACAGGATTTTAATGGCTCCAGGGAGACCGGTAAAGACCCAACCAGGGCCCAGGTAGTGCTGTTCTCTTGCTGCACCTCTCACTCCCTAATGCAGTCAGGCAGCACATCCAAGCAGCGGCTAAATAATAAACAGATGGCCACTACCAGATATAGCCAACCCGCAGTTCCAACTACAAAGGGATTCTGAAATGAAATGATAGGGTATTAAAGAGAAGATACCATTTGCAGGTCAAAATGTAATGGTACCCCTCTACTGTGCAAATTGAAAATTAACTTTTGGTCTTTCTGGATCATCCACAGCTGATGCTGTGTGTGTGCAGCAGTCATTTGTGCTGTGGTAGGAAAAGCTGTAGGAAACAAAAGGGGGAATAGGTGGTGATGAAGTCAGATCGTATTTATGGCCCTGAGTTTTTTTCTCTCTTTTTTTCCCCCCGTTCAAGACCTGCTTCGGCTGAGAAAGTCTGGAGAGAGATGAAGTTCTGACAGAGCAAAGCGTGCACTGACTTTGATTTCTGTGAACCCACAGTTCATCCAAATCGCAGCTCATTTTGAAGAAGTTGCACAGCCTGCTGATCCTTAAACCATTTTTTTCTGTGAGGCTTTGAAAGGAATGAGTCTTACATTTCCAGATGAATCTGTTTGCAAAACAAAATGCCACTCATTTTTCATAGAATTATGGAATCCAAAAACAAATGAGTCAAGGTCCAGTGTTTCTTTCCCTCTGGATTAATGTATTTATACAAATAGGCTAGCCTGTTTTCACTGTTCTGGGTTCAGTAATCCATGCCTTAAACCCCCTCTGCAAGAAAAGGCTTATGATGTTAACCTTGTCATATTCAGCAGCTGTCAGCGAAATGGCCACTGTACCGGGCCAAGCTGGTAAAGTGGCCTATTCATTATCCTAATCTCATTAGTTAAGATCTGTTAAGTAGAGACTGGTTTTAATGCATGCTTTTCCCTTTTAATTATTGACCATAAATACATTGGAGTGCATTAAGGCCCTAGGGCGAAGAGCAGAGCGGCTCCTAATAGATTAGGGGACAGGCACATTATCTAAATGTACATATCTAACTAATCATGCATCAGCCATAGCCATGTGAGCATAGTGACATCAATTGCAGTTTGACATTTGACCCCAGCTGTGGCCTCATAAAGATCTGATGCTGCTAGAAAAACAGTCAGAAAAGTGACGTCTGGATCGCAACAGCAAGAACACAGTTTCCTTCTCATAATTATTAAGGCTGTGGTGTTATTTCTTAAAGCTAACAGATTATTTCTAAATTGTTTTGTGGTTAATCGTGTTGCAGATTAAATCATTTGGGAATTAGGCTGGAATACATGAATGAGCGCTTTTCTGTGCTGTGTCAGCCTACATGAGGGTGAGCTCATGCTGAGGAGAGCCAGGAGAGGAAAGGAGGGACGGAGAAGCAGGAGGTTTATCTCTACAATTACACAAGCATTTTTCTCTCTCCTCCTGCACACACACACACACACACACACAGAGTTGTTCATTCTATCAGTGATGAGGTAGAAGAGTGTGGCGTTTGCCACGCAGAGGGGCTCTCAAACAGAAGTGAGAGGCTGTTGTGTAAAACAAGAGCCAGGGAACACTCCTCACAAGTAGCTGAAGATCCAGGCTAAAAGTCTCGTGTGTTTTCTTTAAGCACACGGATGTTCGTTCTCTCTTACAGCTCCTGTAACTTCGTTTTTAAATCAACCAAATTTTGCTTAAGATGACCTTCATGAAATGATTGTTTCTGTTAATTGTTGATGTTTATGAAATATTAGATCAGAGCTGGATGTGTTCAGTGAAGATAATCTGCTTTAGTTTTGGCCACGCAAAATTAAACTTAAACCAAATCCTCAGTCAGCCAGCTTTTAATGTAAAAACAAAATGACTGGACTAAATTGTAAATATATGATTATCATAAAAAACCAAACGGAATGAAATGGAAAATTAAAAAAATGATAATAACATGGCATGGATTTTACTCAACACACATCCTGATAATCAGAAAAGAGGGAGAAAAAGGAATAATAAACTTTTCTACAGTATAACCCAAGCTGCTCACTTTGGTATCTGTTATGGCTGCAAGAAGCTACAGAGCATCAGTTGTTAAAGTCCACAGCACAATCGTTCCTTTACTACACACCCAGTCAGAGACATGCAGAATAAGGACTTTTGTCTTGTCCGGCAAATATCAATAACAGCATACAGTGTGTGTGAAACAAGAACATCAGTGTTGCTTAACCCTTAAATACTGACTTTTGCAAAGTCACCAGTCATGGGAAAGTAAATCACATGTATCATGGAATAATCAAGCTCAATTTTCATGTTTTCTGTTGTCAATACTATTTTCTCTCTTTTTTTTTCAATCTCTTTGCATAGACAAGGTAATTAAGACATATTTGAATAATAAAAAAGACTAAATCTAGAATTGCTATTTTTTTTTCTAACCAGCATTTAAATGTTTTAACAACCTATCCTGCTAAAACTAGAAAGTGATCAGAAATGCAGTAATTACTCTCCTCTTGTGTTAAATACAGGTGATGTGATTGTTTCCCCTTTCTTTATGATGGATGACTTAACATGTGAATATGTGTGCATGAAAATCTGCTTCCAGCCACTGCTTCGTCATTAACAGGCCGCTCTGTACGTTACAGTCTTGTTCATCTGCAGCAATTATTGCTGGGCGAACATGAACGGATGGATGTCTGAGAGCAGCAGGTCATAACAGTGATATTGTATCGGCCATATTAAGGAGTCAATACAAGCCCAGGGCAGGTTGATTTAATTGAACTATTATACATGAGCTTGATTAGATTGCTTTCCCTGGAGTAAGTACAGACTATATGTCATAATTATAACAATGGTGAAAAATGATCAACAGTTCAAAGTAATATCCCTGTGTGCTTTGTCGCTGTTAATGACTCTGGTACATTATTATGTGATGATGTATGTGTGTGTGTGTGTGCAGTGCCTGCAGTGCTCATTTTATTAGGTTTTGACAAACTGCACAGAGAGAATAAAAATGACTTTTTATTAGTTGAATATGCTAACAGAAAAAACACATTTACCACTTCTAAGTTAGTGAAAAAGATTAATAGAAAATCTGCTTTTGTGGGAAATGCATTAATGACAGCCTGCAGCTCACTTATTCATATCTCCTAAAAACATGGCAGAGGAAAAGTAAAATAAAGTTTTACATTTTGTTATGTTCAGAGACATAATAAACCACTGCAATCAAAGTAAACTTGGCATTTAGTCAAAGTCTTAAAATAAGTAAATAAATAAATGACTAAGGTTAATGTTTGTTTGCCTTTGTTTGAAATGGAGGATTACACCCCAAACCTAGCACCTATCACAAAACAAAATAATTAATTTGGAAATGTTATTTAGCCATAATTTACATATAAATGTGTTTTGTATGAAAAGAAAGAAATAATACAAATACACCACAGCAATAAATGACACCCCCAAGTCTACAATTTACAATTAAAATGTTAAACATGCTGATTATATTCAAGAACAATTTCTTCTTGACCTTTCTTCATTCAGGGAGTGTTTGGGCCCCAAGCTCAACATTCATGTCTTCTGTTGTCATTTGACATGTATCATGATGTTGTCATGTATTTTTTCTTTATTCTTGTTATTTTTTATCGTATATAACTAGAGTAAAAAAAAAAGCCCTATAGTTTCTTATATTGCAATAGATTAAAATAAGTAATAGTCTCTTCACCGCGTTTCCAATGTCATTTATTTAATTTACACATATATAAAGATGTGATTATTTTATGATAATCCTCATGCACACAATGGATTGAACTACAAAACACAAGGAAACAGGTTGTTTTATAGTGAACACTTTAGGTTTGGTCATTTCCTTCCAGGAAATGTAGAAATTGTGATGCAAATACTAAAGTAGCACTATGTAGACAATATGAAGGTATAAAGATTTTGCAGCAGTGCCCATTAAGCTCTGCTTAATACTTTGTCCACATCTAATTGTAATTTCCTTGTGACGAAAAGATAGAAAGCATGCATTTTTTGTAAAGACAGAAAAGACATTTTTTTCTGAAAAGCATGCTTGGACCATTCAGATGTATAATCAAAATAAATATGACCAAAATATTAGATAAACATAAATTAAATTAAATTAAATTAAATTAAATTAAATTAAATTAAATTACACTTTATTCTTCTAAATTATTTTTCTTTATTATTCAAATTTTCGGGTGAGTTTTTAAATGAGCTTGTAGTTTAAATTCTCTGGATTACAGATTTGATTAACATGGACTTTTGCCATCAGCATCCTGTTGTTACACATCTTCTCCACATGATGGTAGCAAAGTGTAAGACTTGTGTTTTTTTTGTTGCTTTTTTTTTAACGCTGCACACATTCAGTTTGCACTTATGTGTGTTTGGCTGTACTTGTGCACGTGTCAACTATCACATGCTTGACAGCACCGTTCTGACCCTTGTTAATGAACGCATGCCGTAGGCTGACACTAGGACAAGAAAAAGACCCTCTTCTCTCCAACGCCTCCATTTCAGGGCCTCTAAATAGCCCCACAAACCCCCCTGCATGTTTATTAGCCATGTATCAGACAAGCGGCTGATGGACATGGATGCTCATTACCAGTTAGTGTTGCTTCATGAGAGACCAATCTAGTGCCATGTGAGGATCTGACTGACTGAGGCATGAATTGAACTTAAATAGAAAATGTTGCACTACAGATTTAGAAAGAAAGGGCAGAGAAATCTTTGATTTGGCCAGAGTGGACCATTATTTTGACATTTACTGTAACTTGTAGTGTAGAATGTTCCCACATGATGACTAAATGTCATGACTAGATAGCAAAGTCTTTGTCCTTTGTTACACTTCAGCAGAGGTTCACAGTGTTTCAGGTTACCTTACATCTGCATAGCTATACATCCTTTTGTCTTCAGGGAGTTAGGTGATATTTTGGCTATTCTACAGGGACCTGCTCCTGATCACCCACCTACCCCTTTCTCCATGCATAACATCACCATGTCTGCTTTTAATTAAAAGACACCAAATGGCAATGCAGGAAATATGAGCAAAATATTTGGATTTCAATCACTATCACATTTCCCTTATTTCACACACACTGCCTCAGTGGAATGTGCCACGCTGCTGCATATCCACTGGTGGGATCAGTCACAGAGCATTAAGTCTGGGAGAGGAGTGGCAGTTTTCTCAGGGACTGAAGAAAAGCAGGCCAGTCTGTGGGAGCAGGTGCTTTTTGTGCAGAGGGATTCTGCATAGTAGCATTTTTTTAATTGATCCTCTGGTGTGTTTGCACGAGTCACAGTGGACAAGCAGATCTGTAAAAAAAAAAAAAAAAAAAAAAAGAAAAAGTGACAAATGCTTTCTTGTGTCAGCAAATACTTGATGAATGCAAATCTAAGCTAAATTAGCTTATTTACCATTGTTACCTGTTTACCATGTTTACCTTCAAATTTACAAGACTCTGTAAATGATGGCTATTTTAACTTCCCTTGCTAATTTTCCTTGTGAGTATTTCTTTTAGCAGCAATCTGAAATCCATCTTCTTTAATAAAAGTTTCATTGTGTTATTTTCCTGTTGATATAAACATATAATAAACTTTTTTATGTACTTTTTTAAATAAAAAATTGCAAGCACTTAGAGATGTAACTATTTTCCATTTTTGTATATTTATTTATTTTTTTTTTTTTAACTTTTGTGGTTATTTTCTGTATTTTTATCTTTTATTTTTTTTATTATTTTTTTTTTTCCTTCCATGTACAAAAGATAGGGTATTGGGTCAAATTAGGATGCACTAAATCTACAGTCCACCAGATGGCAGCAGCAAGCCAAAAACCACCATCACTGACAGGGAAGAAAATGGTATGCAGACGTCTGCAGGCTTTTATTTATGAGATATTAAAGGGGAGAAAAAAAACTTGTATGCACTTTTTCCACATTCAAATAGTCACATTTTCTTTAGTGGTGTATCCATTCAGTGCAATAAGGTACATAAATTCTTTGTGGCACTTCTTTTAGTTATTGATCTGCAGTTACCTTGATGAAAGGATTCTGATGATAGACAAAATTTTATGGAAGCAGACTGAACATTAAATACTGTAGTTGAACTATTGTTTCTAAAACATTTTGTATTCTGATATTATCCGATGTATATATTCTGATATTAAGTTGTTAGCCATTCCAAACAACAGTAAGGTGTACTATGTAAACTTTAATGTGATATAGTACACACTGTTCATAACTTTTCATGAGAGAAAATACACACATGGTATTTTTAAGTATACCGTTCCCAAAGAGAGCAGCTGATTTACCATGTAACTGGTTTTGTTTTGCAACTGTGTTTGCCAAACCATTCAGTGTAACATAACTGTCTAAATTTAGCAGCATAACATCTGTTGCCCTTATTTATTAACCATAAAAATGAACATACAATCATTTGAAGCATCTCTGCAGTATGCTGAAATTCATTTGTCTATAATTGTGAGAATATGTGAAAAATAAGACTCTTCACTTTCGTTTTTCTATAAATTAAATGGCCCAATAACTTTGGTAGTAACTCCTTGAATCAACTCCATAGCCCTGTATGAAAATGATTTAGAGGAAGGGAGGGTGTGCCATGAAACTGCCCCATTTTTTGAGCTTATATAGGCTTTGCTAGTCATGTTCCTTTGGCAAATAGGAACCTGTCCAATGCAAGGGTTTAGGACCCACATCCCTTTAAAACCACAACACAGAACTAAAACAAAGGTGGAATAACTCTTTTTTCTCCATACTTTTAAAAGAGCCACCGTGGCAGCCAATTCCTCTGTACCTCATAAGAACTGGGACACTCATCTGGTTTATGTGGGGATATGTAAATACATTCAGGGGATAATTTTCCACCTTAAAGATCTTGGATCGCAGTAAAACCCACAAGTGAAAGCACACACACAGACGCAATACTAATGTGTTCTGATGGAAGACCAATCTAAAGCCCGACGGACGGAAAAGTGGGAAATCTCAATCGTCTGGGGGTCTCCTCGCTCATGGGTTGGCATGGATTTCTGGGAAGTGCAAGAAACTGATGTACTGAGTCACTCCAGACATTCGGTCAGGGTGGTTTGAGGCTGTTAGAAGAAAATTATGTCAGAGAGGCCAGAATGGAGTGCATGTTCTCAGGCGGGCTAGCAGGGATTCCCTCTGACAAGACCTGAGCATTATTTTCTTATGCTGCAAAGGGAGTTGGGAAGTCAGGGGAAGGTGATGATGTGTGAAATTATATTGTCCAGATGTATTTACACATGCAGCTACAACTGCAAAGAGAAAAGAGAGCCATTATATTGGAAGACAAACCTCTCTTGATGTGTGTACACAGGTGTGTGCTGCTTACATCACTATGTGTGCACACACATTTGCTTATGCACATTTCTCGGCATGGTGGCGTTTCATTTCCTTGGCTGCGTGGCAAGTCTCGATCTTCTTTAAATGTAGGAGAATTACTGGTCCAGACAGTTTACCAGAAGTGATAGCAGTGCATGTAAATAGTAGCCCGGTTGGGACACATGCAGCTGCTGAGCAACACTGCCTCCTGCCGCTTAGGCTGACAGGCTAACAAACCATGAAGATATGCAGGATTTCCTATCGGTGTATCATTTGCTGGTGAGAATGCATCATAATCCCAAAACGTCATCTCCCATCTATAAGTTATTTCACCATGTGTTCTGGTAAATATAATACCATGTGGGAAACTCATCTGCTAAACCACGTGAGCAGAAAAATAAATATGCTTTCTTTTAATAAATTGTCTATTCTCACTAATGCTGTGGATATACTAAACAAAGCTCAGACTATATAATTGATGTTATTCATGTCTACACAAATGTTACCACAGTGGCCCTGCCCTGTTGGAAAACAATGCATCATTCATACTGCCACCAGCAATAGGTCAATAAAAAAAAATGCCCATCACCAGGCAGGATAGTTGTAGAAATTCTCACTTGCTTTCACTTCTACATATTATTATTGTCTCAATGTATAGAATTGTGCAGTTTCTATGCAATGCAGGTCTTCCCTTCAGGATAATGTGTAATAAATCTGTTCCTAACAAGGGCTTTTAATAACATTGCAACTTCAGATAAGCATCAGCACATGGCATATTACAATTCTGCTTTCATTTGACAAAAACTGATACAGAATGCAAAAGCATGTCTGTATGTATGTAACCTACGTACAACCCATAGCTTATAGAGCAAACTTCAGCAGGAATAACTTAATTAATTGCCAGCTGTACAGTAATTTCTATCAGTCTCTCACATTGTTGTGGAGGAATTTTTGCACACTCTTCTTGCTTTAGTTCATTGGGGTGTGTGTGCATTCAGTCTTCTATCTAATCTGAACTTATTGGGTCATTTAAACACCTTGATTTTTTTCTTTTTTTGGTCATTAACTTGTAGATTTTCTGCTGCATTTAAGGCCATTGTCCTTCTGCATGACTCAATTTGTCAAAACAGATGGCTTCGCATGTAACTCTGAAATACTTTGATTACAGGAGGATTTCATGGCCATCCCATTTTACCAAGGTGCCCAGGTCTGTAGCAGTAGAAGTCCAACATGCTGTGTATTATAGACAAGCATCTCCTTTTTGGTTCTGATTATCCAAAGGACTTTTTTTAGAGGTTTTGCAGTTTGCTCAGATGCAAATTTAAGAAGTCCTGTCATTTTCTTTTAGTAAGAAACATTCTCCTGGCAACTCAAATCAACCAAACTTGTTCAGACTTATTCAATATTTCCTTATTTTTATGTCATAAACTTAATAATTTAACATGCTAACTGAGGCCTGTACAATCTGAGATGTAGCTCTTGGAGTTTCCCCAGTTTCACTGAGCATTGCATGGTGTGACCTTTGGGGTAAACTTGCTGGGATGTCCATCACTGGGAAGACTGGCAACTGTCTTGAATGTTTTCCACATGTGAATAATGTAGAATGATAGACTCAGACTTATTTGGAGATTAGCCTCCCCATATTAAAAGGGCAGTAACAAGTCACTTTTAAGTCACCCTGCAAGAAAACATAGTTGTGCTTAAACAAAAAAAAAAAAACCATGCACCCATGACTGAACCTACAACTAAACTAATATATGTGCCCCAGACTAACCACACATCATATCCAAATGGTCATTTGTGAAATAAGACTATAACTTACTAAAATTGATCTTTTATACCAAATTGTGCAAGGTATAAGCAGGGACTGCAGCCAGTTTTCCTACTTGAATGTGTTTCCTGAAGAGGGATCCCTCATTACACGATTATACTATTAGGTTTCAGCACAGAGGGTCCAAACTGCAGCATCAGGGTATTCCTCCTGATTGGGATCACTGTCTGAGGTCAGGAACACCACTGTAGGATTCGTATGAAAAACATACCAGGATATCAGATTTCCTGAAACTGGGGAGATGCTTTAGGCTTGCAGGGTGGAATGAAGTGGCTTCGGATGAATCCGCAGCAGGGCAGCACGTTCTCTCCCGGAGGATCAGCA